>NC_087259.1:3348750-3712500 GCF_037042905.1 Lytechinus pictus
AATGAAACGCTTTTCAAAGAGGCGGCGGGGGGGGGGGGGGGGTGTTACACCCACAAATGTAATAAACGCCCACAAATGTAATAACGCCCACAAATGTAATAACACTTTACCTTTTTTTTCTTTTCTTTTTGACGAAATACTATTTTGTTTTTGTTTATTTGCTTATATTCCTTGCATTGTATATTTGTCTTGTATCATTTTGTACTTCTTGTTATGAACAAAATACTGGCAATTGCCAGTGAAGTTCTAATAAATTCAATTCAATTCAATTCATGTACTGTATCTAAGCAATAGCTTTGATCCAGCTGAGGCATGGCGGCTTGTCATTTCCGACCTTTCGTTCGAGAACGCGAACGCTTATTCACAACGGTAGTTGATTTTGGAAGAGACTTTTGGGCCCATGTGGAGCCGTGTTATGTGCAAACGCCGGGATATGTGCAAACAACGGTATATGTGCAAAATTTCGCCGGGATTTGTGCAAACAACGGTATTTGTGCAAACGCCACGCCGGGAAATGTGCAAATCTGTCAAAATTTATTAACGGCATCTGTGCAAACGTGACGACGGGATATGTACAAATGAACAATTTTCACGGGAAATGTGCAAACCTCCGGGATATGTGCAAATCACTGTTTTTATCAATATTAAGTCTATTTCTCATGAAATGTGTCATAACATTAACATGTCGCAAAAGGAAGCTACAGTGCCATCGGCAATGAAACGCTTTTCAAAGAGGCGGCGGGGGGGGGGGGGGTGTTACACCCACAAATGTAATAAACGCCCACAAATGTAATAACGCCCACAAATGTAATAACACTTTACCTTTTTTTTCTTTTCTTTTTGACGAAATACTATTTTGTTTTTGTTTATTTGCTTATATTCCTTGCATTGTATATTTGTCTTGTATCATTTTGTACTTCTTGTTATGAACAAAATACTGGCAATTGCCAGTGAAGTTCTAATAAATTCAATTCAATTCAATTCATGTACTGTATCTAAGCAATAGCTTCGATCCAGCTGAGGCATGGCGGCTTGTCATTTCCGACCTTTCGTTCGAGAACGCGAACGCTTATTCACAACGGTAGTTGATTTTGGAAGAGACTTTTGGGCCCATGTGGAGCCGTGTTATGTGCAAACGCCGGGATATGTGCAAACAACGGTATACGTGCAAAATTTCGCCGGGATTTGTGCAAACAACGGTATTTGTGCAAACGCCACGCCGGGAAATGTGCAAATCTGTCAAAATTTATTAACGGCATCTGTGCAAACGTGACGACGGGATATGTACAAATGAACAATTTTCACGGGAAATGTGCAAACCTCCGGGATATGTGCAAATCACTGTTTTTATCAATATTAAGTCTATTTCTCATGAAATGTGTCATAACATTAACATGTCGCAAAAGGAAGCTACAGTGCCATCGGCAATGAAACGCTTTTCAAAGAGGCGGCGGGGGGGGGGGGGTGTTACACCCACAAATGTAATAAACGCCCACAAATGTAATAACGCCCACACATGTAATAACACTTTACCTTTTTTTCTTTTCTTTTTGACGAAATACTATTTTGTTTTTGTTTATTTGCTTATATTCCTTGCATTGTATATTTGTCTTGTATCATTTTGTACTTCTTGTTATGAACAAAATACTGGCAATTGCCAGTGAAGTTCTAATAAATTCAATTCAATTCAATTCATGTACTGTATCTAAGCAATAGCTTCGATCCAGCTGAGGCATGGCGGCTTGTCATTTCCGACCTTTCGTTCGAGAACGCGAACGCTTATTCACAACGGTAGTTGATTTTGGAAGAGACTTTTGGGCCCATGTGGAGCCGTGTTATGTGCAAACGCCGGGATATGTGCAAACAACGGTATATGTGCAAAATTTCGCCGGGATTTGTGCAAACAACGGTATTTGTGCAAACGCCACGCCGGGAAATGTGCAAATCTGTCAAAATTTATTAACGGCATCTGTGCAAACGTGACGACGGGATATGTACAAATGAACACTTTTCACGGGAAATGTGCAAACCTCCGGGATATGTGCAAATCACTGTTTTTATCAATATTAAGTCTATTTCTCATGAAATGTGTCATAACATTAACATGTCGCAAAAGGAAGCTACAGTGCCATCGGCAATGTAACGCTTTTCAAAGAGGCGGCGGGGGGGGGGTGTTACACCCACAAATGTAATAAACGCCCACAAATGCAATAACGCCCACAAATGTAATAATACTTTACCCACAAATGTAATAACACTTTAGACACAAATGTAATACTTTCACCCACAAATGTAAAAATGCACTTTATACACAAATGTAATAATGACTTTACCCACACATGTAATAAATTTGAAGGGATTTTTCGCGAATCTGTTCTGAACTAAAACCCTATAGTAATACGTTCATATAGCGCAAAGTCAGTCTTTTTTCTCCAGACCCAGTTATATAAAACATTTAAACAATCTTCCAAACAAATGAAAATTAATTTATTCTTAATGTTAAATAACTGTTGTTGGTGTTTTAGCTTTTACGGCGTGTATCATTCTAAAATAGAAGTATAGCGTAGTCTTTCCTCCAGACCCAGTTATAAAAAAATCATTAAAAACAAAACGACAACAAAAAAGACCTTGCAATCTTATCAACACTGAATAGCATGGAAATATGGTGTAGTCTTTGCTCCAGACCCGGTTATTTCAAAATAGCAAATGATAAAAAACAATAAAAACAAACAAACGATATTAAGAAAGACCCCACAATCCCAATGATGTCGAATAACTTGAAAATATAGCGTAGTCTTTCCTCAAGACCCAATTATTTCAAAATAACAAATCACAAAAGATAGATAATAATAAAACAAGAACCCCACAATCTTATTGATGTTGAATAATGTTATGTAGTATGTATTTAACTTCCTGTTATCCTTTCAGTCATTCACCTTCACTTGTTTACAAACTCCCCCAATGTCATCTAAGAATCCACAAACCCCCCAAGACCATTTAACTCCTAAACCTTGACCATAAAATGACCAACCCTCAGTGACGTCAGGTTACTTCATGGAAGAAGTATGACTCACACTCCCAGCCCCAGTCACTTGCACAGAGCATCGCCACACCCATTATACCAGAGAAAGTTTGATAGACAGTTACCTGTAGACCAATCAGATCAAGTTTAGATCACTCCCATCTTAAATTGTCACACCCCAAAACTCATGATATAAATAAGACTTCTTGATTATTAGAGATACAATATACAGAAGAGAATACCAACGATAGAATACTAGACCCACACGAATCCTGACTGACTGACTTCAAGACTTAGATGTCCATCCAGTATTAATTTAACTTCACTTCGAATCTTAATCTTATACTTCGAAATTATTTTATATTCATCGTCTTCTATAATATCTGAATCTTCATGTACTTCGAACTGTAGCTGAATATTGATGATTAAATACCTAGTGATTTGAACTGTATAACTTTCTGCAAAGTTTCCTTATTACGCTTCCCTTCAATAATCACCGATCCCATCCCAACATAACAATAACATGAAAATAAATGCAGTCTTTCCTCTAGACCCAGATATTTCAAACAACAAATACAAAAAATACAAAAAATATATAAAAAACAAAGACCCCGCAATCTTATTGATGTTGAAAAACATGGAAATAACGTGTAGTCTCCCCTCCACACCCACTTATTTCAAAATTACAAACCTTTTTTTTTAAGTGAAAAAAAAGTAACAAAGACCCCATTATCTTATTAATGCTAAATAACTGTGTGTGTGTGTGTATTTGAGTTTTGTCAGACGTGTAACAATCAGATATGATTATTTACGTCTGGGACCGACCTTTAACGTCACCATCTGAAATACGTGACCAGGGCTCGAACCTCTGCATCAATTTGTAACTTCCCCACATAGCTTAGACTACAGGCGCACGCCACAACGCCCAGTGGAGACCTGGGGCCTGTTGCATGACGAGATGAGCGATACGTAGGAACGTCCTAGGACCATTCTTCCGAGATAGGAAGATTGGCGACAAATCAGCGCTTTCCGTTTCACGAAGGCAATTTTGTCTTCCAAGTCCGCGACATCGTTTGATATCGATAGTATCGGAAAAATATTTAGTCTTCATCGTCACCTGAACCTTTTATTTCGGAATGACGACTTTTCATAAAATCATTTATTTCAATAAAAGGAGATCAAATGGTGTTTTATTTATTACTGATTGTAGAATTGATGTATGGAGCTTACTTTATGAGGTAAAAGAGAAAAAAAAAATTAAAGATTCACAAACATAACTGAATAAAATCGAAATTTTCATTATTTCCCTTATTTAGAACACGGTGTCCTTTTAGAGACACCTTTCATTGATATTTCAACGAAAGAGACCCTTGTCCGATATAAAAATTGATTTAACTAAGTAATTTCAACATTTTATTAGTTCAATATTCTGTATTTTTAAAGAATACTTATGTATAATGATAATTTTGCAAATTATGCGTTAATATGTTATTTGTTGAGGTAGAAATAGGGTTTGAATGGAGTAAACAAAATCAACAGAGTCTGATTGTATGAGACTAAAAAAGAAAATATGAGAGGCTGCGTGTGAAAAATCTAATTTATTTTATTTGTCAGATATAACGCAAGAAATACACATGTGAGTGTTTAAAGTACAAACATACCTCAGTTCCATGACGAGTAACAGAAGACAAGGAAAATATGAACATTGGTGCAAACATGTCCAAGTGAATAAAGTAGTGCTTTGCAATAATAATTAAAACATAGACAAAGTTGTGCAATCCGCAATGGAAAAAATACTATTAAGAGAAATAATGCTAAAAATTACAAAGATCATAATCGTTTGTCATATTTAAAGTTGATCAGTAATTTATGGAAGTTTATATAATAGAATATAAGGTTTAAGAATATAAAAAAATGTATATGTTCAACATGTCAAAGTTAAGGAATAGAGACTACCGTGATTGCTTTAACAGTGACATAAGAGCCGAAAGGAGCCTACCCTGCGATTTAAAATGCGCCTCTTCGTATGGACTTTCCATAATCTCGGATGAACTTATCTTCATTTGTAATGATTGTGATGGATTCGTAAGCTATAGGCCTAATCTTAAATTTAATTAGCTATTTTGTTACTGCAGATTTTTATTTTGTTTCACTGTTTTTCATCTCAAGTCATCCCAAATGCAAGAATTAATTTTCCTTGATTAAAATTAATCTCATCAAAAAATAATAATCATAATGAAAATGAAATAAATTAAATAAACGATTTAGCATGTTTAATATCTTAGTTTTGTATCGTTTTTTGTTGTTGTTGTTGTTGGGTTTTTTTTTGCTGAACGTTATCAACACGATTCTTACCTTACATAATTTCTTTTAAAGAAATTTGTTTTCATGTTGTTTAATTATCTATAATGAGGAAGCATGAGGGGTCAGAGAGATAGTGCCGCCCGTTTCAATAGTTCAAGTTTATTTATTTTTTAATGGAAAAGGGGTGGGGATAGGACGGAGGAAGAATAAAATAAAACATATTTAAACAAATGATTTGGGCCTACATTACCCCCGGAGAAGTTAAAATGACATCCGTTTTTGGTCTTCTTGTCGACCTGAAATTGATGACAACTAACCCCCATATAAAAAATAATTTGGCGCCATCCCAGATAAAATGCATCATCAACCCCCTAAAAAATATGTTTAAAGGTGATATGTCAGTGTGGCTTGCCGTAAACGCATTTTCTCTCAATGCCGACGGTGGCGGGCGGTGTGCAAAGAAGATCATGCCTACGTAGGACATGTCTGGAGGTGTCTTTCCAAGGACCATTCTTCGTATCGCCCAAATCGGCTTTGTGAAACAGTTGAGCGATATCTCGTTCTTACGTAGAATGGTTCTACGAAAGACCCTTTCATGCAACAGGCCCATGGAGACATGGCGTAGTCTTTCTTCCAGACCCAATTATTTAAAAATAACAAAACAATACAATATAACCCAACAATCTTTAAACTAAGAACCTGTAATAAGATTAAGGTTTAGAGAGTTTTCTTTATTCCAGACCTTGTCATTTTCAAAATTAAGATAATGAAATATTCATTTAACTAAGACTCAATCATGTTCTTGTGCCTGTTCAACATGAATAAGATGATCGGGGGAGCATTTCATCAACATCAGTTATGTCCGACAAGTTGTCAGATCTGACAACCTTCCTTGATGTCGATTGGCTAAGAAGCAGTGCTACCATGGTAAGTGTCGGATAAAACGTCTGACAACTCCTTTCATGAAATGCTCCCCGGGCTCTTAGTTTTGAAGATTTTATTTTTAATTAGAAATTAGAAACAAGATCTTAGGCTGGAAGAGGGTTTTAATTTTAAATGTTGGTTTTCTTGTTCTGTTTCTTTCGTCTGGTAAAACTAAGTATGTGTTATCATAGTTTGGAAGATGCGGGGTCTAAGTTTTATGATTATGTTTCACTTAATTTGTATTTTAAAAAGAACTGGGTGTGGGGTAAAGACAAAAAAACGCTCGAAACCCAAGCATTTTAACTGGGTTTAATTTGAAAGATTGGTCTTAGCTTTAATTTTTTTTAAATAACCGGGTCTAGACGAAAGACTAAGCTTAACACTCGTGTTATTCCATAGGAATAAGAATATGACAGGGTCTAAAGTTGTTAAGATTGTTTAAATCATTTTTTAAATTACTGGGTCTGGAATAAAGACAACGCTTCTAAACATGTGCTTTTGTACATGGTCTTAGTTTGGAGGATTGTTGGATCTTAGATTCGTTTTTTTTTTTTTGGGGGGGGGTGTGTTTAATTGCTTTTTATGCCACCGCAGACGAAGTCCGGAGGGGGCATTAAGCGTTGCCCATCAGTCTTACTTATGAAATATTTAACAGATTAAACAAAAAATTGGGTGTGTAGGTAGATGACACCAAATACAGGCTAAGTTCGACTTCGGAGTCTGCAGGTCAAAGGTCACAGCTCACTATATATGCGAGTTGATTCAAAGGTCTAAATTTGTTCATTTATATATAAGCATATTGGTTTCTGCACGTCAAATTTCTAGTTTATTTTTTTAAATAACCGTGTCTGGAAGAAAGTCTACAATCGTTCTTCATGTTATCCATAATGTATCAAATTTTATAACCACAAAAATAAGACAAATTAATCATAGGCGAATATATTCATATCTGAATGGTTCACGCCTTAAAACCCACGATAACAACAACAACGTTATTCCACAGGAATTAGATTATCGGGTATTCGTTTTAAAATATTTTCAAAAACTATTCTTTTTAAATAATAACCAAGTCTGGAGAAGGAATATTTGCTTTACCAATGCATTATTACAATGTTTTGTAGGGGTCTTAGTTTGTATTAAAAAAAAAATGGGTGTGGGGTAAAGACAACGCTCGAAACCCATATTTTTTTACTAGTTGGTGTAAATTTTGAAGATTGATCTTAGATTTGAAGTTTTTTTTAAATTCATTTTTTAAATAACTGGATCTGGAGGAAAGAATACTTTTTAAAACTCGTGTTAGTCCACAAGGATAAGAATATGATAGGGTCTTACTTTAAAAGATTTATTTTCGTAATATTTTAATGACTAGGTCTGGAATAAAGACAACACTCTAAACCTCTGTTTTATTACAGGTTCTTAGTTTGAAGGATTGTTTGGTCTTAGATTTTGAGTTTTTTTAATTATTACTATTAGCGTTATTTTGAAAAAAAATAACTGGTCTTGCTGAAAGACTAGACTTTATTTCCATGTTATACAGCATAGATAAAATGATGAGGTCTATGTACTTTTTTTTAATTGTGATTTATAATTTTGAAATAACATGGTTTGGAGGAAAGACTACGCTATATTTCCATGTTATTCAACATTAATAAGATTTTGTGATCTTTATATTGGTTTTGGTATTGTTATTTATCATTTTGAAATAACTGGGTTTGGAGGAAAGGCTGCTATATTTTCATGTTATTCAACATTACCAACATAATCATTTTAACAGTAATGTTATGAAACATTTCATGAGAAATAGCCTTGATATTGATAAAAACAGTGATTTGCACATATCCCGGAGGTTTGCACATTTCCCGTGAAAATTGTTAATTTGCACATATACCGTCGTCACGTTTGCACAGATGCCGTTGATAAATTTTGACAGAGTTGCACATTTCCTGGCGTGGCGTTTGCACAAATACCGTTGTTTGCACAAATCCCGGCGAAATTTTGCACATATACCGTTGTTTGCACATATCCCGGCGTTTGCACATAACACGGCTCCACAGCCCGTCGTCATGGTCGTAAAACTCTGTCCTGCAATGCAAATTGTGTGACATGAGATTTTTTTTTCGTTTCGCATCTGGAACGGAAACATTCAATCTGCGCTCCTTGTGCAAAATTCTGGTTGCTTCTATGGGAACAGCGATATATCCGATTTAGGACGACTTTTCAGAGCCACATTTGATTCCGCCCAGAGCTCGAGAGGCCGCCCGGGGGGCGAAATTATTTTTCCCACCGAGTTCTGGACCAACATATGAATATTCATGACTTGCGTCTTCGGATTAAGAGTACGCATGCGCGTGGACTCTGCCTCGACCAGTGCTGGTCGTAAGCATTCACGTTCAGTTGCTCAGAATGAATATTAGCATTGTCAAATTACCGGTACTCTTACATAGTTACATATGCCTTATATATATCCAATTCTTAAACACTTTTCAAACTAGCTGCCATTAATGGCAAGACATGTGCTAGGCTAGGGCTCGCTTAGGCTAGCGCATTAACTTTACCTCAAATCTGGACCTGTCTAATGCCTAGTACTAATCAGTGTTGTAGTGCCTTGGCCTTGAACATTCAAGCCTTGGCCTTGGCCTTGAGGATTTTGAGCCTTGAAATTTCAAGGCATTTTCAAGGCATTTTGTATTATGTACTTTCATTTGTTTTATAAGTAATTATAAATGTTTCAGTTTTTTTTTTTTTATTTAATGACACTATAATGGTCAAGCTACCAGTCACCAGTAACATTAGCAGCAGCAGCAGTAGTAAGTGTACTAGCAGTGTCATCGATTGTAATTGTCACCATTATCAAGAATTTTCAAACAAAGAATACATCAGTTATGAAAATTAGCATTATGTATTGGCAATGTGTTGTAATCATGACTAATGATGATAATGACAGTAAATAATAATGATCAAGAGCAAGATAATAGTGCTTTGATGACAAGAATAAATTTGACATCTGACTGCAATTTTGACAACAATTTTCGTACTTTAAACATAGCTAACTCTAAAGCACGATAACAAGGTTGATTTCTATTCCATTAGGATTTTCCTTGTATTATTTTCTTTGGCCAACAAGAATGTTTTAAGTCTTCATGATATATCCAAATGGGTTATGTCAATGGCATGATGAGCCAGAAACTTTGAGTGGCCAAGCATGGCATATAGAGCAAAATTTCTGTCAAAAAAAAAGAAGAAAGGGATTGAAGCGAGCGAGTGAACAAAATTTGTCCCCCTCTTTCTATAGGAAAAGCTAATTTTGCGATAGATTGTTTAAAAAATAATATCACATTTACTCCATCTTTTCCTTTCCCTTCCCCCCTTATCTAAGTGTATTCTTGGTGGTGGAACTTCTTCTTCTCTCTATCTCTTTTCTAAATTGTATATTTGTTTTGGGTCAGATTGACAAAACAAAGGGGGAAAATGTTTACTTCTTTTTAATCATATATCGTTCAACAGTGAATTTAATTTCTCTACAGTTTCAAGGAAATAAACAACGTATTTGTTTTTGTGTCAATATGGTTTCAAGAAATAATGATTAATAAAAAAATAGTAATTGAATAATTAATTATTATCAATATTATCAACAAGTATTAATGATGGCAAGACATGTCCTAGGCCGCATACATTCGTAATTCCGAAGCTTCGTTATTCCGAAGGTTCGGATATTCCGAAGGTTCGTTATTCCGAAGGTTCGTATTTCCGAAGGTTCGTAATTCCGAAGGTTCGTTAGTCCGAAAACGAAATGATTAACGAACCTTATTTCGTTTTCGGACTAACAAACCTTCGGAACAACGAACCTTATTTCGTTTTCGGATTAACGAACCTTCGGAACAACGAACCTTATTTCGTTTTTGGATTAACGAACCTTCGGTACATCGAACCTTATTTCGTTTTCGGATTATCGAACCTTCGGAATAACGAACCTTCGGAATAACGCCACAAATGTTCGGATTAACGAACCCTTTTACGTTTTCGGATTAACGAACATCGAGGTAAAGGCAATTTTCGTGTTTCGGAATTACGAACCTTCGGAATAAAGAACCTTCGGAATTACGAACCTTCGGAATTACGAAGTGTAACCGTGCTAGGCTAGGGCTAGCTTAGGCTAACGCATTAACTTTACCTCAAATCTGGACCTGTCCAATGCCTAATACTAATAGTAATAGCCGACTAATGCCATGGTTTAAAACTTCGAACCAAATTCCGAACTTTACGTTTGATTTTATTTAACATGGTTTAATATTTCTAGTCCGTGTACAGAACCAGTCCTAGATCTAAAAAATATCTTAGTTCTAGTCTAGTCTCTAGATCTAGACTCTGATCTACGCTGTATCAGCATGGAACAACTAGTGTACCAAGGGGGGGGGGGGGGCGCAGACTGCCCCCTGACAATTTACAACTGATCCAGGGGACGTGCCCTCCCCCCTTTGAGAAGCCAAATCAATAATTTGTAATGTCAAAATGCAACAAAAAAAGACTTATGTCCCCTCTTTTGAACGTGAAGATCTTTTTTTTTTTGCTTGTCAATTTTTTTTCAGCTAAGAAATCCTTAATTTGGGGGGGGGGGAAGACGGGGATCAAGATCACTGACGTTAGTTTGTGCCTGACGTTATAATACGTTCCATGCAATGCAGTGGCGTAGCTAGGATTTTTTATGGGGGGGGGGGCACTGGGGGGTCCTTGCTTTTTCGGGGGGGGGGGGGCCACCGGCCATTTTTTCCGGTGTGTGTGTATGTGTCACGAGGGCGGATCGGACTTTCGCCAATAGGGGACGGGGCCCGAAATTATTTCACCTATGTTTTCCCCGATCAGTCACTTCTTAGTTTTATTCTTATAAAACAACATAAACATGAAATAATCTCATAAGCCTTATAAAAAGTGTGAGCGCAAAGCGCGAGCTCAAAAATTTGTGATATTCCAACCTGAAAACTGGACACTCTAAGCATTTTTTTTGTGAACGGGAAGAGAACGAGTACAATAATTGATGCGAGTGCAGGAAGCCAGCCAAAAATTTGTGATATTCCAACCATTAAGCAACATTCTATACATTTTTGTAACCATGAGCAGGATTAGTACTGTACTAAACAATAATTGATGCAAGCACGATTCAAAATCTGTGATTTTCGAACCTAAAATGTATTATGTTTTATTATTAAAGAAGGTATATTTCTTTTTTAAAAAGGGCATATTTCATTTGGAAATAAAAATCCTACAGGGATTTTTTTTTTTTTTGGGGGGGGGGGGGGCTAGAGAGCACAAAACGCAAATTAAAATTTTTAAATGCTTAAACTGAAAATGAGTCATTTTTAGGACTCTTGTCAGCTTTCATTTTTTTTTCTGCTTACAACCACTTTTAAATTTCAATTCTCATTTCTTGTATCTTCTACACTTATTTTACCTTAAAAAAACAGAATAAAGAATACTAACAAAATAAAGTTATATTCAAAAGGATATAAAGTAAACAGGGCGCACCCCATACCCTTAGTTGGGAGAGGGTAAATCTTAATTATTTCTTTAAACAGTTAATCAATCATTAATTATTAATACTTGTTGATAATATTAATAATAATTAATTATTCAATTACTTTTTTTTTATTAATCATTATTTCTTGAAACCATATTGACACAAAAACAAATACGTTGTTTATTTCCTTGAAACTGTAGAGAAATGAAATTCACTGTTGAACGATATATAATTAAAAAGAAGTAAACATTTTCCCCCTTTGTTTTGTCAATCTGACCCAAAACAAATATACAATTTAGAAAAGAGATAGAGAGAAGAAGAAGTTCCACCACCAAGAATACACTTAGATAAGGGGGAAGGGAAATGAAAAGATAGAGTAAATGTGATATTATTTTTTAAACAATCTATCGCAAAATTAGCTTTTCCTATAGAAAGAGGGGGACAAATCTTGTTCACTCGCTCGCTTCAATCGCTTTCTTTTTTTTTTTGACAGAAATTTTGCTCTATATGCCTTCAAAGTTTCTGGCTCATCATGCCATTGACATAACCCATTTGGATATGACAAAATTGAAGACTGTGTTCAATTTTACCAAATCTTTTCATTCTTGTTGGCCAAAGAAAATAATACAAGGAAAATCCTAATGGAATAGAAATCAACCTTGTTATCGTGCTTTAGAGTTAGCTATGTTTAAAGTACGAAAATTGTTGTCAAAATTGCAGTCAGATGTCAAATTTATTCTTGTCATCAAAGCACTATTATCTTGAACTTGATCATTATTATTTACTGTCATTATCATCATTAGTCATGATTACAACACATTACCAATACATAATGCTAATTTTCATAACTGATGTATTCTTTGTTTGAAAATTCTTGATAATGGTGACAATTACAATCGATGACACTGCTCGTACACATACTACTGCTGCTGCTGATGTTACTGGTGACTGGTAGTATTGACCATTAGTGTCATTAAATATAAAAAAAACAACTGAAACATTTATAATTACTTATAAAACAAATGAAAGTACGTAATACAAAATGCCTTGAAAATGCCTTGAAAATGCCTTGAAATTTCAAGGCTCAAAATCCTCAAGGCCAAGGCCAAGGCTTGAATGTTCAAGGCCAAGACACTACAACACTGATTAGTACTAGGCATTAGACAGGTCCAGATTTGAGGTAAAGTTAATGCGCTAGCCTAAGCGAGCCCTAGCCTAGCACATGTCTTGCCATTAATGGCAGCTAGTTTGAAAAGTGTTTAAGAATTGGATATATATAAGGCATATGTAACTATGTAAGAGTACCGGTAATTTGACGATGCTAATATTCATTCTGAGCAACTGAACGTGAATGCTTACGACCAGCACTGGTCGAGGCAGAGTCAACGCGCATGCGTACTCTTAATCCGAAGACGCAAGTCATGAATATTCATATGTTGGTCCAGAACTCGGTGGGAAAAATAATTTCGCGCCCGGGGGGCCCACTTCCAGTGAAGAGTGGATACCAGGCGCGATATACCTCGCGTAAAAAGGGAAAGAGCTAGTGGGCAAGTACGTTACGTATAGGCCTATGTAACGTTATAAGGGTGTCAAAAACGATGTTTAAAATACTGAAAAGGGGGATATATTTCCAATACTTGTAGGGTTTTACAAGCTCAATACTTGTTAAGAGATGCATTTTCATAATCTGGAAAAGACTTGCTTCCCTTGTTTAGGATGATTTTCGAAACCCCATGGTCGCGCCTGGTATCCACTTATCAATGAATATAATCCCCCATTTCTGGGGAAAGTAAAACGTAATGCCCATTACATTGTGTGCTAGAGGCATATCGTTTGTGTAGAAGGAGTAAAAAAAAAAAAAAAACCGCAAAATCGACTGAAGTTCAGACGAATTTGACCTTCTGCATGCTGTGTACATCAGGCGCGGATCCATGGGGGGGGGTCCGAGGGGGCCTAGGCCCCCCCCCCTTGGTTAAAAAAAGAAGAGAGGGAAAGAAAGAGAAAAAAGAGGGGAAGAGGGGAAAGAAAAGAAGAAAAGAAGAAAGGAAGAGGGGGAAGAAGGGAAGAAAAAAGAGAGAGGAAAAGGGGGGAAAGAAAAGAGGAAAGGAGAGAGGGAGAGGGGGAAAGGAAAAGGAGAAAAAAAGAGAGAGGAAGAAGGAGGAAAGAAGAGAAGAGAGAGAAAGGGGAAAAGAAGAGGGGAAAAGAGAGAGGAAGAGGGGGAAGGAAGAAGAGGAGAAAAAAGAGAAAGGAAAGGGGGAAGAAATAGGGAAGAGTGGGGAGGAAGGGAAGGAAAAGGGAGAGGAAAAGGGGAAAGAAAGAGAAGGACAAAGAGAGGGAAAGGAAAAGGAGAAAAAAGAGAGAGAGGGGAAGAGGGGAAAGGAAGAGAAGAAAAAGAGAGAGAAGAAAAAGAGGAAAGAAAAGGAGAAAAAAGAGGAGGAGAAGAAAAGGGAGGGGGAGGGAGAGGGGGAGAAAAAAGAGACAGAGGGGAAAAGAAAAGAAGAAAAAGGAGAGAGAGGAAGAGGGAGGAAAGAAGAGAAGAAAAAAGAGAGGGGAAAGAAAAGAAGAAAAAAAAGGAGAAGAAGAGGGGAAAGAAAGAGAAAAAGAGGAAGAGGGGGAAGGAAGAGAAGAAAAGAGAGGGGGGAGAAAAAAGAGGAAGAGGGGAAAGAAAAGGGGGAAAAGAGAGAGGAAGAGGGGAAAAGGAAAAGGAGAAAAAAGGAGAAAGAGGAAGAGGGAAGAAAGAAGAGAAGAAAAAAGAGAGAGAAAGGGGGGGGGGGGGAGAAAAGAAGAAAAGGGGAGAGGAAGAGGGGGAAGGACGATAAAAAAAAGAGGAAGAGGAGGAAAGAAAATGATGTTCGTACCAAAAGGGCGCCGAAATGATGTTCGAAGGAATGTCAAAATGATATTCGAACTGAGGGCCGAAATGATACTCGAGCTAGGGGGGGGGGGGGGGGGGTGAAATGATATTTGAACTAGGGGCGCCAAATTGATGTTGCGGCCTACATGTAGATGCGCCGAATTGATATTCGAACTAGGAGGGCGCCGAAATGATGTTCGAAGGGATGTTAAAGTGATGTTCGAATTGGGGGAGCCAGATTGATACTCGAACTAGGGGGGAGGGGGCGAATTGATGATCGACCTACATGTAGGGGCGCCGAATTGATACTCGAACTGGGGGGGGGGGCGCCGAATTGATGTTCGAACTAGGGGCACCACATTGATGTTTGAACTAGGGGGCGCCGAATTGATATTCGAACTAGGGGCGCCAATTTGATGTTCCAACTGGGGGCGCCAAATTGATGTTCAACCTAGGGAAGCGAAATAGATGTTCGACGTAGGGGCGCAAAATTTATGTTCGAAATCGGGGGGCGCCGATTGAATGTTCGAACTAGGGGCGCCAAATTGATGTTCGAACTATGGGGCGCCGAATTGATTTTCGAACTAGATGGGGGTGCCAAATTGATGTTTGAACTGGGAGGGGCGCCAAATTGATGTTCGAACTAGGGGAGCGCCAAATTGATACTCGAACTATGGGGCGCCAAATTGATGTTGGACCTACATGTAGGGGCGCCGAATTGATATTCGATCTAGGAGGGCGCCAAAATGATGTTCGAAGGGATTTTAAAATGATGTTCGAACTGGGGGCGCCAAATTGATACTCGAACAAGGGGAGCGCCGAATTGATGTTCGAACTAGGGGAGCGCTAATTTGATGTTTGACCATAAGGCGACAAATACATATTTCATAAGGGGGAGGGCAAAGTGATATTTCACATGGCGCCAAATTCATGTTCAACCGAGGGCGCCAAATTGACCTTGAACTTAGGGGGCTCCATGCAAATTCATGTTCGACCGGGGGCGCAACATTGCTCGTATTGCCTGTTCATAGTGAAATTTATTTCCTGCCCAAAAAGGCAAAATTAATGCGGCTGAATTAAAATATCCCGTTTTTACGATAATAGACAAAAATCAATGTGCTCGAGTTTGAAGTTTGTTTGGCGAGATAGGTATCCTGCTCAGGGTCAGAAAAGGGATTAATATCAAATTCAGCTGGCGCTACGCGCTCGCAATATTTGATTAGTGAGGTGTGTATCCTCTCCATCGATCACACGTACATAAGTTCTTCAGATATTAGTGTTTTTCAAGTCAATATACATAGGCCGATCCAGGGGGCAAAGTTTTTGCCCCCCCCCCATGGTGGCGCAAAAAAAGGAAAGAAAAAGAAAAAAAAGACGAAGAGAAAAAGGAAAAACTTTTAGAATAGGAATTATACCTTAAAAGAGTCCTTCTTAAGTCAGTATGAAAAAAATTGAGCTCGCGCTTCGTGCTCGCATCACTGTTTAGTTATATACGCATCCCGACCTCACATTCTTTTTTATGCGAACGAGAAGCACAATCTGAAAATATTCTATATTCTAATCTAACAACTGACAATTTTCTTTTCATCATTAAAAAAGTTTTCAGCTAGCGCTTCGCGCTCGCATTCATTTCTTAAAGGACAAGTCCACCCCCAAAAAATGTTGATTTGAATAAATAGAGAAAATCAAACAAGCATTATGCTGAAAATTTCATCAAAATCGGAAGTAAAATAAAAAAATTATGACATTTTAAAATTTTTCACAAAACAGTGATATGCACAACTCAGTGACATGCAAATGAGACAGTCGATGATGTCCTCAGTCACTCACTAATTCCTTTGTTTTTTATTGTTAGAATTATACATTATTTCATTTTTTACAGATTTTACAATATGGACCAACTTGATTGAACCATTTAGTATTAAACAATGCTAATTGTTAATGTTCAGGGAGGAATTAATTGTTGTTTCACACGACCACGGAGAAAAATGGAATATTTCATATTTCATATACTAAAATACTAAAAGAAGTAGTGAGTGAGTGATGTCATCAGACTCCTCATTTGCATATCGACAAGGATGTGAATATAACTGCTTTGTGAAATTAAGCGAAACTTTAAAATGTTGTAGGCCTACCTATTATCTTTGTGTATTTCATATAAGATTCTCAAAATATTCCTTTTCAGGTGTCTCGATTGTCAAAAATGAAGGCCTATGAGCTAGCGCTGTGCGCTTGCATTTTGATTGGTGTTTTGATTGGTGAGTTTTGTATACCTATACAGTGGCGTAACTACGGGGGGGGGGGGGCATGGGGGGCACGTGCCACCCCCCTCCCCAATCGGCTGCCCCCCCCCCCAGAAAAAAAAAAAAAAAAAAAAACGGGGAAAAGGAGAACAAGAGGGAGAAAGGATGAGAAACGTAATGGGGAAAGAAGAAATTATTGTTTATTATAATGCTATATTATATCATAATTATGTTACATAAGAAGCATTTTTTTCATGACTTTATGAAACAGTTTGCTCAGGGCCTATGTCTTCATTGTTCCTGGTGCTCGCATAGACTGTTTAACGAGATGTATAATCCTGTTGTACTGAAACATCCCGTTTTCAAATCAATATACACCAAATATATTTCCTCGCAATTCGAGTTATTATTGTTTTATTTAGTGACATTTGCTTCTTTTTCATGACTACTTAAAGTGATTCCCAATTTTAGGGTCTTAATATAAAACATTTCCTGTCCGTGCTAACGTTCGCATTAGTTGATTGGTGAGATGTCTGCTCTTCATGAATTCCTAAAATCAGTCCTTAAAATGTCAATTTTTCTGATCTGAATATCAAAAATTTTCAGCTAGCATCATTTGGTTAGTGAAATACGTAAGGACTTAGTAAATTCCTGCAAACAAGCCTTAGAATGCCCCTCTTCAGGTCTGAATTTCATAAATTTTCAGCTCGCGCTTCGCGCTCGCAGTATTTGATTAGTGAGATGCGTATGATAATCATGATTACAATGACTACAAAAAGTGCTTCATATGTTTAGATGTAATTCTAACAAAATCAGCAAAGCATGGCACTATCATTAGATGACTATGCTGAGATATTTATACTCTTAAATGGAACCTAAAATATAGTCCTTAAAATGTCCCTGTTTGGGGTCAATATATACAAAAATTTCAGCTCGCGCTTCGCGCTCGCATTGTTTGTTTAGCAAGACAGGTACGTATCACGATTACATTAAAATTGCTTATAATGTCCCTTTTAGGTTTGAATATCAAAAATTTTCAGCTCGCGCTTCGCGCTCGCATTATTTAATCAGTGAGATACTTATCCGTTTAATGGCATTGCATGTCCTTAAAATTTCTCTATTAGGTCAGTATACCTGGCAACTGAGCGCGCTCCCTAAGTGACACCAAATTTGTGGTGGTGCCCCCCCCCAATGTTGTGACCCACGGTACGCCACTGTGCCTATATATTCTATAACAAACTACTTGAATCCCCCTCCCCCATTTAAAAATTTCGGATCGCGATTTGCGCTCGCATTATTTATAAATGTATCAACCCATGAATCCTGTTCATGATTACAAAAAATATAAAATATCAAGTTTTTCAGGCCTCATGCACTGTCAACAAATTTAACGCACTCATTAGGCTTATTATATTAATAAATATGAAATGATTTTTTAATGAATTCATAACTAAATTGTCCCTTTTTCAGAAAAAAATATCGACAAGTTTTAGGAATAGGAATAGAAGATAGGCATCATTTTATATAATGACAAAATGTCCTTAGGCCTAAAATGTCTCGATCCTAGTTTAAATAATAATACAATATCAGCTCGCGCTTCGCGCTCGCATCATTTATTAAGTGCTTTCCAAATTCACTTCACAATTCCCCTATATACACAGTGCTTTAAATATTGCTTAAATTGACCCATTGCATATCGGAATTTCAAATATTATTTCCAGCTCGCGATCCGCGCTCGCATTATTGATTTTCATGATGAAAAATGAAATGTATTCAGATTGTCCAGATTCTGTCTAACTCTAAAACACGTGCACGCATGTTTATTGAGATACGCATCTTGATCTAATTCAAAACGTGCTAAAAATTATCCAGTTTCAGATCAGAATATCAAAAATTTTCTGCTCGCGCTTTGCGCTCGCATTATTAATGTAGGAAGATACCAAAAACTACCCATCATTTTTCATGAGTGACAAAAAATGAATCGAGTGTCCCGTTGGGGGTTTGAAATCTAATTTTTTAGGTCGGAATATCAAAAATGTTCAGCTCGCGCTCGCATTATTTAATCGTTGAAATTTGTATCGTCTTAATGGCTAACTGCAAAACTTCCTTAACAGGTCCCTTTTCGACCATGCAGGCCAGAACGGACATTAAAAATTTCTGCTCGCGCTTCGCGCTCGTAGTAATTATCTAGTTACATACGCATCTTGTTCAGGTTCACAAACATTGCCCAGAATGTTCAATTTTCAGGTCAAAATACATGAAATTTAATTAGTTTTTTATCTCACATAGGGCTTATGAGATTATTGCAGATTAATGTTGTTTATAAAGTGAAGCTAGGAAATTATTGTTAGGACATGGGCATTTTGCCCCCCCCCCAAAAAAAAAAAAAAAAAAAAAAATCACGACCAAGAAAAAAAAGAGAGAAAAGGAAAGGGATTATGGTGAAATATATTATTTTCCAAATATTATGTCAAATATATCGCGCTACGCATTATCATTATTTATTTAGGCCTTGTGAGATACCTCAATGTGTTTTTAATAATAAAATTTCGGAATTTCTTTAACATCTACCCCCCCCCCATTTTATATATTTTTTTTTATCTTGGTGCCCTCTAAAAAGTTCAACAAGCAATTCAACAATTCTTATCCATATGTCATAATCTTTACGATGATGACTACCAGTCGTAATACATGCATGTATGGTGCGGGTGTCGCGGGAAAGAATTTTGCACACGAAAAGCAGATCTGTATGGCCTGCAACCCCCCTGTAACACAAAGCTTAGCATTGATTGTAGAGCAGTTTTCTACGTTTGATTCAATTGACTATAATGTACAATCAATCTTTAAAAAAAATTGTGTTAGAGGACCCTAATATTAGCATCCGTGAGGTTTGCGAAAGGTCCCAATTGTTCAATACTCACCTACGCCCGACAAAGGAAAGTTAATTGGTGGTGTCGAAAATCTGTTTATCTGACGGTCAATCGGATCGGGGTCGCCCTAGCCACTAACCCGCCTCTGTGGTCTAGTGGTTAATGCACCGGCGTTCAAAGCTGGGATCCCGGGTTCGATTCCCGGCAGATACATTTTTTCGGCATCACCAATTTTTCCAAAGGGTAGATGGCTCTGGGGAACCTTGATTTGAAGCTACGCCTACCATTGTTTTCTCTCTCTCTCTCTCTATATATATATTTATATATATAATTGAACATTTTGTGCAATATTTGAGATCCTGAACAAGATGCGAATATAACTAAATAATTACTGCGAGCGCGAAGCGCGAGCTGAAAATTTTCGTCACTCCGACCTAAGAACTGGACATTCTAGCCCATTTTTGTAATCATGAATAGGATAGGTAAATAACTAAACAATTGACGCGAGCGCGAAGCGCGAGCGGGAAAATTAGATTTAGATCTAAAAATAGGACACTTATTCATGTTTGTAACTCATGAAAATGATGGGTAATTGGGTATTTTCCTACATTAATAATGGAAGCGCGAAAGTGGATAATTCCAGCGCGATTTAAATGAAGAACAAGCTGTGTATCTCAATGAACATGCATGCGCGTGTTTAGATTTATACCTAGAATCTGGGCATTCTAAATATTATGAAATCAATAATGCGAACGCGAAGCGCGAGCTGAAAAAAAGTGATATTCTGATCTGAAGAAAGGTCAATTTAAACATCATTTCAAGCACTATGTAGGTAAATTGTGAAGTGGTTACGGTTGCATTTAATAAACGGTGCGAGTGCGAAGCGCGAGCTGAATTTTTATTATTATTATTTTTGACCTAGGATCGGAACATTTTGTCATAATATAAAAAATGACTACCTTCCTATTCCTTTTCCTAAACTCGAGATGAACTCGTCGATATTCCATTCTGAAAAAAGGGACAATGTAATTATTAGGAATTCATGGATTTGTTATCTATCTATATATCTAATAAGTCTAATGAGAGCGCGAATTTTGTTGAAGACCTGAAAAACTGGACAATTTAAGCACTTCTTAATCAAAACATGAATAGGATGCATGGGTACATATATTCTCTAGCAGTGCGAGTGCAAATCGCGAGCCTAAATTTATGATAAAACTGTCATGAAAAGGGAAATTTTCAGTAGTTTTTTTTACTTAGAGGTATACATAACTCACCTGGATACGCCTAAAAAAGGCGTTTGCCATTTTCTTGTTTATTCATTGGCAAAAGGAATGCCAATATATTTAAATTCCCGTGTAAATGTACTTTAACAAAAGTTCCAATCATATATGAAATCATTTCCCGCGCGAAAAATCATATTTTTTATTGTACCATAGATGTAAAAACCAAATTTTATACTGTATTTGGTTAATATGCCAATTTCTGTGTAACTTTATAGTTTTATTTTGTTTTTGCACTTACGGAATTATTGGGGGGGGGGGCAAAACGCTATGCTTGCCCCCCCCCCCGATATTTTCGTTGGTGGGGCGATCGCCCCACCCCCCAGGATCGACGCCTATGGCAGGGATGTATGGTTGCACTGAATTGTAGCATAGCTGCATAGTTTCCCATGATCAAAAAAAGTTAACTTGAATCAAAATCATGATATTTTGCTCAGTGTGACTTTTAAAAAGTGACAATTTTACCTTCTGGCGGTGCTCACTGAAGCATGACATAAAATACGTCCGTAACATTCACTAAGAGGGTAGCTTAGATTTAGATTTATTCATTTTCCGTTCACAAAGCACAAACAAAATCAAAGTAACAATACATAGTCAAATTTAAAGTACAATATCAATCGGAATAATGCATAAGAATTAGAAGGTATAAACAATGAGAACTAATGAGAACTAAAGTAACTTTGACTAATAACTATATAAAACAGAACGGAGGGGCTTGCCAAGAAAAGCAAAGCTTGTATGGGAGGCAAGTCCCTGTAACTTAGTTTCAATACGTAATTTAGAGACCACATTACAAAACTATAGTATAAAGGAGAGACGGAAGACAGTTTAAAAGGAGGCTATACAAAATATCGAAGGTAACAACGAAAGAGTGACACAAATTAGAATAAATGATAATAGTAATAATTAAAATAATAATAATAATAATAATATGGTTACAATAATTGTGATAATGAGGGAGAAACAGAGAGGAAAATGTAGGGAGAGAAGAGGGGTGCAGGTACAATTGGAGGTGCAATGGGGAGCATGGCAGATGCGGGAACAAGTCGGCAGGCAAGTTGTATCCTGGGAGGTTAAAAAAAGAAGTTTTTTTTTTGTAGTTTTTGTTGTAGTTTTAGTTATATGGTAGATTGACTTGTTTGTGTGAAGTATTGGCAAATAAGCATCTTTTTAAGGTTATGTTTAAAAATAGTGATGCTTGGGGATTTCTTGAAGTCGTTGGGCAAGGAATTCCAATATACGGGACCAGAAAAGACAAAATATTTTTTTGCAAGTAAAGTTGGAGGTAGGTGATAAGAGTTTCGCTGTCTTGTATGATAATCGTGTACAGAGGAGTTTTTGCAGAACATAATTTAAAAAAATTGCGGGGAGATCATCTTTATTTAGCTTGTACATAAATTGGCCGAGTTGGAACAGATATATCATTAACTTTAAGGATCTTATTTTCAAAAAAATAATTTATCTGTGTGACATCTGAAATGTGTATGAAATATTATCCTAAGTGCTTTTTTCTGTAACAAAAGTATCCTATGTAATTGTGTTTGAATTGCACAACCCCATGCCAAAATACCGTTATTAATGTATGGTAATATTAAGGTGTGATGTAGTGTAAGTAGTGTACGAGATGGAAGAAAAAATTTGAGCTTGTTGATAATTCCAATATTTTTTTGAAATTGTTTTGCATATATTGTCGATGTGTGGTTTCCATGATAATTTATTATCAATAAGTACACCCAAACAATTTTGTTACAGAAACATTTTCAAGGACAGTGTTATCAAAAATGAGATTGTCTGGCAAACTGTTTATTCTATTACAAGTTAAGTAAGTTAAGTGAGAGTTTATTTGCCTTGATCCTTTCAGTCACATGCATGAGGTCAGAGTTAACAATCCTAATAAGTTGGTTTATGTTATCATGAGAAAAGAAAATGTTGGAATCATCAGCAAAGAGTATGAATGAAAGTGAATTTGAAGTTTTGTGGATGTCATTAATGTAAGTGATATAAAGAAGAGGGCCAAGTAAGCTTCCCTGTGGTACCCCGCATGTAATTGGAAGGTTGGATGAATTGTGATTATTTATTGATACAAACTGAGTCCTATCTGTAAGGTAGCTCCTGAACCAATTACCTACATGCTCATGTAAAAATATATTAAACTGACATGATTGGTTAAAAGTAACCAATCATGATTGGTAAAAAGTATACATGTTAAAAGTAATGCATATTAAATGTAATCATGTTAAAAGTAACATGATTGGTTAAAAGTTTACATGTTTTGGCTGGATTGGCATGGATGTATAGTTGAGCGGGATTATGGCAGTTTTGGCCCGCTTACTATACAGCCATGCAATTAAACTACACACAACAACAAAAAGTACGTCCCCCCCTTAAACAAACATCCATAATTTCCGAACCACTGGGAGATTTTTATATATATTTTTATATGAGCATGTGGGTAATTTTATAAGCTACCCTCTTAGTGAATGTTACGGACGTATTTTATGTCATGCTTCAGTGAGCACCGCCAGGAGGTAAAATTGTCACTTTTTAAAAGTCACAAGCAAAATATCATGATTTTGATTCAAGTTTATTAGAACGAATTTCACAATTTCACCATGAAAAATAGTCAGAAGGCTTGTAAAAGGTATTTTCCTAAAGACAATACAACTTTTGTGGCTAAATTTCACGGTTGAATAAACACGGTCTACATTTGCTATTATTAATAATAATAATAATCCGTTTTTTATATAGCGCTTAATACATCGGAACGACGTGTCTAAGCGCTTTATAGATATATTATTACCCCGGTCATCGGATTCAATTAGTCATTCCCGCACACAATGTGTGCACATCCTCCACTCCCTGGGGAGTATTCCAGTCAGTCGCCGGTGAGGCGCACACAGTACTGGACAAGCTACAATGACTTTCACATCCTACCGGGTACCCATTTATAGCACCTGGGTCGAGAGTGGCAAAGTGTGGATTAATGCCTTGCCAAAGGACGCCAGACCGCGGTGGGATTCGAACACACAACCCTCTGTTTACAAGGCGAGAGTCAGAACCACTACACCACGGCTCCTCCACTTGGAGATTATTATTGGAGATTTAACACATTTCTATCGATGAAAATGATCGAATATGATGACAATTACTATTTTTGGGAAGAGAATCTTCAACAATATTCATCATTTCACGGCTCAATTAACATTCAATGGAAAAAAAATTACGATTTTTAAATATCATTGGCAGGTAATGTTTCAATTTGGTAACTGAAATTATCTTTTCTCAACCTTTTTTGTGATGTTCATGACCAATAACATATTTCAATGATTCAAAGGCGTTTAGTTAAGCACTTACGCTTGAATAAAAATGTGGAATGTGATTAGCTCTTTTTCACGTTATTGGCAAAAATGCAATTGCTAACTATGAATATCTATCACAAACCTTCTTGCATAATTAATTTGATTTGATTTTTATGAGAATCCCGATGTTTAATGCTTCAGTGAGCACACAATATTCGAAAATTATTCAAATGAGAAGAAAGTTCAAGGCCTTGGCCCCACTCTATATGCCGTATCGAATGGTAGTTTGGGGGGCGCGCCTTTTGGATAGTGCCACTCTGAAGCCATGTGCGAAGTTTCATGAGAAAACTATTGGCAGAAGTAACAAAAAATAACTGAAACAAACCCTTATTTCACTTTTGTTTATTTTAAATTCCTCTCTCATAGATATTGTGTACACTATGGGTGCATATGTTTGAGAATAAGTAACCCCTCATTTAATATGGTGGAACTTTTTTTTTCTAAGCTGTCTTCAGCAGTATCATTTGGCAGTAATGTTTATCAACCTGTGGGCAGAATTCTATGCAAAAATGAAATTGATTTGTTTATTTATGGATGAGTGAGCACGCCTCAAAGGTGGAAAACGGGTATTTTCAATGTCACAGACTCATTTTGAGGGGTTATAAGTTGAATAATGGGAGTAAATTCGGTTTTAAATGAAACTTATTTGGTGTTGTTTTTATCATCCATCATTTTTATCACCACACGCTTTCCAAACTTTTTACATTTTCATGGTTGAGCAAGCACACTCGAAAATTTAGGAATTAATACTCTTTTTACTGCATAAGTGTATTCTTTTCCTAAATTTGTCAGGATCAGTTGAATCTATGGACAAATCAGTGGTGGATCCAGAATTTGAAAGTGGGGAGGTGCCGAGAAATTTGGGGAGAGAAGCCACTAACATTTTCAAATTTTAACATGTCTTAACAGGTTACAGAGGATACTACCATACACCCCTATGA
Organism: Lytechinus pictus; assembly: GCF_037042905.1. Taxonomy (NCBI): domain Eukaryota; kingdom Metazoa; phylum Echinodermata; class Echinoidea; order Temnopleuroida; family Toxopneustidae; genus Lytechinus; species Lytechinus pictus. Next base: position 3,374,063 of record NC_087259.1, read on the forward strand.
TGATTTGTCACAAAAAGAATGTGCTCACTCAACCATGAACATACGTTATTCAAATTTTGTGTGGAGTGTCTAAACCTTGAGCATTTTTCGCAAATTGGCAAAATCCAATATGGCCGCCAAAATATGCAAATTACCCATGAAAATCCTAAAATTGTCCGCACATTGGCTATGAAATGCATGAAATCGTCGCAGGAGTGAAATACTCTCTGAAAAAATAATTTTTGACAAAATATTTAATTTCCTGATATTCAAAATGGCCGCCATAGGCCCTTGTATACTCTATTATGTACAATATGAATAGGGAAAATTAATTTTCACAAAAATGAGCACTAAACTATGAGGCGCCGATTGTGCCACTATTATATAGAACAATTATTTGTTAAATAATCATTATTTATTAAATAATAACTATTATTTATATATAATTTACAATTTATTTGTAAATAACTTCTATTATATAAAATAGCATTTCTAATTATTTATATATAATTCCAAGTAATACTTAATTATTTGTAAATAATAATAGTTCGACATTCCATTATTTATAAATAATGATTATATTTGTTTTTCAGTATTTATAAATAATGATTATTTATTTTTCATTATTTATAAATAATAATCATTTGTTTTTCATTATATATAAATAATGATTATTTGTTTTTCATTATTTATGAATAATGATTATTTGTTTTTCATTATTTATAAATAATGATTATTTGTTTTTTATTATTTATAAATAATGATTTTCGTTTTTTATTATTTATAGATAATGACTTTACATACTTCATTATTTATAAATAATTGCAATTCGTTTTTCCATTATTTATAAATAAGTTTTCTATTATTTATAAATAATAATTATTTATTAACAATGCCAGTGCACATTTCTTTATTTATGAATAATTTGTTGAGTTTTCCATTATTTATATATAATGATTATTTGTTAAATAATGAAAACGTCTACTTCATTATTTATAAATATTTTTTTCGAGTGCACCATTATTCTCATTATTTATAAATAATCATTATTTAATGTTCGAGTTTTCCATTATTTATAAATAAAGATTATTTGTTAAATAATGAATTATCTACCTCATTATTTATAAATAATGAAAATTCATTGTGTTTCATTATTTATAAATAACAATTTTGTTTCAATATCCCATTATTTATAAAAAATCATTATTTATAAACAATTTTCACAGTTTGCCATTATATACAAATAATCATTATTTATATACAAATAACCATTATTTATAAATAATGGAAAACTCGATATAACATGCAAATGTGGGACCGCCCATGATATGAATATTCATGATGCGATTTCCTTTTTCGTGATTTTTCTTCACAAATTTTTGTCCATTTCCTCTTCATAATGACATTTCTTGAAGCAATTTTCTAGGGATATGGTCTGATTGTAATATTTTTCATTTTCTATATAACTTCGTCTTCGTAGAAATAACAAAAAGTGTAATTTTATACGATTTTTCCTACAGTTCACAATCCCCATAGGCGCGCGTGTATTTCACCTTTTCCATCGTAGGGACAACCGGTGAATCGACGGAGTGCTCTTCATCGAAATACTACGTTGGTTGGTCCCCGGAAGTGGCGGGCGGAATTTAGCCCGAATCCTCGATGGAAGTGGATGAAGTGCATATGAGCCGAGAGAGTGAAATATCAGTGTACGTGCATCAGGCCCTTCTACTTTTTATAAATATTTCTTGTTGCTTTTTTTGTTAAGTTAATTTTTCCTAGTGTAGAGATAAGTTTCAGTTCTAATAATGCACTTCAAATACATTTTGGAGTGTCTGTTTGAGGCGTTTGGGGCGATTTCACCCTTGCCCCAAAATGCTCGCAACGACAATACGGGGCATGATGACCCCTAAATTTTAAAAACTTATTTTTCTATTGAAAATTATCACAAGATTCACCAAAAGTGTGCACGAAAGCCTTCGTATTTCACTTTTAAAACTCCAAAAAGTGCCCAAATGACAAGCTTGGTCGCTTCGCTGTGTCGTTTTCAACTTGAGAACGTTTACGCGTCTGCTCCCCCCCCCCTCCTCCGAAAGAAATTCTGTATACGGCCATGTTCTAAAGAGCCTGGCACATTGATTTATGTATACTTCATTTTCATTATTTTTATCTCATTATCATCATGGCCTTACGCTGATATTTCACTCTCTCAGCTCATATGCACTTGATCCACTTCCATCGAGGATTCGGGCTAAATTCCGCCCGCCACTTCCGGGGACCAACCAACGTAGTATTTCGATGAAGAGCACTCCGTCGATTCACCGGTTGTCCCTACGATGTAAAAGGTGAAATACACGCGCGCCTATGGGGATTGTGAACTGTAGGAAAAATCGTATAAAATTACACTTTTTGATATTTCTACGAAAACGAAGTTATATAGAAAATGAAGAATATTACAATCAGACCATATCCCGAGAAAATTGCTTCAAGAAATTTCATTATGAAGAGGAAATGGACAAAAATTTGTGAAGAAAAATCACGAAAAAGGAAATCGCATCATGAATATTCATATCATGGGCGGTCCCACATTTGCATGTTATAGCGAGTTTTCCATTAATTATAAATAATGGTTATTTGTATATAAATAATGATTATTTATAAATAATGGAAAACTCGAACATTAAATAATGATTATTTATAAATAATGAGAATAATCGTGCACTCGAAAAAAATATTTATAAATAATGAAGTAGACGTTTTCATTATTTAACAAATACTAATTATTTATAAATAATGGAAAACTCAACAAATTATTTATAAATAAAGAAATGTGCACTGGCATTGTTAATAAATAATTATTATTTATAAATAATAGAAAACTTAATTATAGATAATGGAAAAACGAATTGCAATTATTTATAAATAATGAAGTATGTAGTGTCATTATTTATAAATAATGAAGCATGTAGTGTCATTATTTATAAATAATAAAAAACAAATAATCATTATTTATAAATAATGAAAAACAAATAATCATTCTTTATAAATAATAAAAAACAAAAAATCATTATTTATAAATAATGAAAAACAAATAATCATTATCTATAAATAATGAAAACAAATAATCATTATTTGTAAATAATGAAAAACAAATAATCATTATTTATAAATAATGAAAAACAAATAATCATTATTTATAAATAATGGAATGTCGAACTATTATTATTTACAAATAATGAAGTATTACTTGGAATTATATATAAATAATTAGAAATGCTATTTTATATAATAGTAGTTATTTACAAATAAAATGTAAATTATATATAAATAATAGTTCTTATTAAATAAATGATGATTATATAACAAATAATTGTTCTATATAATATTGGTACATTTGGCGCTCATACTAAACTGCAAGAAATTGCGATGTATGAACGAAATAATATAATTATGCAAATCATCATCACTAACGAGATATATCATTTATTATGTCGTGATATATGGGAACATTGCTGTATTTTGATATCTAAAATAGCCGCCACTGGCCCAACAGTAATGCGTACAATGGCAATGGGGGCCAAACAAATCGCAAGAGTGATCACTAAAATGCATATTATTAAGATTGAACGAGTGGAATACTGACTGAAAACATAATTGTTAACGAAATATATTATTGATATGCCATGTATGTGATGAATGTTGTATTTTGATATTCAAAATGGCTGCCAAAGGCCCTTAAAGTATTATGCACAATGAGAAAGAGGAGCAAAGAAATCACAAGAGTGAGCACTAAGATGCATGTATATGTGATAAATTAATGGGATACTGTCTAAAAACGTATTTTCCAACGAAATATATCGTTCAGGTTTCAAGTTTGTGTTAAATACTGTATTTTGACTTTCAAAATGGCCGCCATAGACATTAACAGTATTATGTACAATGCAAAATGGAAAACCAATTTTCACAGGAGTGAGCACCATAAATGCACGTAATAGTGATCTATGAGAAGAATATTGTCTGAAAGCATAATTTCTATTAAGATATATCATTTATTCTGCCAGTTAGGAGATAAATACTGTTATTGGAAAGTCAAAATGGCCGCTACAGGCCCTTACGGTATTATGCACAATGTGAATGGGAACAAATTATTTCAACAGAGTTTGGCTTTGCTTGGCCAAATGATGATGTATGAGTGAAATATTGTCTGAAAACATAATTTATAACAAAATATATCATATCTTGTGTAATTTAGGTGATAAATACTGTATTTCAACATTCAAAATGGCTGCCATATGCCCTTTTCGTGAACATTGTTTGTCTCCACTCAAATTGTATAGTATACGATAAGGGCCTATGGTGACCATTTTCAATTTAAAAATGCAGCAGCATTTATCACCTTAATTACACAACATTATGATATATCTCGTTAGAAACCATGGTTCTATACAATATTTCACCCTTACATCACAATTCACAATTAGATGCAATATTTAGAGTCAAGCAAAGCCAAATTCTGTCAAAATCATATGTCCCATGTTACAATGTACACAATACTTTTAGTACCCATGGCAGCCATTTTGGATTTCAAAGTACAGCATTTATTACCTCCACGACCAATATGTGATGCATTTAGTTAGAAATCATGTTTAAGACAATATTTTTACTTGTACATCACAGTTATATGGGCAATTCCATAGGTTGGTGGACATGAGCTCAATGTGTCTTTGTACATATAGCCCATCTGAACCGTAACGTGAGTAGCCACTTTATCTGCACCCCTAGTAAAAACCATGTGTTCTTTATTTTTTGAATTATATACAAATTTGTCTCCATAATATACTTCTTTGAAATGGATATAATCAACTTTCATAAAAGCCTTGTATGAGGACACTTTTCTCTTATGTCTACTTTTCATTTTATGCATGTCCAAATCATGTAACATGAGTAACCGACACATTTCAAAGATTTGCCAGGAGCATAACGAAATTTCCCAAGTTTTGTTTTTATACAAAGGATAGTCAGACTGCGTACTATGTTGTGATAAAGAGATGTTTAGTTCCTATCAATAATAATGGAGTTACAGCTCCAAGTATGAGTCAAGGTGTCTCCAAATGTAACGTGGGTAACCGTGGAATAGCCCATATGCATTTTATGATTCTCACTCTTGTGAAAATTACTTTCCCTATTCGCATGTTACATAATATAGTTAGGGCTTGTATTTTGAATGTCAAAATTCAGTATTTATCACCTATATGGCATAAGATATGCTATAATTAAAAGAATACATATGTTTTCAAATAACATTTTACTCATACAACAGGATTATATGGATGTCATAGTCAAGCAAATCCAAATTCTTACAAAATTAGATGTCCCCATTCACATTCTAGATAATACTGTTAGGACCTATAGGGACCATTTTGAATTTCATACTAAAGCATTTATTTCATGCATGACAAAATAAATGATATGTCTTGCTATAAAACATGTTGTCAGACAATATTTTACTCGTAGATCACAATTACATGCATTTTATGTTTCTTACTGGTGTGAAAATTAGTTTCTCCATTCGCAATTGTACATGATAAATATAGGGCCTATGGCGGCCATTTTGAATTTCAAAATACAGCATTTATCACATAATGTATTTTAAAGACGACTCGGCGATTTAAAATGATTTATTAGTCGGTGAACAATGCCAGGTCATTAAGGTATTTGTAATTTGGAATGGCGTGGTTGACGAGGTGATACATCACAATGGCGCGCCAGCCTGTTTGGTTTATGCGCACAATGACAATGCCGATTCTGCATCGGCATTTGGTTCAGACCAAATGCCGATGCAGAATCGGCATTTGGATTGCGTTTACACGTTGTTACAGCTCGCGGTTCAGAACCGCGAGCCGATTCAAAAGCCGATTAAGTGTAAACACGGTAATCATTTGTACTGGCCTGGGCGCTAGGAGCGCGCATGTTTTGGCGCGCGCGCCTAGGTGTGAAGGCGCGAAAATCCTTCATTTTAGTCTTGGCTTTCAACGGAGATGAACGTCCAAAATATTCGCTTGTAATTTCCCCACCTCCTCCCCAACAACCACCCATGTAAACGGTACGTTTGGGTCAAACAATGTTGGAATGTTGTTTAAACACTGCATTGGGGAAGGTCGAGAATGAAGATACGCTATATAGGTATCATTCAGAGTTGATTTGTGTTTTATTGGAATGTATAGCTCGTTCGGAATGGAATAACGGGATGTAGAGCTGTCGATAATGGACATTTGAATTATTTTACTTACATGAATATAATGTTGATTCATATAACGAAACACGAATTCAAATCCGGAGGCAGTTAGCCTGGTCGCACATCAAAACAATACAAAGATAGTCGTACATTTAGAAATGTGGGCCGTAAGGGAATTTTATCCTTCTGATCTATTTTGGTCTGTGGTCAGGTGGGTTTTCGCCCTTACCCGTTTTTGGGACTGGGTGTTCGTTATATTTTGGTAATTCACATGAATTGAATTGTCATATTATTGGCATGGCATATGTTCTTTAATCCACAATGCTCACTTTTGCAAGGTGTTTAAAGCAGTGAATTATATTTTCGCCTCTAGTTATTAGATTTTCCACTTTGATGCCATGTACGTTGATTAATATTTCATATTGAATCGGGTCCTCATTCGGTACCTAGACGAAGGGGATTTATTTATAACTTTACATAGTACTTTAAGAACGCAATTGTAGAATTGAATGTAAGGGTGTCACGCTCGAACTTTCAGTTTAGGCCTCACCTGATCTCATAGGCGGGGAGGCTGGTATTCTGTATACATTTATATTTTTCGTGAAATTTAGGCCTCACCCAAGTTCTCATGCGGGAAGGCTGGTATATTATATGATATAAGTATGACATCTGTAATCCACCGATTTGCCGGTTGCTCATAAATGTAGTTAATAGCTGTGCTGGTATTCCTGTCCGGCTAGCAGAGAACCAGTGGGAAAGCAGCCGCGAAATTTAACGTTGAATTTTCTGGGAGGAGGGCCTTCTAGCCGGGGGTTTAACCCCCCTTTGGGGAGCTAAAGCAAGACTATCGGTTGGTTCCAGATATACATGAATGTAAGTCTCTTATAAGAGGTATTCATATCCATGTTTTATACTTATGTGATTGTGACACCAATTTCGGGAAGCGTTCATCTCTATTGAATAAAGCCACGACATAATCGCATATTATTTTGTTTTGTCATTTTGTTTGCCGAGAATAAATGGCATATTAACAATGATGTTTTTAGTCAGTATTCCACTCGTTTATCTTGATAATATGTATTTTAGTACTCACTCTTGTCATTTTTTGGCCCCGGCCATTGCCATTGTACATACTCTTTGGGCCAGTGGCGGCTATTTTAGGTATAAAAATACAGCAATGTTCTCATATATGACATAATAAATGATATCTCTCGTTAGTAATGATGATTTGCATATATCACTTCGTTCATACATCGCGATTTTTTGCGGTTTAGTGCTCATTTTTGTAAAAATTATTTTTTCCTATTCATATTGTACATAATAGAGTAAACAAGGGCCTATGGCGGCCATTTGAATATCAGGAAAATAAATATTTTGTCAAAAATTATTTTTTTCAGAGAGTATTTCACTCCTGCCACACGATTTCATGCATTTCATAGCCAATGTGCGGACAATTTTAGGATTGGTCTATTCATGGGTAATTTGCATATTTTGGCGGCTATATTGGATTTTGCCAATTTGCGGAAAATGCTCTAGGTTACACGAGTGACATCATCCAGATTCGTAATCAGCACCCTCGAATTGACAAGAAACCATAAAAAATAGTGTATATATATAAAAAACAAGGTTTGGTCAAGTTTCAATGGGGCCTATCCTGGACTAAATGGGGAATATACGTATTTCAAATTTATTTATTTCACTTCCATCACTTCCATCCGACGTAGATCGTCGTTCAGCAGACAGCGCTCAACATCACATCCGGAAATACGTGCTATTTTCCGAGGTCAATACCAACACCAGCGTCATTTCAAGTACGGTGTTGTGGCTGGTGTTGGCGTTGTCACAACACCAACACCAGTTTCAACACCGTACTTGGAATGACCCATTGTTACTATTACTCTCTTTGGTGTCATGATCGATCTCTAGGGTGTGGTCCTGAGTGGTGTCAGTTTAACACCGCAGTTTTTAAGGTGTTCATTGTTCTCCATATAGATTTGATTTCATGCTGATGCATACTTATGACACTCATTAGACTAAGTTTTGTCTGTTTGTATCTTACTTTTTATTACAATTTCTGTAGACATGTTTACATCACTGACCATTTTTATGCTTTGTTCATTGCAATTCTGATTGATTTTAAGCAAATTTAAGCTTGTTAGCCCGCTAAATCTGGGATGATGCTTTTCACCTTCATACATGAATGCTACATTTGCACTGTAAGGTGATATATGAAAAGTGAAAGTTTGCGAGGGCGTCTAGTTACTGATATAAATTGTTACAGTAAGTGACCTCAGCATCTCTGACAGTTCAGGAGGACAGGGTTTTTTGGCAAAAGATACTTTTTTTTATTTTTCTTATACTGAATATCGGGGAGGGAGCAGGTACTCTTAGGCCCATATTCTGAAGTCGGGTTTAACTTAAACTCAGGTTTAAAGTTGTGGTTTAAGTATGGGAGGCCAAAAGTATCAAAAATGTTATTAAGTTGTATGTTTCTTAATATGTTTACTGTGCTCTGTCCTGATTCATCGATGGTGAAGACAATCATCTATTTATACTTTCTAGACAATTATGAATGATTCGAGAGCCAAATGAGCTGAAGTATGATATCTCTACTGTTAGTGATTTATGTAACAATTGGCTATCCATACTTAAACCACAACTTTAAACCTGAGTTTAAGTTAAACCCGACTTCAAAATATGGGCCTTAGGGTTTGGAATTCCAGCCTTATTTTCATTTGAAGAAAAACGCTGATATAATTATGTATCTGCGGCCCCGATTTGCTTGGGCCCACAGAGGAAGATTGATACTGAACGGGAGAGTCTGATTGTTCGGTGGCCTGGGCCTGTGACCCACTTCAAAATAAATCAGCCTGTGTCCTTAATACCGATTAATCAAATTAAAACAGTTATAGATGGATCGTTTTATAGAGGGGGAATTATTTTAACAGCAATCCGATTTATTCTGAGCAGGTTTGCACTGGTAAACACAAAACCCGTATAGACATATCTTGAGGGTAATTCACCGTGTTAAATCGCAATTATGCAATCGTAGTTGTATTATTGGAGGGGGAGACACATCCTACATCACAATTATGTAATCGTTGTGGTATGATTAGCGTAAGAACAAACTCATTATTGCGAAGAATAAGTTGTTAATCTTGCTTGATTAATAATAGGCCTGACACAATTCTTCAAAATTTGGTATCGAATTAAATACTTCTTGTTTTTCTTTTAATGTCAATGAAAATATGTGAAAATGTGTATTCTTTGGATGAATCTGCTATAAAATCAGAAATTGCTCTGTGATTACCAAATGAGGCAGTGTTCACAGATAAGTCTAAAGAGAAAAGTATTAATATTTTTGTTGGTATGCCTAAGACAAAAGTTAAGGAACAAATGTTAATTAGATTTGTTTCAAATGTTATACTTTTGCAAATACTGTATTAGCTACTGGGCTTTTTGCTGGTGCAATATTTAGCAAGATATCCATGAAGCTAAATATCAAGATAACAAGCAACTCAAAAGAAACTGAATGATTACTTTTCAAATTCCAAAGTCCCTTAAGTAGGCACTATATTTAAAAAAAATTGTCGGAGCACTTTAACCGTGGGACTTCCTGACTTTGTGTATTTAAAGTACCCCTGCAAACAGAATCTGAGTTGATTCCTGTTGATGTCAATAGAAAATATTTTTTCAAAAATTATTCACAAATAGTAAACATACATATATATCGTAAAATACAAGTAATATGTATCTGGAATTTAGACTGCAATGACACTTTAAAAGGAGTACTCCAGGCTGTACAAGATAATTTGAACAGATAAATGAAAATCAGACAAACAAAACAATGACGATTTCATAAGAAATATGACGAGGAGTAACAAAGTTTTGACATTTGAAAATTCTATTTTATGCCGGTGATTGCAGTGAAACAGTCCTGTGCGTGTGTGCCTCATTGATATGCACTGAGCAAATAAATGTTGTCATATCCCCGATTATTCTTTGTATTTCACTATATGAAATATTTTTTGTTTTCAAATTTTGTCCACCAAGAATTTCATAAATTGGATTGTTGAACCTGTAACAAAGCTTAGCCCTATCTAGGCCGGGGTATTTTGGGAGTTCATATGGCCGGGGGGGCCTCCCAGGCCCCCCCCCCCTTGAGATCTCGGCCGTCGACTGCGCGATCGCGCCGAAAATTGGCACGCGCGTTGTCTGGGACATAATCTACAAAATTGTATAGTAATTTATTTCATGCGAATTGCTATTAAGTGATTATGCTAATTAATGCGTAATTAGTATGCGAAATCATACTTTTTCCTCTAACTCCCTAAATAAAGCTCTAAATGTTCTAATTTTTGGTATATAAACTCTTTGAGGTGTTCTTAGCAAGTGTACATGAACAAAATTGCGATATCAAATCATTTTCTTATGTATTATATTGTTTTTTTGCAATTTCTTATGTATTTCTTTGTTTTTTCAATGAAATTTGTTGGGAACACTTCTGAGACCATAAAAAGCATGAAATAATACATTTAAACCATCAAAACTTAAAATAATCATACATTTATGAATTTTTGTTGAAAGCACAATTTGCATTGACTTTGTACACAAAATCACGTTTTTGAGCAATTTTTGGTCTGATATGCACTTACATGATGTTGCGCAATTTCGGAACCACGCACCCGGGTGACACAAAATTGGTCTCAAAAGTTGCGCAAGACTTGAAAGTAAAAAGTCAGCAAGCGGCGCGGTCAAAAAATTTCGCGCGGTGAAAATATTGCGCGGATCGTTGAGGGGGGGGGGGCCTACGAGGCCCCCCCGGCCTAGATAGGGTTAAACGTAATTATGAAAGGATCCGGCTCTCTCTCCCCCTCCGTCTGTCTACCCCCTCTCCCCCCCCCCTACTCTCACTATCACACATCCCATACCCGCACGCATGCACACGTATTCTCTGTTTTTTATTATATGAAAAATATTTTTGTTTTCATAAATATTGAAATTTAATCTGAAACAAGACATAATTTTGAAAGGATCCGGCTCTCTCAGTCTCTAAATGGGCATTTGTGGTTCCGAAATTCTACAGGATGCTTGATGTGAAAACGTGTCCGTCTGTCTCTCTCACACACCCCATAACCGCACACGTGCGCATGCAACCACACTCACATCCCACCCCACGCACCCTCCCGCACCCCTCCCACACCCACTCCTACTATATTCCTCACTGCCTCCCATCGAAGATTGTTAAGACGTGGCTTTGAGAGGGGTTGCACTCGGGGTCGTTTAAAGCTGTTCGTAAATTACGAATGATTTCACACCCCTCACGCACGGCTGTTGACCCTTTTTATGAAATCTGAAAAGTGCCACCCAGATGTTCAGATAATCATCTTGTAATGTCTACATCCCTTAGAAATAACGACCAGATTACGGGATCTCGGATCTCGTCATGTCTACATTTTTGGGGAGAAATGATCAGATGCACGATCTTGGATTCATTATCATGTCATCTGATCATCTCTTCTTAAAGATGTAGATATGATGAGATACGAAATAATGTCTTCTGGGCCCCGTCTTACAAAGAGTTGCGATTGATCCGATCTATCACAACTGTGGACAAGTCTGCTGGGCAAACCCTTCACTCGAGTTAAGGGTCTGAATGTGCAGCCTACTCATGCCTTGTGTACTGAATTAATGCTCTCTCTCTGTATTGGAACAGCAAGTGTTGCATGTGCTAGTCTTTGCGTGGAGGCACACTTGTTGATCAAAGTTCCAATTAGGGTCTGTGCCTGCAGACTAACTATGGACGGCCAGCAACGTCAACATATATTATGCATCTTTGTTCAAAATATTTGCTAAGTATGGTGTATATTCATGCACTCTTTGTTTTCTTGATAATTCACTATGCTTCTTTTTGTTTACAAAGGACATTGTGCAAATTTCCTGTAGAAAAACTATTACACTGATTGATTTCCATAGAGTTACGATTGATTGGACCAATCGTATTAAACTCTTTGTAAGATGGGGCCCTGATCATCTAGTAGGGGAGAGAGATAGGGTTCCCATGCACCCGAATGATATATTTTTTTAACCTACATTTTTGTAATCCTTCAGATGTGTAGTGAATAAATTTTGATGTTCCCAAAACGAAATATTGTCCCATGGGGTTCAAATTCAAGATGGCGTCCAAAATGGCCGCCATATTCATGGGAGTTGGATTTTCGTACATAGATTCCAACACAAACATTCATTTGCCACAAAATTAGTGTCATATGAAAGATAAATAAATTTTCTACAAGTTGATACTTTTCAGGGGTGATGAAATGGTAATTCGGTTGAGATTTTAATAAGAAAAGTGCAATTTTGAGATTTTTTTCCCCAAAATTGAAAAATTGCGAAATACATGATTTACCAGAAATCTAAGGAAAATAAAGGAATCGCCTCGAAAATTTCTAGAAAATTTTCCTGATATACAATTATTAAGTGGCCGAAATTCCAAATCGATGTCGTTTTCAGTCACAAACTTATTATGTCTCAAACTTGAAAATTCAATTTTCAGAAATTTAGCTTTTTTACTGCATATCGGAGACTTGGATATTTTAATGTATATTGTCACATTTTCAACCCAGAAAATGGAAAAAGGCCTTCATAAAATGCGAAATTATCTATTATTTTGTTGGTAGAATTTACTACAATCCCTTTATTCTTCGGTTTCAAGTCGGTTGATATAGTTTTTAAAAGAATTAAGACTTTTGGCCAAAATGTGTATGTTTTTGGTAAAAAAAATTGCACATGCACTGTTATTGATCAGATTTATTATGAATATCAGTAATAAATGCACACTCTCAATATTCGATATGAAAGAGGATGTATCAACGAGAATATTTGCAGGCTTCATGCCACCATAAGTATCTTCATTTGCTTCAGATAGAAGGAAAATATGCTGAATGTATTGAGCGATTTTGCGCTAAAGTGAGGCCAAAAAGCAACCTTAGTGTGGCAGTCACATCCATGAAAACGATTGCAAAGTGATGAATGGTATGTCATTCTAAAATACAATAGCTTGGATCAGCCTCTCGCATCGATTGTGTAGGTATGACTAACACACCGTAATGTCCAGTATGTAATGTGCATGGTAATAGAAATGTATCTGATTCAGAAGGATGCAAAGACAAAAAAAAGGTGTCTCTGTTACATTATAAAAAAATTATTAAATATTGTCTCTTGGAAACAATTATAAGATACACTAGCACTGCAGGTAATAGAGATGTAGTTCTTACACATCAATACACAGCTCAAAGGAATATGTCGAAGTTACCCCCACTTTATCTGTATTTTGAATATATGGCCTGTATTCCTTAATCAGGTTTATCTTCGAACACAAAATTAGTGTCATATGAAATATGAATAAATTTTCTACAAGTTGGTATTATTCATAGGTGATGAAAAGGTAATTCGGCTGATCTTAATAAGAAAAGTGCATTTTGAAATTGTTTTCCCCAAAAATGAAAATTTGCAAAATACTTGATTTACCATATATCTAAGAAAAATAAAGGAATTGCCTTGAAACTTTCTTGAAAACTTTCCTAATATACAATTATTAAGAAATTGATTTTTTTACTGCATTTTACAGACTTAAATTACTATATTGTCATTATCTTTACTATTCCTTTTCACCACATTGATAAGTTTTTCTAACCTTCACCTTTTTAATCCTGGAGTCGTATACTGAATGAATTTATTTTGATGTTCTGAAAACTTGAATATTGTCCCTTGGCCGCCACTTTGACGGCCATCTTGGATTCTGACAAAAGAACTCTTACAAATATTTTGAGGGTATTCTGAGTATGAGAAATTAATTGAGTGGGTTATCTTTATTCTTTACAATTTAAATCAAACAATTCTGATACATTAAAGTGCCAAAAATGACAAAAACCTCTTCCGATGACCAATGTAAAGAAGGGGAAGGCATTTTGGAACATTGAGATGTGTATGGCTGTGTTATTAATCTATCTAATATTTTCAAAAGTAGAAAATGTGGTGACGAATCAGTACCACGGAAAAGGCCTCCTGTAAATTGCATTTTACAACTTCCAACAATTAACTTATATCATGTCAAAATGCAAGCTTTATGGTTCTTATATAGGGAGGACTTTGACAAACAGGCAGTCAATCTTAGAATTCATTGGCAGGCTCGTGTGCTACATTTGGGCGATCTTTTTGAGCTAAAACTTTGTGCCAATGTGATCTTGAAAGATATATTCCTGATCCAGAAGTTGTAAACTTTGGACTGGAAAAGCAATTTTGCTTGCTGCAAAATTCAAGAGAATTTTATTCTCTTTGAGAAAAAAAACCATGGAATTTTCTTGGTTGCCATCCAGGCAACCATGATGACAGTTTTGGTTGCCAACGTCACCCGGGCGACCGCTAATTTCGATTCCTGCTTTGGAGTGGGGATGGTGGATGGAATTTCCCTCACGTGTGATCCGTTCCTTCTCAAGATTCCTCCGTTTGGCTTTGATACTTCGTAAGACCTGGGTTCCTCACAGACTTTGGATGCTTTAGCTGGTATCCAAGTGTGTTATCTTGGATGTATAACTCTCACTGGCTGTCCTACATGCAGAGGTGGTAGATCAGAACTTGCATGTCGATAATGCACTTCCTTCACCTTGCCTTGCCTATTCAAGAGAAAATCAGTGGCAGTAGAATCTCTCGAGAAATAGTGACTTGATAATGTGGTTCTGATGGGTCTACCAAATAACATTTGTGCTGGTGATCTAAATTAACTTTCTACTGGTGTTGCTCTCAGGTTCATCATTGCTAGTTGACTGTCTTGGCCAGTCTGAGAACATTTTGTCAACAGATTCTTGACTGTACGAACCATCCTCTGAGCTAATCCGTTTGATCTTGGAAAGTGTGGAGAAGAAGTAATGTGCTTGATATTCCACTATTTTTTTTTCTGCTGCCTTGCTTGATGTTTCTGGCATGTTTCACTCTGCTTTATCAACTGGTCGATGTCCTCGTTGATGTTTGACAAAAACACTGTCTCACGAGCAAATCAGCTGGTACTTTCGATTCCCATGTGTCCTAGCTGAAGTTGTCCAAGGATATCATTCCTCAGTGACTTCGGTACGATGACTTGACTTCCCGTGAAGAGTATTCCATGTGATAATCCGATGTTATCTCTATACGACCAATACTGCATAAGGGATTTCAATAACTCTTGGATTGTTTCAGGCCAACTCTTAGTAACTATCTGCCATAATGATCTAGGTATTGGATCATTAGCTGTTTCTCTCTGAAGTTCTGTCCTCTTGTGTTTTCCGAAGAGTAATAAGTCGATCGCATATGCGAATATTTTTCCTAAGAGCAGATGGATTTAACTCTGACACCTAACGGTACATCGCATGCTTCCTTGGGATTACAAAGTCAACTCAATGAATTGGAAAGAATCATGTTGTTTCCAGGTCGGTAATTGACTTGAAACCTGTTTCCTTGGACTTTGATTATAAGCGATCGCTGTAGATGCGGCAGTGCACTTGTAAGAGTTTTTTCCATATAATTTTTAGTGGTCTGTGATTGATTATGACTGTGAATTCCTTCTCGAACTGATATTATAGAAGCGTTTGATACCAAACATTAGGACTAAGATTTCCCTCTATGTTTGAGTAGTTGGACTGTGCAGTGGAAAGACTTTGGATGCAAACGCAGCAGGTTACCTATGGGGCGCCAAGTGTCCGCCAGTGTTTTCCGTCCAAATCACGGCATTCCGTACACAAAATGTATTTTTATTCAGACGAAAATCATTTCGTCATGACGCTTTTTTATTTCGTACACAAAATTTATTTTTTGTCACACAAAATCAATTTCGTCTCGACGAAATGCACGAAATCAATTTCGTCTAGACGAAATGTAATTGCGTCCACAAAGTTTATTTGGCGTGCCATACGAAATGAATTTTTATCAAACGAAATGGCGCACCAAATGTCCGATGGTAAATTCCGTCCAATTCACGCAATTCCGTACACAAAATGTGTTTTTGTTCATATAAAAATCATTTCGTCATGACGCAGTTTTATTTCGTATACGAAATTATTTTTTGTCACACAAAATCAATTTTCGTCGAGACTAAATGTAATTGCGTCCACAAAATTTATTTCGTTGCGATGCGAAAATCTATTCCGTCGACGAAATCATTTTGTGTCAAAACCACAAAAAAATTCCGTCAACGAAATTATTTTGTCAAAACACAAAAAAATTTCGTCGACGAAATGATTTTGTGTCAAAACACAAAAAAAATTCGTCGACGAAATTATTTTGTGTCAAAAGACAAAAAAAATTCGTCGACGAAATGATTTTGTGTTTTGAGTCTTTTTGACATAAAATCATTTCGTCTCCTCTGTCTCGAAGGGGACATAAGAAGGTCGCTGATTGGCTGCACCTTGCTCAAGCTGTTTTCGCTCCGAGACGATCACACTTTTTCACAGCTCAGATTGGCATGTTGGTGAACTTATTAGCTTAGATTTCACGTTATTCATGCCTACATGAGCTGCATACAACTGCTCTAATCGGTAGGATGTGGACGGACATTGCATTCGTAAGTTCAGCTATGTTTTCGACTTCAAAATTACGTTGAAAAAAAAAAGGGAATTCTTTAGTCGTTACCAAACTTGCATTTGCAAAAAGCTGTGTAACAATACTAGTCCCGTGTATTAAAGTTTATGTACTGTAGTCAGCAGACCATGGGGGGGGGGGGGTTGCTCTTTTCTGCACACCTAAAAAGTAAAATGGTTATGAATTATACAGGTTGAAGATATTTAGGCCTTGATCTTGATAAATAGTGTAAAATTCATTTCGAGCAAAATGCTGAAAATTTCATTGAAATTGGATCACAACAAAAGTTATTGATGCCTGGCCGTACACACCCAAGGGTTCATTACATGCCGCCGCGCACAGAAAAATCAAACCATAGAAGTCGTGTGTTGTGGACCCAAGAAGTGAGATCCCAGCACGTGCGACCCACTAGTTAGAAATCCACTGCCAAACGCGGTTCGTGGTGCGAGGTTAGTATACAGTAATACTAACCTCGCAATACGTGTGACTGTGAGTGGGCCGTACTGCCGTATGAAACTCTAACTTAACGTTAGGCTACTCCACTCAGTGACTCACGCGTATTGCGAGGTTAGTATTAGTATACTAACCTCGCACCATTAACCACGTTTGGCAATGGATTTCTAACTAGTGGGTCACGCGTGCTGTGATCCCACTTCTGGTGTCCACAACACACAACTTCTATTGCTTGATTTTTCTGTGCGCGGCGGCATGTAATGAACCCTGGCTTGAGTGACTAGGCCTAAAAAACTCAGGCGATGG
Source organism: Lytechinus pictus (assembly GCF_037042905.1). Taxonomy (NCBI): domain Eukaryota; kingdom Metazoa; phylum Echinodermata; class Echinoidea; order Temnopleuroida; family Toxopneustidae; genus Lytechinus; species Lytechinus pictus. Next base: position 3,391,644 of record NC_087259.1, read on the forward strand.
TTCGTTTAGCCAGCCATTAAACACTCCACTATAGCCTATAGGTGAAGCGGAGGTTAGCAGTAGTGAAGTGTAGTGGAGCTTACACGAACCATCGCCTGCTGTACTAGTATAGTTGTGGTACTGGCCCTGGCCCCACTCATTACTAGTTCGAGGTTAGTTGCTACATATAGTTGCTACAGTACATGTATAGATCGACTATAGTACTAACCTCGTACACCGAACTGCATTTGGCCCTGGATTTCTGTGAAGTTGGCAAACATCGCTTCATTACAATACAGAATTAATATTTGCCGAAACTCCTCGCTACTCACCGGGGCGCTTTGCGGTGAGTAGCCATAATACAAAAAGTCAATAGCATATTTTTAATTAAATCAAAATCATATTAAAAAAAAAAGCAAATTTGATTACTTTGGAGTTTGGACTAGAAAGTGACTTCGCGTGTCTCTTCTTTTTACGCAAATAAAAGGAAGCCAGATGGTGGCGCTAATAAATTTCACAGCCTTGATTCAGGCTCGCTTCAAAGTCCGGAGGGGGCATTAAGCGTTGCCCCTGTCCGTTGATTCGCCCGCCCCCCACTTGGTTTCCGCGCAATAAATCGAAATATATTTCGATTTATATATATTAATTAAAAAAAATTTTGGTGTGTAGGTACATGACACCATAGTACAGGCTAACTTTGAATTTGGAGTCTGCAGGTCCAAGGTCACAGCTCATGAAATATCCGAGTTGGTTTTCGCACGATGACTTATGAAATATTCAACAGATTTATAAAAATTATGGTGTGTAGGTAGATGACACCAAATACAGGCTAAGTTCGGAGTCGGCAGGTCAAAGGTCACGGCTCATTAAATATGCAATTTAGTTTCCGCATGATTACTTATGAAATATTCTAAATATTTAAACGAATTTGAGTGTGTAGGTAAATGACACCAAAATACAGGTTAAGTTCGAATTCGTAGTCGGCAGGTCAAAGGTCACGGCTCATTAAATATGCAATTTAGTTTCCGCATGATTACTTATAAAATATTCTACATATTTAAACAAATTTGAGTGTGTAGGTAGATGATACCAATACAGGCTAAGTTCGAATTCGGAGTATGCAGGTCAAAGATCACAGCTCCTTAAAGATATCTTATGAAATATTCAACAGATTTTTAAAAAATGTGGGTGTGTAGGTAGATGATGATGATGATGCACAGCATTTTTACAGCGGCGTAACAGGGTTCGGTGGCCGGGGGGGGGGGGGGCAAGAGCCAAAAATTTCCCGGTCATATCATGGTATGAATAGGCGTAATGGTGTAATAAGGCGACTATTTTGAGAAATGCAGCTCCTTGGTAATTATGCCCCCGCAGACAAAGTCCGGAGGGGGCATTAAGCGTTGCCCCTGTCCGTTGATTCGCCCGCCCCCCACTTGGTTTCCGCGCAATAAATCGAAAATTTATTTCGATTTATATATATTGATTAAAAAAAATTTTGGTGTGTAGGTACATGACACCATAGTACAGGCTAACTTTGAATTTGGAGTCTGCAGGTCCAAGGTCACAGCTCATGAAATATCCTAGTTGGTTTTTGCATGATGACTTATGAAATATTCAACAGATTTATAAAAATTATGGTGTGTAGGTAGATGACACCAAATACAGGCTAAGTTCGGAGTCGGCAGGTCAAAGGTCACGGCTCATTAAATATGCAATTTAGTTTCCGCATGATTACTTATGAAATATTCTAAATATTTAAACGAATTTGAGTGTGTAGGTAGATGACACCAAAATACAGGTTAAGTTCGAATTCGTAGTCGGTAGGTCAAAGGTCACGGCTCATTAAATATGCAATTTAGTTTCCGCATGATTACTTATAAAATATTCTACATATTCAAACAAATTTGAGTGTGTAGGTAGATGATACCAATACAGGCTAAGTTCGAATTCGGAGTATGCAGGTCAAAGATCACAGCTCCTTAAAGATATCTTATGAAATATTCAACAGATTTTTAAAAAATTTGGGTGTGTAGGTAGATGATGATGATGCACAGCATTTTTACAGCGGCGTAACAGGGTTCGGTGGCCGGGGGGGGGGGGGCAAGAGCCAAAAATTTCCCGGTCATATCATGGTATGAATAGGCGTAATGGTGTAGTAAGGCGACTATTTTGAGAAGGCCAGAACTTATCTTTAAAAAAAGTTGCGAGCGAGCGAAGCGAGCGAGCAATTTTTTTTATACCTTTTTAATACAAAAATCCAATTTTGTGATAGATTTTGACATGATATCCAGATAATAAATTTATTTAATTCTTCTCTCTTTAGATTCATTTTTTGTCACGGTGGTTTGTACGCGCCACTGTGAAGAGGATTCTTTGCGGCAGTAGCGTGAAGAGTAAAAAAAAAAAAAAAAACAACGAGGGGCGCAGTATAGAACATGTGCCAAAAGGCTGCTTTATATATATATATAAGTCCTGAGCGAGCGAAGCGAGCGAGAAAAAAAATCAACTTTTCATGAGAATATAACTTTGAGCTATTTTTTAACATATTCAGTAATTAAAATCATATCCTACAATACTTTTCCAACAAAAAAGGAGGTAATTCCTCCTTTTTTTGTTCTTGGCTGTAGAACTTTTTGGGGGCCATGGCCCAACCCTTCCATACGCAGTGCTGTGCGTTTGGGGTCCAGGGCAGAGCCCCAGGAACTTCTTGATATTAAAGCCATTTAAAGCTTGCAGATTTCCCCAATTTTAATCAAATCGCGGGCATAATATAGCTTTTACACAACACATTTATTCAACCCAGTCGCGTAATGAACCAAATATTTTGACGGGGCAAAACATAGAAATGTGGGAAAAATTTGTAAAAGTCGCCAGCGTGCAAAGCGAGCTGGAAAAAATTGCCTATTGAAATTAAAATCTAATTATGTGATAGATTTTTCCATTATATTCAGCAAATAACACAATTCATTGTTTCCATTCATTTCATTATACGTCATGTACGTTGTCTCCTATAAAATTTCTTTTATATCCTCTTGGGTGTGGAACCACGACCCCCCCCCCCGCCTGTATGGCAGTGATTGAACGTGATTGAACGGGGGCGTTATAGAGCCATTTGAAGATTATAAATGAAGAGCCCCTACTTTGTGGGGTCTGGGGCAAAGCCCCGGTAGCTTATTTGCATAAAATTTAGAAAGCTTATAGCACAATGTTGTATGCAGTCCATCTTTCTTCCCGCTCTTTAATTTCAATCATCAGCAGCCCGGTCGTGTTATTTTTTTTCTTGTTCCTTTTCTTTGTTTTCTGATTTAGCTCTTGACTAATTACATTCTACCTTCGTTTCTCGCTATTGTTTGCCATTTTGTCATCTTTTAATTTATTTCCCACCGTGCTTTTGCATTACATAGGCCCTTTTCTAAATGATTTGTTCTTTCTCAAATGTTAATTCTATTGTACATTTTCCCGCTTTCCTCCCTTTTCTACTAAAAACAGTTTTTTCTTCGTTTTCTTTTCCCTTTTCTCTTTCCATTTCCCTTTCCTCCTTTCCTTTTCCCCTTTCCTTCCCCTTTCCCTTTCTTTCTCCCTCCTTTTTTTCTTTTTCCCGTTTTTTTTTATTTTCCCGGTGAAATCCGCCAGGGGGGGGGCAACTTGCCCCCCCGCCTGTTACGCCACTGCATTTTTATAGCACCATATATCTGTCAAAGACATTCAAAGGCATATTGGAGGAGCCAGCCAATCTGGGTCGCCTACAAGGGCGCGCACACAGAACTGTGACCCGCAGGTCTCTCCTCCCGATAACTGGTTGGGGGAATGCAGGTGGACCACTACACAGGGTCATTAAATATGCGAGTTGGTATCCTCATAATAACTTATAAAATTTCAACAGATTTTTTAAAAATTGGGTGTTTAGATAGATGACACCATAATACAGGCTAAGATCGAATTAGGAGTCGGTCAAAACTAATGGCTATATGCGAGATCCGCTCATAAAGAGAGTTGCATGCGTTGTGCCTTGATTTTTTGGTTCACGGTGGCATGTAATGAACCCTTGAGTGGCCTAGCCCTAGGTCTATGTCACAATTGTCATCATGAATATTCATTAGGTGGGCTGATGATTTCACATCCCCACTTTCCTTTTCCTTGACAGTTATTATTGTACACGAAATCATAATTGCTTCATTTTGTCATATGTGTAAATGATATGTCTCCATTATAATTAAATAAGTTGGTGTAAATGTTGTCAATCCAATTGTGACTTGTAGGAAATTTTTGAATAAACCTAATTTCATACAAAATACAAAAGAACAAGTGGGGGCATGACACAGGCGCGTAGCCAGGGGGGGGCGGTCGCCCCCCCCAAAACGTCCCCAAAAAGAAAAAAAAAGAAGGGGAAAAAAGAGAGGAGAAAAGGAAAAGTGAAGGGAGGAAAGGGAAGAAAGGTAGCTTTGTGTTTTTTTTTATTTTTTTATTCTTAATTTTTTTTCTCAAAATAGAAACTCCTTCACTCTTGCTCTAAATTTATATATGAATTTTGCTTCCGCGCTGTGCGCGGTTAAATGACAATACTGAAGTTCTCCATTGTTTCCCAACCCTGTTTTCCCACCTCAGCTATATGTGTTTCTTGCCAGTTAAAGTTCAAATGTATACATTAGGGCATATGGAATTAGAGTAAGGTTAGGCCGAAGTATATGAAGTTATTTTTTTTTTTAATTGATCGCGCAACTTCTGGTCGGGTCGGCTCCGGGCGGATAAAATCTTTATATCAATTTCTGCCGTCACCTCCATAAAGTCAACTTCTCCCGCTTTTCAGCTCATAATTTTGGGGCAAACAGGTTCCTAATTTTAAAAGAGGAAGGTATAAAATTCATGTCGTATTAAATAAAAAAGTACAATATTTTTATCAAAGTCTATTAAACTTCATGTCAATTCCCTGCACATTCATCTCCTGTCCTGTTTTGCGCCCTCAGTTTGAAATTTTGAATGACACTTAAGTTTCTTTATAATTCAAAATGAAGCGCTTCAGGATAAGTCAAAGAAATTAGGCATCCTTTTTTATATAATTTAAATAAATAAAAGAAGTTTCAACCCTTTTCGCACTATTTTCCTTGTAGTGAAGTTCAATAATCTTAGAAAATCAATTGAATTAGAGCCGATGAGGTATGAGAGATATCTGTATTTGATGAAACGTCCGCTCTTTAAAATTCCAGAGTTTCATTGCTCTGCGCGGGGAGGAATATCTTCCTCCCGGCATATACACTTCTTCTCCTCTGTTTTGCGTCTTAAAGATATGCACTGTCGCTAAATTGTTTGTAATCAAATCTGATCTTTCCAAGGGAAGTATTCAATATATCATTGAGAATACCCTTTCTCGGGACCCTTTTCATGGCAAAAAAAAATGATAAAACGCTTCAGCTTCCGCGCTTCGCGCGGGGTTATTATTATATTACTTTTCTCCATTGTATTCCTTTATTGTGCGTTCACAATCACTTTTGAAAACAAGGTTCATGAAAAAACAAGGTTCATAATCACAATATAGTCAACTGAATTGGAGCTGATATAGGTACTAGAATCAAGAGAGACGGCTCCTTTTCATTTTAATTTATGAAACACCAAAAGCTTCGCGAGGGAGGGGGAAACTCCCCCTCCCTGCACCCACCCCCTAGGGAGCGCGCTTCGCGCGCTCTGTAAGTGTTGGCATGCTTTGCGTGCATTTACCGCCCCCTCCAAAATGAAATCCTGGCTACGCGGTTGGTATGACATCATCATTTTGCCCACTGAATATTCATGTATGCCTAGAACTGTTCTACAGGAATAATGCAAATATTTTAAATTCAACAACTTTGTTATTATCCGATTTTGATCAAATTTCCAGCATTTTTCTTTGTGAATTTTACTCTATTTCTTGAGATATGATCAATTATGAATATCTTCAGTCTGGAGCATCCCTTAATCATGTTGGTATTGGAATAACATTAGGCCTATTAACACTAACGGTCTCCAGCATTTTTTTTTGTCTAGTCAACAAAGTACAACTTATAATATTGCAAACTAATACTATCTATATACATTTTTGCAAATGAATGATTATTTGTATTTATTTTTGTAAAAAGAAATGTATCACTATTTTTTGTCTCACCTGCATAGCAGAGTGAGACTATAGGCGCCGCTTTTCCGACGGCGACGGCGGCGGCGGCGTCAACACCAAATCTTAACCTGAGGTTAAGTTTTTGAAATGACAGCATAACTTAGAAAGTATATGGACCTAGTTCATGAAACTTGGCCATAAGGTTAATCAAGTATTACTGAACATCCTGCCTGAGTTTCATGTCACATGACCAAGGTCAAAGGTCATTTAGGGTCAATGAACTTAGACCATGTTGGGGGAATCAACATCAAAATCTTAACCTAAGGTTAAGTTTTTTAAATGTCATCATAACTTAGAAAATATATGAACCTAGTTCATGAAACTTATACATAAGGTTAATCAAGTATCACTGAACATCCTGCATGAGTTTCACGTCACATGACCAAGGTCAAAGGTCATTTAGGGTCAATGAACTTTGGCCGAATTGGGGGTATCTGTTGAATTACCATCATAACTTTGAAAGTTTATGGATCTGATTCATGAAACTTGGACATAATAGTAATCAAGTATTACTGAACATCCTGTGCAACTTTCAGGTCACATGATCAAGGTCAAAGGTCATTTAGGGTCAATGAACTTTTGCCAAATTGGGGTATTTGTTGAATTACAGCCATAAATTTGAAAGTGTGTTGGTCTAGTTCATAAAACTTGGACATAAGAGTAATCAAGTATCACTGAACATCCTGTGCGAGTTTCAGGTCACATGATCAAGGTCAAAGGTCATGTAAGGTCAAAGAACTTTGGCCACGTTGGGGGTATTTGTTGAATTGCCATCATATCTCTATAAGTGTATTGGTCTAGTTCATAAAACGTGGAAATGAGAGTAACCAAGTATCACTGAACATCTTGTGAGAGTTATAGTAGTTTTCAAAATCAGCACTGCTGCTATATTGAATCGCGTGATGCAGGTGAGACGGCCAGAGGCATTCCACTTGTTTCTTTATGTTGTACATTATGTTTGTTAATTATTTCTGTTGAAAAAATGCTGAAATAAAATAAAATCAAATCAAACACCTATAGTGTCCTACTAGGCCCTGCCAGAGGCAAGACTTCCAGATTGCTCTTTCTAGAATTGATTTACATCCTGGATAGAAATAAGCTTGTCTTGTATAAGTGGTTTGGGGATAAAGGAATCAGTCCAGTGACGTAGCTAGGATTATTTCTCTGGGGAGGGGGGCACCGGGGGGTCCTTGCTTTTTCAGGGGGGGGTGCATTTTTTTTTCTCTGTGTGTGTATGTGTCACAAGGGTGTATCAGACTTTCGCCAATAGGGGATGGGACCCAAAATTATCTTCACCTATATTTTCCCCGATCAGTCATTTCTTAGCTTTATTCTTATAAAACAACATCAATATGAAATAATCTCATAGGCCTTATATAAAAAGTGCGAGCGCGAAGCGCAGGCGAATATTTTTTTCTTTCTTTTTTTGAACTTTCATGTATTTATTTTGTCCTGAAAATTTAACATTCTGGGCACTGTTTGTGATCCTGAACAAGATGCGTATGTAACTAGATAATTACTGAGAATGCCAAGCATGAACAGAATATTTAACAAGTGTTCTAGCATGATCGAAAAGGGACCTATTAAGGACTGTTTACCCATGAAGACGGTACATATTTCAATAATGGGAACACGAAGCGCGAGCTAAAAATTCTGACCTAAAAAATTGTCATTCTAAGCACTTTTTGTAATCATAAATGGGAAAGGTATGTAACTAAACAATTGATGCAAGCGCAAATTGGGAATTTTAGTGTGGCAAACTGATTCTGTTTGGTTCTGCTTGTGTAGACTGGGGCCCGTTTCTCAACACCGTCGTAAGTCTTCTAACTTCTTAACTAAATTGGAGATAGTGAGCTACTTGTCTACTAACTGTTTCACGAATCCCTCTTTGCCAAGATCGGGGACAACTTGACGAAATAGTTATGACATCTCCGAACCTGTCATAACTTCTTTCTTAATGACGTAGTGATATCATGTGGGTAGACTATGACATTCAAATGAGCCTCGAAATTCGAAAATTCTAATATTAGGTAATAATTCATAGAAAATGAATTTTATTGCAAACAAGTGGGATAAATCATTCAATAGTAATTGTAATGCACAGAAATTATAACAAGTGTTGGTAAAAAATCACAAAACCATTCATTTTAAAGTAGTAAAATAATTGAATTGACAAAGATTCTACCACTTCAGGCCATCCATAATTGGACTTGTACTCGTTGCTTTCAGACCCTTATCAAGATTTTGATAAATTCTCTCTCTAATATATGCATAGAATTTATAAAATTGTGTGTTTTGGTATCTAATATGGGGCGCCAAGTGTCCGCCAGTATTTTCCGTCCATATCACGCCATTCCGTACACAAAATATGTTTTTATTCAGACGAAAATCATTTCGTCATGACGCTGTTTTATTTCGTATACAAATTTTTTTTTTGTCACACGAAATCAATTATGTCGAGACGAAATGTAATTGCGTCCACAAAATTCATTTCGTTCCATACGAAATTAATTTCGTCGAGGCAAAATGTGATTGCGTCCACAAAATATATTTCGTACCATACGAAATTAATTTCGTCGAGACGAAATGTAATTGCGTCCACAAAATATATTTCGTACTAACGAAATAAATTTTGATCAAACGAAATGGCGCACCAAGTATCCGACGGTAAATTTCGTCCAATTCACGCCATTCCGTACACAAAAAAGTTGTTATTCAGACGAAAATCATTTCGTCAAAACGTAATTTTATTTCATACACGAAATCAGTTTCGTCGATACGGAATGCAATTGCGTCCACAAAATTTATTTCTTACCATACAAAATCAATTTCGTCGAGACGAAACGTAATTGCATCCTCGAAATTAATTTCGTACCACACAAATTCTATTTCGTTGAGAGGAAATGTAATTGTGGCCACAAAATCATTTCGTACCATACGAAACCACATCCGTCGAGACGAAATGGATTTGCGTCCACAAAATTCATTTCGTACCAGACGATATCAATTTCGTCGACCACAAAATACATTTCGTACAGACGAAATGAATTTCGTCGGGACGAAATGTAATTGCTTCCACAAAATTTATTTTGTTGAAACGAAATGTAATTTCGTGTACGAAATTTTCCATCAAGTTTTCATATGGAAAATTCCGTTCAATTCAACCCATTCCGTATGTTTGGTGTAAGAGTGTGAAGTAGCATGTGAGTGTAATGAGTCAGGGTTAGTGCCAGGGGTGATTGAAGGGATGCTCCATGCTGAAAATATATATATCTCAATAAAGTAGAGTAAAATTGACAGAGCACAATATTGAAAATTTGATCAAAATCTGAGAACAGAGAGCAAAGTACCAGTAATAGAATTTAAAGATTTGCATTATTCCGTTAAAACAGTTCTCATCATGTCTAAATTAATATTCATTAGGTGGGCTTGTGATGTCATATCCCCACTTGTTCATTTGTACTGTATATTATCACATGAAATAAGGTTTATTCAAAATTTTTCTAACAAGAACTATTAAAAACGATTAGATTGGCAATTGATCAAGTACATTAATTATTTATTGCCACAACTTATTTCATCATAATGGAGACACATCATTTATACATGTATGAAAAAATGAAACATTTATGATTTCATGTAAAATCATAAGTGGGGATGTGACATCAGCCCGTGTAATGAATAGTAATGACGATGTGCATATATCTTTTTACACAAAATATTGATAAACTCTAATATTCAATAGCTTCCTTATTTGATTTCAGCATTTTGCTCTATGAATTTTACTCTATTTATCCAATACATGTACATGTATAGTCAGCCCGGAGCATCCTCTAAATGTTCAATCAATTGGTTGGTACATCATGGATCAATGACAGTTTTGTTTGGTCATGATCAATTTGATTTCATTACACATCACAACACTATGCAATTTGCCATCTCATGCGCATCTTTAAAACAAATTTCATGAAAAAGGGGCAAACTGTTCCAACGTTGCTTGATTTGGTAAAATATCAGTCAGAATAGAAATGGTTCAAAGGCATTTTTTATGTTTTATTAAAGCAAATCAGCATAATTATATATTTACAATATCTGAATGATTAAAATAAGTACAAAATGTAAAAGCAGTGCTGCCCAAAAAAACATACTGATCCATAATTAAAATCACATTTCGGAAAAAGACTTTTGTTTAATACAAGAGTGGAAAAATTTCACATATTAAAAATACCAATCCAATTTAAGAAAAATATATTTATGATTATGAAAAAACATACTAAATATCGTTAAAACATATTAGTTGGCAGCTTTGACAAGGTAATAATTAAACTAGAAATTTGACGTGGACACAGATGCCCCCGCTTAACCCAATCAGAAATTCATTCAATTTGATTGAACTTAATATCATGCAGAAACCAATATGCATTCATATAATGAACAAATTTGGACCTTTGACCTAGACTCGCCCTTTCCATAATTAACTCTGACAGAAGAAAGTCAGGTCTTTTGATGTGACCTGACTGTATTTTGGTGTCGTCTACCCAGACACCAAACATTTTTAAAATCTGGTGAACAATTCCAAAGTTATCATGCACAAACCAACTTACATGTATGAGCTGTGACCTTGGACCTGTGGACTCCAAATTCGAATTAAGCCTGTATTTTGGTGTCATCTACTTACATGTACACACCCCAATTAAAAACAAAAATAAGTTGAATATTTCATAAGTTATCATGCGGAAACCAACTCCCATATTTAATGAGCTGTGACCTTTGACATGCGAACTCCGTATTCTGATTTCATCTACATATACCTACACACCAAAATTTATTAAAATCCATTTTAATATTTAAAAAATTATTGCGTGGAAACCAAATGGGGGAAGGACAGGCAGACGGACGGAGGCAACGCTTAATGCCCCCTCCGCACTTCGTCTCTGAGGGCATAAATTGGCATTGACAACCAATGCTAAACACAGGCTTTAATTTTGATTGGCATTTTGGGGGAAAACTTCTTTGTACACGTATACACCCCAAATTTAAACATTCTACTATTTCATTTAGTGATGAGTGAAAAGAGTCTGATATTGATTTATTTATTTATTAGGTCTTCTTTATACAGGGTAGCCCTTTCAATAACGAGTATTGTTCTGCCAAGGGGCCCTGTCTATACAGATAAAAACATTTAAAATATACACAATAAATTACAAAGTAAACCTTACATAATACATGATAATAATAAACAAAACAAAATAGTATTATACTTCGGATATTAATCACATTCACGCATAAACATCCACATACACGAGCACACAGCCTCACGCACACATACGCCTACACAAAAATGAATACATTACATTAAAATTAAAACTAAGCATAACTAATCAATAAAAAATGACATTTCTTCTTTAAAAAAAATTAATGTTCAGCGCAACTATAATTGCTGGTAGATTACATCGCACCCTTTTATTGTTGTTGCATGTAATCAGTGTGATTAGATTGAGACCAAATTAGCATTTTAAGCAAGTAATTTACGGCGTACATTTGCCAGGGCAATAAAAAGGGCATTGGGGCACTCATCAGAACCTAGCCCTTTCATTGCCTTTGATTAATGTTAGATAGATAGATAGATAGATAGATAGATAGATAAAGAATGAGAGAGACAGAGAAGATAGATAAATTAACAGATAGATAGGGGGCCACCCCTCCCCCATGGACTCAAGCAATTACCGGTAAAAAAGCAAAGAAAAAAATTAGGAATATTCCAAACATATTATTCCAAACATGCAATTCGGTTTATGCTTACTTGTTGACTGATGAATGGTCTTTTTTGGCAGAAACAAAATGTGTGATCCAGTTCCCAGAGAAGACGCATCTATCTGCTTTAAGCATGTTAGAATTAATTGGCCTATTAACGTCAGATTAATGATGCCACATTGAGGTTTGGGAATGGTGCAAGAAAGTTCATGACATGCTTTTTCCCTTAAATAATTTTGACTTTTAAAAAGGTCTATAACTGATATTTCTAACATACATGTAAAGTTGCTGCATGAGCATTATGGAAGCAAAGATTATTACACACATTGTAATACAGCCAGAAGCACTTACATTTTATTTGCCAATGAGAATCCTGCATATATGGGGTTAAAAGTTCACAAGTCAATGATCTTGTAAAACCAAGCTGTACTTTGTACATAGATATTAAATTAATCTTTAACCATATTTACCAATGGTACATACATGTATACATGTACATTGTACATACACTGTGAGTACAAAAATTACAAATATGGGTCATGGCCAGACAAGTTAAAAATCAAAGGTCAAAAAGGTAAATGAACTCTGTAATGAATGCATTTGAAATTGGAAAATAGCTTGGGTAGGACTGCCAGATAATACAGATTGACTATCAGATCGGCTTACAGTTTATTAGGGTTGTTACTAGCAGATCTGCTTGAAGCGAAAAATTGCACGTTTTGCATTTAGGCAATTCCAAGCAAAAGTGGACATTTTCCAAAAATTTATATTGGTTCTTTTTCAAATTTGGATCAAATTTTTTATCCAAACTCATGGGATTTCATAAATACAAAAGGGGAACTTAATTAGCCACAATTTTTTTTCTTACGCATCTCATTTTTTGAGAATCCAAACCATACAAAGAATTCTATACATTGGACTACATACATTGTTTTTTACTTAATTTCAATTTAACAGAAAACTATTGCTTGTTTTGTAAAATTTTCTTTTGGATAATATGAAGGTCATCACTTTACATGATATCAAAGGAAAATTTTAAAATATAAGTTCATTTTATGTCGCCTGTGTAAATATTTAAAATGTCTCTCCATAACCTTCACTCCGTAATGGGGTGTGGGTTTATGTTTTAATGTAGGTGTAATTAATGAAAAAATGTACAAATTCTTTAATGCAATGCAGCATATTAAAGCAAAAAAACATAAAATCCAATCAATAACTCAACATTGTGGTAGCCATTTAGATTTCACAGAGATTGAGCAATATGTTTTCGCCTCAAATAGGCATGTCCATTTTACATCACTCCGTAACCATGTTTATGAATATTCATTTCTCATGAATTCAGTGATTAAAAAAAGTGAGTTTCAGAAACTAATGTCAGGTACCATTTCTTTGCAAATACATGAAACTATTTATATGGGTGATATGTTTGTTTGAATGCTACAAACTTGTTTCTGAATGTCACTCCTTCACCGTGGAACTGTCCATTTCCCCCAAAATGTACCAATAACATGTAGAATCCAACCATTTATGATAAGTCCCAATTTGACATTTGAAGGTGTCCATGGTGGAATAAGTCCCAATTTAGAAACCATTACCGTTATACCAAAGGAACTGCATTTCAATATTAAAAAATCCCCCCTTTTCCCTGATGAGATCTCAACATTCCCTGACATTAACTTCAACCCAATTCAAGTAATCACACGTTTTGCTACACTAAAATACATAACAGCCAGTCACTCAATGGATTTTGTTTGGTGTAGTAGTCTGCATTATAGGGTTACAATGTATATGTACATCATAACAAGAGCAAATAAAATAATTTACAGGTGCCCATTCCGTTCAATGAATCTGCCAACTCTATGAACTACTCTCTGGAAAATTGCTTCAGCTCCTTGAAACGAATCAGGTCGACCAATCAATCTCAGCTCTTCACAAAGTTCTGGACAAAACTGCCTGTCAATATTGCATTGCACATGAGGGAGGGGCAAGTTTAAATCAATTGGATGGATGGGAATCTCCTCATCTCCCAACTCTGCCTGAGGTTCACCAACATAGAGTTCTGTCAGATGCCTTTTCGCTACATAAAGCTGGATGGGCGACATACCTCCTTCGGTAGAAATACCATGCATATTGTGGGCCCCTGCAAACTCAGACAAATCTCTCTGTATCAGTCTCTTGTATACCCAGTGCAGACAGGCGAGATCGACTTCATTGTCAGGGTTGATGGTCCCTAGATCTGTCATCTCCTGGAACAATGTTTTGTATTTGGAAGAGACTCTCTCGTTGACGTCCCTCCACAGTCTCTCAATTCGCTCGTTATGGACAGAGCTTCCCACAATTACAGAATGTGGGCCGTTTTTTTCCTGCATCATTCCCCATACATCTTGGTTTTCCCCTCCATGGTCTGTTCGGATCTTCAGTGGCCACTGGAATTCATTAACAGCTTGCTGGAACTGGCTTGATACAGTTCCTGCCCTGTTGTTGTCACTTACTTTCAAAAAACGTGATTAGCCTAGTAAAGCCGTCAATGGCACCATGGATTACATACTTCCATTTTATGAGCTTGTGATTTCCATCCAAATGCCACACATAGTGTGGGCAAGGCACATTGTAAACACGGCGATGAATAGTACGCGTTTGCCTCCTCTCGATACCTTCAGGGTCAACTTCCCTGATGATATTCCTAACACGATCCCGTTGGACAAATATTCCTCTCTGGCGCAGATGTCCGGTCACCATGACCTCTCCAGACTCTGGATGACTTTCTTTAATGGCCATTATGGCTGCGGTCAGCTCCTCTTCACTTATGTCATCATGCCTCTGATATATTATGTCTTCTCTTCTGCCTGTAAATTTGCTGTCGAGTGAGTCCATACTGTCTGGCAATGGCAGCAACAGGAATTCGGACTTCTAATAGTTCTCGCAATCTATCGGTGTCCATCTATTAACAAATAAACAAACAAATACATGTATTAGGAATGGGATTAGGAACAATTGATTTTCTAGAAGCATGACAAAACAAATTTACAAATGTACACAAAACTATTTTGGTTCTAGATGATGTATTTGATCAAATAGATCAAAAGATGATCATCATATCTGTCCAGATAACAAAGAATGTGGTAATGTATAGTCAAACTTATTTGATATCGGGTGGAAGTTAAATCGATTTTACATTCAGCAGAACTGTTTAAACAGGCAGCATAAATGAGAATGTAAATGGGTCAATGTAAAATGATAATAATAATAAACATTTAATTTGTATAGTGCAACTTTAATATGGATATATTCAGCTGCGCTTGTTCAGAGCTCTTTTCCTTACGTCTACACAGCATGTTTTCTTAACTAAATGATATGTCTTTAATTTTGATTTGAGAGAGAGCCAAGGATGGAGAGCTTCTTATATCAATTAGCAGGCTATTCCATAGTTTGGGAGCAGCATATGTGCAAATTAACGATCACCAAGAGTGATTAAATGATCAAATCATTAGACAAATTGTCAACCCAAATCCCCTCAAATATTCTAAAACTCACACAAAATATTCCCAAGAGTGTCTGAAAGCAAATCCATGAATCCAGTATGAATATTTTTCTTCAAGGTCAAATTGTTAATAAGATAAAGGCTTGCATAGTAACTACCTTCGTTTCAAATGCAGCAGTCCTCATCTAAAAATACTTCAACTGGGCTATTTCAGACAAGCCTTTACTGGAGGGTCAATTCGACCCCCCTTTCAGATCTCGGCTAATGATCACACAATTGCCACAAAAATTTGCACGAGCAGAGAACAGGATGTAAACTACAATAGTACAATTTTTTGAAAATATATTTTAAATATTTTTTGGTAATTAGGTATGCAAATTAGTGTAGGAAATTTGATTTTGCCTTTACATGTAACTCATTTTGTAGTTGAATGTTAATTTTGGTGATATTGATAATTCAATTTTTACATTTCTAGCAAATATATGCAGAAACAAATTACCAAAACAATCATTTTCCTACATATATGTTTTGTTTTGTTAATTCATTGAATGTATTTGTTTGTTCAGTTCACGTATGGGCGCGCCAAGTGTAAACTAGCACATCAATGATGTGGAGCTCTTCCGGCATCTCGCAACAAAATTTAACACAATTTTAATTTCAGTCCAGTTGACACTGTAGTGAATTATATTGGTGACATAAATTGAGGATATAGAATTGAAATTAATGAAGAAATTACATAGAAGCATTTTTTTGTTATCTATGAATAAATTTCATATGAATTAAGTATTAATAATTATCTAGTCAAGTTTCTTAACTCTGTGTAGAACCTTGGTGAACCTAATGTAGCTCTCAGATGGAACAAAAATAACCAAAGTCAATGAACAAATAAATAAGTAATTTTTGTGAGATTCGAAAATATATGAAAATTAGCATATTTAATGAGTTTCAAAATTCTATGTTGAAATTTTGTATCACCACCTCAAGCTATTATATAAAGCAAACAAAATTGAAATTGATCAACAAAAGAAGAAAAAAAAATTATTTGTAATTCTGTGTAGAAGTTTGGTGAACCTCATAAAGTTCTACAAAATGGAAGAAGAAAACAATTAAAAATCGGTCAACAATTAAAGAAGAAAAAGCATTTTACTTCAAATTTTTAAAAATATGAATAAATTAATTTCCCATAAATTAGCATAAAAATTGTTCTAGACAAAATTTTTAAAATTCTGCGAAGAAGTTTGGTGAACCTCATGAAGCTCTAAAGGTTGAAGAAAAAAAAATCGTTCCACAAATAAAGAAAAAGAAGCATTCTATGTGAATTTTTAAAAATATGCATAAATTAATTTCGCATAAATTAGCATAAAAATTGTTCTAGTCAGAATTTCAAAATTCTATTAAGAAGATTGGTGAACCTCATGAAGCTCTACCAGATGGAAGAAAAAAAATCAAATTCGTTCAACAAATAAAGAAGAACAAGCATTTTATGTGAATTTTTCAAAATTTGCATAAATTAATTTCGCATAAATTAGCATAAAAATTGTTCTGGCCCAAATTTCAAAATTCTGTGTAGAAGTTTGGTGAACCTCATGAAGCTCTACCAGATGGAAGCGAAAAAATCAAAATCGGTCAACAAATAAAGAAGCATTTTTTTTTAATTAAAAAAAAATGCGCATAAATTAGCATATTTAATGAATTTCAAAATTCTGTGTAAAAGTTTTGATAGCACCTAGTGCTATCATATAAAGCAAACAGAATTGAAATCGGACTTGAAATGGCGAAGAAGTAGCATTTTGAAGTTACGGACAGACGACACGCCATGGCATAAGCTCATCTTGCCCTTCGGGCCGGATGAGCTAAAAACAAATGGAAAGCCTCTGGCTGTCTCACCTCCATCACGAAATTTAATGTATATAGAAGCAGTGCTGACTATGAAAACTACTATAAAATGATTATTCACAAAAAACACCATTCATACAATGATACAATCCTACGTTCAATGACATTTGACATTGATCATTTGACCTAAAATTTGTCAGTGATACTTGATTATAACTATATCCACATCTATTAACTTTGAAAATTACGACAGCAATCTTATGATTACCTCCAGAATGGCCAAAGTTCAATGACCTTAAATGACCTTGATCATGTGACCTGAAACTCACACAGGATGTTCAGTGATACTTGATTACTCTAGTGTCCAAGTTACATGAATCAGATCCATAAACTTTCAAAGTTATGTTAATTCAACAGATACCCTCAATTCGGCCAAAGTTTATTGACCTTTGTCATGTGACCTGAAATGACCACAAGATGTTCAGTGAAACTTGATTACTCTTATGTCCAAGTTTGATGAACTAGACCAATATACTTCCAAGGTTATGATGTTAATACAACAAATACTCCAAATTTGGCCAAAGTTCATTGACCCTAAATGACCTTTGACCTTAATCATGTGACCTAAAACTTGCACAGGATGTTCAGTGATACTTGATTACTATTATGTCCAAGTTTCAATAAACTTTCAAAGTTAAGATGGTAATTCAACAGATACCCCAAATTCAGACAAAACGATACTCTTGGAAAGTATTCCCTGAAATGAACCCCTAACAAGTACAGCGATATTTAATTGTTATGTCACGGGTCCGTCGGTCGTCGGTTTTACCTTTTAATACACAATTTTGGTTTAGTGCGGCCTCACCTTCCACAGCTCGCGCAAATCGGACTCTAAACACGTAGTGTTGGGGCAAAAAGGGACATCCTTTATAAAACATTTTAATTTTGTTATATCATCCCCGCAAATCTGACCATAAACACATATCTTTCCTAGCGAAATAGATACCCTTTTTTCACTATTTTTGTTTTTTGACACCCTTATCACATTACGTACGCCCAATCTTGAAAAAGACATTCTTTTTTTTAACATGTTTTTTGGTCGCTCATGGTATCCACTCATCAATGTAAGTGCCCCCCCCCCTGGCAATGCACCTCACCCCACTCCCCCACACGCCGAGGCCATCGTGACGATATTCGCCTTACACTGAGCTGTGATTTACGTGAAATGACTTATCTTGACTTTCATTTTGTTAGTCATTTTCAAGCTCAGGAAAAGAGTGAAGAAACAAGTTTAAAATGAAAATGAAATTTAAATCCACTTTAAATGATAAAATCCAAGTGAAGAAAATGCTGGAGATGTCTGGTATAAACTTTTGTTCAGATTCAGTTATGTCCTCAGATCCAGCTGGCATAAAACAGGGTATACAAGTACATTTAGGTTGTGATTAATAAGTGTTGAGATTTCAATTTGGGTTGAAAATTGCGACAAGATGGTTGAATGTATCCGTTTTATTTCAATTAATTAAAAGTGCAAGGGAAATGTATGAGAAACGTTTCGCAAGGTAGGTTTGATTTCGCCCTTTCCCCTTGACACAGCATGAAAACGAGCATTTCTGCGCAAACATATTTCTACAAGCTTTACTAAAATGGACAGTGCTCACTCATGTGTAGCATTCTGTCAAAACTTTTACTTTTATTGGATAGATGAGACCCAAACCCAAGATCACATGTGAAAAAATTACCCACATGTTGTATATTTTTGAATTCCCAGGGCTTTTTCAAAGTGTAAACTTTTTTTTTGATATGCACTGTAGAGAGCTGCTACTGACTGGTTCAATCCAAGTGGAGGAATTGTCTTGGTACATGTAGGGGTAATGTGGCAAGTTGATTTGAATGAGTTCGTTTCCAAATAATTGAATACTAGTATTTGGCAGTTGTTAGCAGCTTTGCTAAACATACAAAGACATGTTCTCCTTTTGTATTCATTTGAATACATGTAAAATAATAAAATGTCAAAACATGGGTGCAATGGGTTACCAGGGACATTTACACTTCGTTATTCCAAGTTACTAATTCTGAAGGTTCTTTATTCCAAAGCTTCGTAATTACAAAATACTAAATTGCCTATAACTCAATGTTCGTTAATCCGAAAAAGAAATAGGGTTCATTAATCCGAACATTTGTCGCATTATTGCGAGGATTAGTTATTCCGTAGGTTCGATATTCTGAAAATGAAATAAGGTTCGTAGTTCCGAAGGTTCGTTAATCCAAACACGAAATAAGGTTCTTTATTCCGGGAATTCATCAATAAAAAAAAAATTGAAAACCAGGAAAGCAGAGAAAGGGCGAGTGTGGTGTTGGTGTGGGGGGGGGGGGGGGGGAAGAACACTGTTGCTGTTGCAAAGTGCGCTTAAATGATAAAAATGTAGGTAAGTGGTATTCTGAAAACGTTCTGATCTTTCACAATATTCATGATAGCTAGAGGTTTGTCACATCTCACAATGTCCGTGTTCTTTCTTGCTCAAAATCAATAGCCACTGGTAGTAAATTACAAACTATTCTTTCCACCCAGGGGCAGATCCATGATTTTTCAAAGGGGGGGGGGTTGCACATTATCCGCTAGGAAAATTTGACAAGCAAAAAAAAAGGGTTTCAACCAAATCTAAAGGGATTTCATCCAAGGAAAAATTAGACAAGCTAAAAAAAGGTTTTGAGTCCAGTTTCGAAGGGGGGGGGGGGGGACTTCTGTTTCAACAGCATTTTAACATAACAAATTTTAATTGTGCCTTTCAGAGGGGGGCACAGGCCAGTTGTGCCCCCCCCCCCCCATCCCCCAGAGTTTATACCCTTTCTTTCATTCATCCTTTATTTTGTCTGTCTCTTTTTCAATCCTTATTTTTCTTTCATTCCTATTTTTCTTTATTTAGGGGCGGATCCAGGATTTATCCAGGATTTATCAAAAAGGGAGGGGGGGGGGGCACATTATCCCTGAGGAATAATTTGACAAGCAAAAGAAAAGGGTTTCAACCAAATCTAAGGGGATTTCGTCCAAGGACAAAAAATTGACATGCTAAAAAAAGGTCTTGAGTCAAGTTTCGAAAGGGGGGAGGGAACACTTCTGATTTAACGGCATTTTTACATAACAAATTTTAATTGTGCTTTTCAGAGGGGAGCACGGACCGTTTGTGCCCCCCTGAATCCGCCAGTGTTTCCATCCTTTCTTTCATTCATCCTTTATTTTG
Organism: Lytechinus pictus; assembly: GCF_037042905.1. Lineage (NCBI taxonomy): Eukaryota > Metazoa > Echinodermata > Echinoidea > Temnopleuroida > Toxopneustidae > Lytechinus > Lytechinus pictus. Next base: position 3,412,078 of record NC_087259.1, read on the forward strand.
TCTGTCTCTTTTTCAATCCTTATTTTTTTTCAATCCTATTTTTCTTTATTCTCTGTTTCTTCCTTTCTGTTTGTCTTTTTTTCATTCTTCATTGATATCTTCTGTTTGTTCTTTTCATTTATTCGTTATTCTCTTCTGCTCACATTCATTTATACTACATCTCTCTTCCTTTCCCTTTTGGTATTTATTTTTATTTATGCAATATTGCCCTCAATTTATTGCTATTAATAATACAATAGTGTTGAATTATTATTGCAATAAATTGAGGGCAGTATTGCATAAATTTATTTTACAGGCGTAAAAGAAAATTACAATGTATCAACTTACCCCATGTTCCAACTATACCCGGTCTCCCCTACTGTACTTAACCCTAACTAGGCCGGGCTTTTTTGGCTGTTCTGTGGCCGGGGGGGGGGGGGGGGTTGAATCAACCCCCACCCTGAGATCTCGGCCGCCGATCGCGCGAGCGCCGCAAAAATTTGCACGCTGGTAGTATGCGATGTAATCTACAAGGCTGTATGGTAAAATTTTCCAAAATAATGAGATTTTATTTAATATAAATTAATTATGCTAATTTATGCATAAATCATACTTTTTGCTCTAATTCACTAAATAAAGCTCCTAGAATGCTAATTTTTGGTAACAATATTCTTTGTAGCATTTTTAACAATCGCAATTGAAAAAAACTTCGGTTTGGAAATCAGTATCTTATGTATTTTATTGTTTTATGAATTTCTTATGTATTTCATTGTTTTTCAACCTTTTGTTTTTCTTTGTTTTTTTCACCAGATTTATTGCACAACCTTTTTAAAGCATAATTATGCTAAAATCAATTGATTTCAGCTGTTTAAAGGAAAAATAATCATATCTTTATGAATAAGATGAGAAAACTCAATTTGCATTGACTTTGTACACAAAATCACGTTTTGGAACAATTTTTGGTCTGACATGCACTTACAAAATGTTGCGTAATTTCGGAATCGCGTACCCGCACGTCGCAAATTTGGTCTGAAAAGATGCGCGAGACTTAAAAGTATAAACTCTGTGAGTGGCGCGGTAAAAAAATTTCGCGCGGCGAAATGATCGCAGAAAATGTTGAGGGGGGGGGGGTTGATTCAACCCCCCCCCGGTCAGTTTAAGGCTTAGCAGTGGATTTCAAAGTCCCTAAGTGAGTTGCGCATGCTGCAATCCCACTTCTGGTGTCCACAACACACAACCTCTAGACTATGGCTTGATTTTTCTGTACAGGCAGCATGTATTGAGCCCTGAATGACCGTAACCATCATATACCCATGTCTGCCTGACATGCTGGCTGCACGAATGAGTCCTCGGGGTCCGTTCCATGAAGTTGTCAGCACTGTCATGTCACTGACAAGTTGTCTTTCTACGACAATTATCCCCAGTTGTTGTGTCCAGACAGGTTGTGTGTCCGGACGATCAACTTTAGAAATTCATTTAGAAAAATTTACAATGGAAGTCTTCTCAATTTTTAGTACAAAATGTCATGATATATTATAGAGAACAAAAATTAGAAGAAGATTACAACTATTAAATTTGTATTTTTAGTGTTATCCAAAGACAAAAAAGAAGGCTTAAAAAATACACAGTGTCCAGACATCCGACCCCCCATCCTCCTACCATCATACCATGCAATAGCAACAGTCAGAGGCCATCAGTGCTACTAGCCAATCTAAACCAAGGATTTCACTGAATAATCAGCACCGACCATTTAGTCAGTGCTGACAACTTTGATGAAGTATGGCAGTGTATCCTATTACCGGACACCTTTATTTCAGTGCTTTAAAAATGACAACTAGAGGAAATACAATCAAGAAATATTTGCACTTGCTATTCCAAATATTATGAAAATTATGAATATGATAAAATTATTTTATATTTACCAACCGTTTTCTTTGCATCGCAATTGTCGCATACCCCTCCACGAAAAACAGTTATTTTCGCGCGCGACAAATTACATCATGATTCCGGACGCGTGCCGGACGGGTAAAGATATTCTTCATTATTATGATGTAAGAAAGAATTTGTGTGAATTTTTCTTCATATATCATATCATGCATAAATTCTAAGCTTATGTTTTTTTCACATCAAATCTGAGCAGATGTTGGTAATAAATTCGTGTTTGATAAATTTTATTTTGACTTCTTAGCTGCATGTTCCATGGCACTTTCCAATACTATGCTCGTTCGTATCGTAACGCTCATCAGGTTTGATGAGCTGTCGATCGACGGCTCTAGTCACGGTAAACCTCGCGCACGGTATACCTCGAGTCTAGCCGTCGACGATTAACCACAATACACCACACTTCATCATTCGATCAAAGGAGCAGACGAGACTGAAATTTGGCAAAATCAGGCCCATTTTTCCATCAGAAAATATATCAATTGTTAATGCAAAACTACCTTATATGATATTTTAATCATTTTCTGTCATTTTAGAGATAAATAAGGTAAAAGGTGGATTTTTTCGCCTTGTTTTAGCAATGTTGTTCTATGTATTGCTCTGTGAAATTGAATTGCGGAAGTCTTAAGGTACGAAATTGTTTTCGTACGCAGTACTATGTGCGTCCGGAATCATGATAGTGTCCGGTAATACAATACGTAACTATAACCTCCTACCTCCGGGCCGCAAAACGGCCCGGAGCTCCCTGGGTTAATGTCTAGTAGGATAGGGGGGGGGGGGGTCGGGTGACCGTACACTCTAATATATTTTTGAAGCCTTCTTTTTTGTCTTTGGATTACGCTAAAAATGTGAATTCATGGAAGTAATCATCTTATATTTTGTTCTCTGTAATATTTCCTAACATTTTGTACTAATAAAAAATTGATGAAACTTCGCTTGTATAGTTTTCCAAATTACTTTCTAAAATTGATCGTCCGGACACACAACTGGGTACCCCATGTCTGCGCACTCATTCACTTTGCACACAATTCGGGGATTTTAATGAGAAAGGCTGCATTTTGAGGTCGTCACATTGAATGCCCTATTTCCATTATTTTTAAAGAACAAGTCCACCCCAACAAAAACTTAATTTCAATAAAAAGAGAACAATTCATAAACACAACACTGGAAATTTCATCGAAATCGGATGTTAAAGTTATGGCATTTTAAAGTTTCGCTTCATTTCACAAAACAGTTATAACTTATATGCCCATCTCGGTCGGCATGTCAAACTGATGCTACCGTACCATACCGGTACTTACCGCGTGCGTACTGCCTTGGCCTTGGGTCGGCTGGGTGCCTAGCTTACTCTGCACTGTAACGTTTGAACGAAATTCCAGAAACACAATTAAGTTAGTTTAAAACCAAGTCGTAATTTTATGACAGCTCCAGCGTACGTGAGTCAGCTCCACCAGATATTTAACGTCGCAAATAAATGGATTGTGGGATCGAAAATCGGGCAATCGTAAGCTAAAGTGACTAGATGCGCAGCGTAATCAGATGGAATCGTGCAGAGAATATCGGGAAAACGTATGCAAGCAAGCAATTCAAGCACGTGTACAGTACAGGAGCAGAGGTGGGCCTGGGGGGGGGGGGCAAACCGGCTTGAGCAAGGCAGAATCAGCGACCTTCTTACAACCCATACTGCAGAAGCGACACAAAATTTATTTCGTCGACGGAATTTTTTACATGGTACAAAATTAATTCCATTCTCGACGAAATTAATTTTGTTTGACACAAAATAAATTTCGTGTACAAAATCACACTGCATCATGACGAAATGACTATTGGTTTCAGTAAAAAAAAAAGTGTGTACAGAATGGGTTGAATTGGACGGAATTTTCCATATTAAAGTCTTGCTGCGCAATTTCATACACAAAATTACATTTCGTTTCAGCAAAGTTCATTTCGTATGGTACGGAATGATTCATTTGTGGATGCAATTGCATTTCGTCTCGACGAAATTGATTTTGTATGGTACGAAATTAATTTTGTGGACACAATTATATTTCGTCTCGACGAAATTAATTTTGTCTGGAACAAAATGAATTTTGTGGACGCAATTACATTTCGTCTCGACGAAATTGATTTTGTATGGCACGAAATGAATTTTGTTGACGCAATTAGATTTCGTCTCAACGAAATTGATTTTGGATGGTATGAAATTAATTTTGTGGACGCATTACAATACGTCTCGACAAAATTGATTTCGTGTGACAAAAAATTGATTTCGTATACGAAATAAAACTGCACTTTGACGAAATTATTTTCGTCTAAATATTTTTTTTTGTTGTTTACGTAATGGCGTGAATTGGACGGAATTACCGTCGGATACTTGGTGCACCATTTCGTTTGATCAAAATTTATTTCGTTAGTACGAAATATATTTTGTGGACGCAATTACATTTCGTCTCGACGAAATTAATTTCGTATGGTACGAAATATATTTTGTGGACGCAAACACATTTTGCCTCGACGAAATTAATTTCGTATGGAACGAAATGAATTTTGTGGACGCAATTACATTTCGTCTCGACATAATTGATTTCGTGTGACAAAAAAAAAATTGTATACGAAATAAAACAGCGTCATGACGAAATGATTTTCGTCTGAATAAAAACATATTTTGTGTACGGAATGCCGTGATATGGACGGAAAATACTGGTGGACACTTGGCGCCCCATAATCTAAAGAGTTGAACAATTCATGATGATAATATTTTGATGGTGTTTGGAATCCTAAAAACCTGTATAATTATCATTTTATTTTAGGAAGAAAGCCTGCATGGTTTACTTACGAAAACTATTCAAAATTTATATCTGGGGGTACCCATCTCAACGTCCACATGTGATTTTTTTGGTCATGAAATGAATTACTGATAATTTCATTTCCTCAGCAATTTAATGCCCATGTCTGCATGTTTGAGTATTTTTTATGCATATTTTGCCACTGCTATTATTTTGATAGGATCTATTTCCAAATTCATCACAATAATTGTAAGTTTGGAGGAGCTGTGATGTAGTGGTTCTCACTCTCGCCTTGTAATCAGAGGGATGTGTGTTCGAATCCCACCGCGGTCTGGCGTCCTTTGGCAAGGCGTAAATCCACACTTTGCCACTCTCGACCCAGGTGCTAAATGGGTACCCGGTAGGATGTTAAAGTCATTGTAGCTTGTCCAGTACATTGTGCGCCTCACCGGCGACTGACTGGAATACTCCCGAAGGAGTGGAGGATGTGCACACGTTGTGTGCGGGAATGACTGATTGAGTCCGATCACCGGGGTAATAATATATCTGTAAAGCGCTTAGACACGTCATTCCGATGTATTAAGCGCTATATAAAAGCGGATTATTATTATTATTATATAGGTTTTATCATAATTTTACTTTTTGAAAATTATGCTATTTTGTGACTAAGGCTACGTCTCATGTACTTTCCACCAATAGTATACGATATCAATGGATTCTAGTTAATCCTTTTGGGTAAGATTGGAACTAACTCTGTGTTTGATAGATAAAGTTATATGACTAACTTGTCCAAGTGTTGAGAAACGGGCCCCTGCTGAGTACATGTAGGCCTAGAGTTTTTATGCCCCCACAGACAAAGCCCAGAGGGGGCATTAAGCGTTGCCCCTGTCCGCCCCCCCCCCCACTTGGTTTCCGCGCAATAACTCGAAAAATATTTAATGGATAAAAAAAAAATTCGTGTGTAGGTAGATGACCACAAAATACAGGCTAAGTTCGAATTCGGAGTCCGCAGGTCACAGGTCACATCTCATTATATATGTAAGTCGGTTCAAAGGTCTAAATTTGTTAATTATATATGCATATTGGTTTCTGCATGATATTAAGTTCAATCATATTGAATGGATTTCTGATCGCGTTAAGCGGGGGCATCTGTGTCCTTTGGACACGTCAAATTTTCTTAATTATGTGTAATTGATTTTATGACATGTGTTTACATTTGCTGCAGATTCCCATTCAGCCGTTGGACTGAACCGGTACTGTAACACAGTATGGATGGTCAATATGAAGCGAGCTTCATTGAATTCCTCCAAGAGCTCTGTACTCCGTTTTGCTCATTTTGAAGATGGTTGCTTTGACAGGACTGGGCAAGTGACTCGTTTTAGACAGGATGCTGTCCCAACCATATTTGATTTCCTGCCTCGTCTTCAGAAGGTAGAGTAGATCTATATCATACATGTGTTCTAAAGAAATATTTTCTCTGTATTATCTACCTTTGGTTTGATAGAACATTGCTTTAAATATTCCATTTTCAGTAGCCAAATAGAGATGAAAATTATCCTATTTGGGAGGCTAACCATGGACCTGGGCCTTTACTGTGTATTTACAGTAAACTCTTACTAAATGAACAAATATATTAAAAATTTGGTTTACCCTACATAATAATCCTGGGCTACTTTTAGATTGCATAGCCCGGGGGGGGGGGGGGGCTTTTTGGTCCCCCTCTTCAGATCTCCGTCGATCGCAACGAAAACCAATGCACACGTCACCATCAATGTAATCTGCAAGCATGGAGCTAAGGGTGTATCACTGATTTTACAGAATTTAAATTTATTTTTAATAAATTAATAATGCTAATTTATGCCTAAATATAGAATTCTCTGCTTTATAGGTAAATCTCTAAATAATTCCCCAAATTCTATGATTTCTAAACAAATGTGCTCCTGAAAAAAATGGTAAATCAAATTTCTAATCTTATGTATTTTATTGGTTTTATAATTCCATACGTATTTCTTAGTTTTGGGGCCTTATGTATTTTATTGTTTTTTTTCAATGGGATCACTTCGTGGTACTATTCCAATTATAAAAAGCAAAGATTTGATTATTTTCAACCAATCAGTGCAAGAATAATGATGCATTTGTCAATTATGACTGAAAACAGAATTTCCATTGGATTAAATATGTATACAAAATAATATTTTTTAGCAATTTTTGGTCCAACATAAACTCATAAAATGTTGGGTAACTGCGTATCCGGGCGTCTCGAATTTGGTCTCAAAAGCTCTGCGAGAATTGAACGAAAAAAAAAATTGTGGTACCTCGTTTCTCATTGTGGACTCATCGTGAAAAATGTGGATCCCCTCCCCAGGGGCTAGATAGGGTTAATATATCATCATGAATATAAAAAAAAAAAACATGTATTTTGTTGCAAGTCACTGGAAAAGGTTTGATTCCTAAATAAATATTATTCTTCATGTATTATCAAATATTTAATTGAAAAATTTTAAGCTATCTTTTCATTCGATGTATTAAGCGCTATATAAAAGCGGATTATTATTATTATTAGGTTTTATCATAATTTTACTTTTTGAAAATTATGCTATTTTGTGACTAAGGCCACGTCTCATGTACTTTCCACCAATAGTATACGATATCAATGGATTCTAGTTAATCCTTTTGGGTAAGATTGGAACTAACTCTGTGTTTGGTAGATAAAGTTATATGACTAACTTGTCCAAGTGTTGAGAAACGGGCCCCTGCTGAGTACATGTAGGCCTAGAGTTTTTATGCCCCCACAGACGAAGCCCAGAGGGGGCATTAAGCGTTGCCCCTGTCCGTCCCCCCCCCCACTTGGGTTTCCGCGCAATAACTCGAAAAATATTTAATGGATTAAAAAAAAATTTTGGTGTGTAGGTAGATGACCACAAAATACAGGCTAAGTTCGAATTCGGAGTCCGAAGGTCAAAGGTCACATCTCATTATATATGCAAGTCGGTTCAAAGGTCTGAATTTGTTAATTATATATATATGCATATTGGTTTCTGCATGATATTAAGTTCAATCATATTGAATGGATTTCTGATCGCGTTAAGCGGGGGCATCTGTGTCCTTTGGACACGTCAAATTTTCTTAATTATGTGTAATTGATTTTATGACATGTGTTTACATTTGCTGCAGATTCCCATTCAGCCGTTGGACTGAACCGGTACTTTAATACAGTATGGATGGTCAATATGAAGCGAGCTTCATTGAATTCCTCCAAGAGCTTTGTACTCCGTTTTGCTCATTTTGAAGATGGTAGCTTTGACAGGACTGGGCAAGTGACTCGTCTTAGACAGGATGCTGTCCCAACCATATTTGATTTCCTGCCTCGTCTTCAGAAGGTAGAGTAGATCTATATCATACATGTGTTCTAAAGAAATATTTTCTCTGTATTATCTACCTTTGGTTTGATAGAACATTGCTTTAAATATTCCATTTTCAGTAGCCAAATAGAGATGAAAATTATCCTATTTGGGAGGCTAACCATGAACCTGGGCCTTTACTGTGTATTTACAGTAAACTCTTACTAAATGAACAAATATATTAAAAATTTGGTTTACCCTACATAATAATCCTGGGCTACTTTTAGATTGCATAGCCCGGGGGGGGGGGGCTTTTTGGTCCCCCTCTTCAGATCTCCGTCGATCGCAACGAAAACCAATACACACGTCACCATCAATGTAATCTGCAAGCATGGAGCTAAGGGTGTATCGCTGATTTTACAGAATTTAAATTTATTTTTAATAAATTGATAATGCTAATTTATGCCTAAATATAGAATTCTCTGCTTTAAAGGTAAATCTCTAAATAATTCCCCAAATTATATGATTTCTAAACAAATGTGCTCCTGAAAAAAATGGTAAATCAAATTTCTAATCTTATGTATTTTATTGGTTTTATAATTCCATACGTATTTCTTAGTTTTGGGGTCTTATGTATTTTATTGGTTTTTGTCTCGCCTGCATAGCAGAGCGAGACTAAAGGCGCCGCTTTTCCGACGGCGGCGGCGGCGTCAACATCAAATCTTAACCTAAGGTTAAGTTTTTGAAATGACATCATAACTTAGAAAGTATATGGACCTAGTTCATGAAACTTGGGAATAAGGTTAATCAAGTATTAGTGAACATCCTGCCTGAGTTTCAGGTCACATGACCAAGGTCAAAGGTCATTTAGGGTCAATGAACTTTGGCCAAGTTGGGGGTATTTGTTGAATTACCATCCTAGCTCTGAAAGTTTATGGATCTAGTTCATAAAACTTGGACATAAAAGTAATCAAGTATCACTGAACATCCTGTACGAGTTTCAGGTCACATGACCATGGTCAAAGGTCATTAAAGGTCAATGAACTTAGGCCATGTTGGGATAATTGTTGAAGTGCCATCATAACTTTGAAAGTTTATGGATAGAGTGAATGAAATGTGGACATGGGTGTAGTTGACAGTCTTAAGTCTCCGTTCAAATGTCATTTATGGTCAATGAACGTGGTATTATGTCATTATATGAATGATGTTTTTGTGAATGATTATTTTATAGTAGTTTTCAAAGTTAGCACTGCTGCTATATTAAATTGCGTAATGCAGGCGAGACTGCCAGAGGCGTTCCACTTGTTTTTCAATGAGATCACTTCGTGGTACTATTCCAATTATAAAAAGCAAAGATTTGATTATTTTCAACCAATCAGTGCAAGAATAATGATGCCTTTGTCAATTATGACTGAAAATAGAATTTCCATTGGATTACATATGTATACAAAATAATATTTTTTAGCAATTTTTGGTCCAACATAAACTCATAAAATGTTGCTTAACTGCGTATCTAGGCGTCTCGAATTTGGTCTCAAAAGCTCTGCGAGAATTGAACGAAAAAAAAAATTGTGGTACCTCGTTTCTCATTGTGGACTTATCGTGAAAAATGTGGATGGGGGGGGGGGGGCTTATTAAGCCCCCCCCCCCAGGGGCTAGATAGGGTTAATATATCATCATGAATATTTAAAAAAAAAAACATTTATTTTGTTGCAAGTCACTGGAAAAGGTTTGATTCCTAAATAAATATTATTCTTCATGTATTATCGAATATTTAATTGAAAAATTTAAAGCTATCTTTTCATTCTTCTATCTGTTTTTGTTCAATATTTCTTATATGTTTCTTTTTTTTTAATTCATTCATCTCGTACAGAATTCACCCAAGCCAAGGAATTCCCCGAAAGAAAGACGTTTTGATTCAGCAAACAACCTCCCAGATACTGCAAAGTCTTCAGCACCTTCATTTCTCGAGGACCACTCCTACTCAATATCAGAAAGTCCAAGAGGGGTAAAGTGGAAGATAACAGCAATAATGGACTATTAAAAACTTGGAGAAGAGGCTGAAACCACACAGCAGAAGTCCCGCCGTGTACATTACTTGCTCTTAAGTTTGGACAAACATGACTTGCAAAACTTTACAACAAATAATTTACGCTATGTGCATTCTGATTATTTAAAATAGCTCAATGAAAAAGTTTACCACTGGGCATGTAACAAAAGTGCATTCATTAAATTTGAACGTGTTGCAAAAATGATGTCTTACAGTATATTCATTCTGACTTAGAATGTCAGAAGAGAAAAAAGTTTGTGAAAAGTAGGAATGACAGCAAGCTGACAGAAGAATAGAACAGGATAGAACAAGGCGATAGTTATGAATGAGCTGTTGGATAGAGACAAAAAGATGAATTAAGAATGGGGGTGATAGAGAAAGAGAGACGGGTGTTGGGGGAGCCTGTGATCAATGCCTGAGAAAGCGAAGATTACCATAATTTTTTTAAGGATTTGAACAGTCAGGAAGAATCTGGGATTTTTTTTCTGTTGGTATTTCTCAAAATACTTGTATGTTTTATGTAACGAAACGGGTATAATCCTTCGGAAGTTTCACTCACACAGAAAATATTAACTAAACAAAAGAAAAAAAAGCCAAATAATTCACTGATTTTCAATTGTTCAGTATCTCTCATATCCAAAGTGCCCCCCCCCATCATTTCAATGTATTGGAGAGAGAGTATGAACTGGACATGGCTGTCTGCAGAAAAAAAAATATGGGGGGGGGGGCAAAACATTTTTGGGATATGTGCAAGGGAGCGAAGCGACAGCAGAAAATTATTTTGCAATATATGCGAGAGAGCGAAATGACAGATAAGAAAAATGCAAGGGACAAGAGATTTGGGGAATATGTGAGAGGGAGCGAAGTGACCACGCAGAAGAAATGTAGAGGACATAAAATTGTTGGGGTATGTGAGGGAGCAAAGCAACCGATAAAAAAAGCAGGTCAAAATATTTTCGAATATGTGTGAGGAAGCGACTCGTTCACTCTTGAGCAGTAGGGACTTGTTTAAAAATAGCTTAAGAAATATGCATTTTCTAAGCATGGTAAACACATATTGTAGGCCTACGGTAGAATTTAGGTGCTCTAAGAGTTAGATTCTGAATGAGCTGCATTTGCTGGTAAGACATGCGCAGAGGATCTTTGTCTTTCATCCATTTTCCACACTTTTCTTTTGATTTCAGTTTCCAGGCAGAAAGGCCCACCCTCCTGTGGATGCCAATGGGGCAGGGGATTATATGCTTAAAATGCCAATTTTTCTGGTTGGAATATCAAACATTATCCTGAGCTTCGCGCTCATTTTAAAAATTATGTATAAACTATTAATGCTGATAAATACATTTAGATGTGCAGTGCTCTCTTGTAAAGCAGTTTTGTACTGAAGAGGCTACCCTGGGTAAATAAAACAGAATAAATGAATAAAGAAATAAATAAAAATGATGTTTCTAATATCAGACTTTCTTATGCCCCTCGAAAGCTCACCCATTTTTACAATTCTTTGTTTCTCTTTTGATATCTAAAGTTCCGGTTTTTCCCTTTCTATCGTGCACTATTCTAAGCCCCAGCCCCAGCCCCACTGGCTTCCACAGGAGGGGGGGGGGGGGCTTCCCCTGAAAACTGAAATCAAACAAAAGAAATGTGAAAAATAAAAATGGATAAGAGACACAGATCCTTGCCGCATGTCTTACCAGCCAATACAGTTCATTCAGAATTTGACTCGTAAAACACCTAAATTCTACCGTAGGCCTATAATAGGTTTATTGCCATTTCGTCTACTGCCATTTTGTCCACTCACCAAATGGTATGTAATTTCATCTACCATCAGTTGTTCCTTTTCCACATCTTCCAATTACCATTTTGTCCAATAGCTAGTTCGTCTAATAACCAATTTGTCTACTTTCATTTGGTCTAATTGCATTTTTGGCCAATTTGTCCAATAGCCACTTTGTCCATTTTCATTATGTCTATTACCATTTAGTCCAATAACCAATTGGTCTAAGGGCAAATGGCCACTGACCACTTAGTCTACTTACATTTTGTCTATGTTCCATTTTGTCCAACTGCAGTTGATCCACTGTCACTTAGTCTAAACCCATTTCATCTAACAATCATTTGGTCTAATCATCAATGGGTCCAATTGCCATCCCGGTCAATATTCGTTTCGTCTACAATCAAATAGGAATAGTCTACTACTAGCAGTCCTTCTAGTTTGGTGCCTGTGTATTGCTACCTCGACTCCTGTTGCTCTTGTGATTTGTTATTAATTTACACCTGTCGTTTGATTAATCTTTTATTAGTGTTTTGTTAAGCTCAATTGTAATACATTTTATGTTTTTTATGTAATGTTCTCCCCATCCTTTCCCACTTTTCTCTCTTTTTTATTTTTTTTGTACCGTCCAAGGCTGTTATCGTTATTATTATAGTACATTTCTTGTTTATTAGTACTATCATTAAATACTATTATTACAATTATTATCATTGTTATATGATGAGTGATGATTATCATTTTTAGGTGTGCATTTGTTAAAAAAAAGAAATGAGGGTAAATTCCAAATCAAAGGACCCTATTTCAATTTTATAATTTTTAACCACTCCAATTCCCCCTTTTGTGTGCGTGATGTGGTAGAGAGAGCGGGGGGGGGGGGGGGTAGGAGGCTGCATGCTGTACCGCATCATTCCATTCCTGATAGCAGGCCTAGTTATATATTTTTTTATCTTCAGGAATTTCAAGGTATATTTAAGAAGTCATTTCGTCCCCCCCCCCCCGGATGATGCATTATATTTGTATTAGACAACATGGCTATTGGACCAATTGGCTATTAGACTAAATGACTATTGGACGATTTGAGAATTGGACGAACTGGGCGATTTGGTTGTTAGACAAACTGATTATTGGACCTAATGGGTGGTGGACGAAATGATAGACGAAATGACAATTATCCAGTAGATAATTTGGATATTGGACCAACTGATATTAGCCAACATGGCTTTGACTAAATGAACATTGGACGAACTGATTAATGGAGATGGCATTAGCCTTAATAGAATTAGACTAAATGGGTGGTAAACGAAATTGCTATTGGACGAAATGGCATTTATAGACAAAATGAAGGTAGACCATGTGGTGAGTGGACTGTATGGCAGTAGACGAATTGGCAATTTACCTTAAAATATGCGTTCACCATTCTTAGAAAACGCATGTTTCCTAAAACAAGTCCCTACCGCTCGGGAGTGAATGTGTCGCTCCCTCGCACATATTCCAAAATATTTTGACTGACCCTGGGTAAATAAAATAAACAATTACAAAAACAAAAATGTTGTTTTTAATCTGAGACTTTTTAATGCCCCTCGAAAGTTCACCTGCTTTCTCACTCTCCCCCTCTCTATCTTTGTTTTTATTCATTTTCATTTTACAATTCTTTCTTTCTCTTTTGATATCTATAAAGTTCAGATTCACCCTCTCTAACTTGCACTATTCCAAGCCCCCGCCCCATTGGTATCCACAGGAACGGGGGGAGGGGGGCTTACCCCCTGGAAAATAAAATCAAACAAAAGAAAAATGTGAAAATAAAAATGGATAAAGACAAATAATCCTCTGCGCATGTCTAACCAGCCAATACAGTTCATTCAGAATTTAACTCTTACAACACCTAAATTCTACCATATTATCAGTTTACCATGATTATAGAAAACGCATATTTCCTATGCCATTTTTAAACAAGTCCCTATCGCTCGGGAGTGAACGTGTCGCGCACCAGCACAAATTCGAAAAATATTTTGATTGACCTGCTTTCTGGGTTTTTTTATCGGATGCTTTGCTCCCTCACACATACCACAATTTTTGTCCCTCTTTCCTTTTACTTCTGCTTGGTCACTTTGCTCCCTCTCACATATTCTCGAAATATTTTGGCCCCTGTATTTGTTCTTCTCGTCACTTTGCTCTCTCACATATATCCCCAGAATAATTTTTCTGCTCGGTCGCTTCGCTCCCTTGAACATATCCTAAAAATGTTTTGCTCCCCCTGCATTTTTTTCTGCAGACAGCCAATCCATTTCTCATCCAACCTCTCTCTCTCTCCAATACCTTGAAATGAGGGGGGGGGGGTACTTTTGATATGAGAGTGTCTGAACAGTTGAAAATAACAGTCAGACCGCAGCTCGCGCGATAATGAGCATATTCACGGAAATTTATTCAGCGGCCCTCTAGCGGTCTCCGAAGGAAAACGTGCGATCAATTTGGCTTGATTTTCCCACTGAATTGGAGGGGCTGAAGCTATAGCTCTGTACTGGTCGCTAACTTCAGTTTACGTCGAAACGAATTGTGGTAAGTTATTCTCAAGTCCTTCATCTACAGTTTGGTATATAATTTTCCATATTTCGACATTTTCAACCTACCATTTTTACCTCTTTAATTGATGCTTATTTTAGTAATATTTTAACTGCGATTTTGTAGTCGGAATTTCACTTTTGGTTCCTGACTTTGCTACATAACCAAATTGTTTCGATCAGGATTTTTTAGAAAGAAGAAAAGTCACTGTTCAAAATATGTCAGAACCAACTTGACGCAAACTCACCTTATATTTTTATTTTAGAGAAAATGATACCCTAAAAATCGAGAAATTTACGTTTTACCCGGAAGTAACCTTCTCGTTCACTCCACGATGGCGCGAAATAATGCCAAAATTACGTTCGTCGCGGGTTGGTAGAATTTCGCCTTTGGTCCCATACGTTGAAACTTCTGTAATAATGGCAGATGGCTCGCATTATATGTGTCTGTGGACGGTGGACTTGTTTTTTTTTAATTAAGACTCAATATAAACGAAGCTTAATAAGTAGATCCCTTCTAAAGTTTTATTCAATGATTATCAGGTTTCCGAATTCCATCAAGTTTTTATTATAGATTGAGATATTTCTTGATTTATGTTGAAAATTGTTAACCTTTTTTCTTAATTAGTCGAAGTTGAGCCCCATGATGATTTTTGCCCCAGCCCAGGCTGCGGTTAAGAATTAAATGATGATTAGCTCAGACAGTCTACTCTAGAGACTATAAACAGTTTAAAGTCAAACTAAAAAGTCTGGTACTACCGTACTCAGTAGTATTTATAAACCATTTTGTTCAAATAAAAAAATTGTGGCTGTCACAGACGTACTTAGACTTAACTTAGTTAGTCTCTTAATTGACGTACATGTAACATAATTCATACTTTGAATGGTTATTTAGTAATTTAGACTATTTCTCTCTTTTTTGTCTCTTCTACACACAGATCTGCATACTTGCTGACTCTGGTCTCTGCTTGCTACTTCATTCTGGGAGAGTCCATCATGTACTATAATGGTCAGACCATGATTTCGACAAAGCCCTTATTTCGTTTGCAAATTTTGGACTGATACAACAGAAAATTTATCTTTATCGATATTGGAAACAAAAAAATTAGAGCACAGTTTTGGGGAGGACTAAGAATACTGACTTGGACAGGAATACAGCTTGACAAAAATAAAAATTCACAATTCAAAACCAAAGAACATTTTTAATGTTACTAATAGTGCATTGCAAGAAACTTTCTACTCAATCACATGTTCCAAAATTAAGGGTAAGTCCTTTGATTAAACACAAACATGTAGTTGATTTGCAATTGAAATTGAACATAAGTTTCTTGCAATGCCCCATAATCATATTTTGTTCTCAAGCAACTCTGTTATATGTTATCTAATGTGCTGAAGGTTAAGTGCCATGTATGTTCACAATTTTTTTTTTCGAAGGTATAATATATTTGTCCTTTTAAACGGTATTTGAATGTGGTTACGCCTTGTTTTTGTTTTCCACAGTAATTATTGCATATATGAACAGAAGTGAAATATTTGTTGTGAAGCACTGTATGAATGTTGTGTGATCATGGAGCTATGGTGTGATGGTATTATAATTAATTCATCATTTTTGTTATAAGACTGTAAACCTGGTGGATGTGAGGGAGTGGCCTGGATGAAAGGAAAGTGAGCATGTGTCCAATTACGGATTTGCATATGTTTAGACAATTTTGTTCGTGGATAAATATTAATGTGCATTCCCTATTCCAAGCAAAGAGTAAAGGAGAAGTCCACCCCACCAAAAAATTAATTTGAATTTAAAGAAAAATAAAGTATTGCAGAAAATTTCATAAAAACTATGATTCAAAATTTAAAAAATTACTATTTTGACATTGAGAAATTTGCCCAATTTTATAAAACAATTTTATGCTCATCTTGGTCAATGTGCAAATTACAGACCCGATTATGTCACAAGCACTCTAATTTCTTGTGTATTTTTTTGTTTGATACATGTACATGACATGTATATTTTATTTTAATTTTCATTAACAAATTTTGAGAGGGATTTTAATTCCTCCATTAACATTCGTAGTTTCCATAATTGTAACCTATTGTGATTCGAGGAAGATTTTTTAGATCAAATTTGCTAAAATTTATATAATGAAAATGCAGCAAAAATTTAAAAAGTAATGTGATGTGAGTGACATAATCAACTCTATTTGCATACCATTGTTTTGTGTATATAACTGTTTTGTGTTAAAAAAGGGAAATTTCTGTATTTATTCAAATAATTTTTTGTTGATGTGCACTTGACCTTTAACTCACTTCCCTTCCCACCCCTGCCCAAATAAGTGTAATCAAGAACTTGAAAATCAAAAGCAGTGATTAAGAAGAAGTAAGAATTAATCATAGAGCTATTAATAGCTCCATGATTTAATAAATACAGGCCTAAATAGAACTTCACATGAAAGTAAAAAGAGAATAAAGCTGGTTAGGAACGATGAAGGAATATGATTTAAAGAAAAGCATAAACATATCCCCATCACCCCCCCCCCTCCCCCCCCCAAAAAAAAAAAAAAAAAAACAGTCCGGCGGGTTCGAACCAGGGTCCTTGCACACGCCAAAACAATGCGCTTACGCAATTAGCCATCGATCTCTTCCATACTACTACTGGGTTTTTAAAGCTTTATGAAATGTTGCAAGTCTGTGCGCCGCTGTTGACCAATCAGAACGCGTCGGCTATTCTACTGCAATTCCAATCATTTTGCGATGGACATTGCCGTGGTTTTTTGTGGTTCCTGACTTTGCTACATCATGAAATTTCATAATTCTTTTTCAGTCGTAAAGAAGAATGTCTACGCTTTATATTGATTATAATATCAATTTGACGCAAGTGTAATTTCGGTGCAAAAATGCGCTCTGTTTATTCACATATATTTCTTGAAAAAAAATCATTTTTTCTAAGCTAAATATCGGTCTTCAAAATACATTGAATGTGCATTTTATTTAGCTGATCAGAAATTTCAAAGTTTTATCTATAAAATAAGACCAATTTTGTGAGGAATAAACGATTCTAAGAGCAAAAAACACCGATCGGAAAGTTCGTCTTCACAGCTCATTACGTATGCATAACCACGGACGGCTATGCATACCGCTGAATAAAATAGAGCACTTTCGGACGGGCTGCGGACTGACTGATAAGTAAAATATAATTTGGCTTTTTTTTTTGTTTAGTTAATATTTTCTAAATGAGTGTATCTTACAAAAGGATTATACCCATTTCATTACATACAACATACACATATTTTGAGAAATACCAACAGAAAAAACATGTACTATTCAGTACTGTCCAAATCCTCAAAAAAAAAATTATGGTAATGTTCGCTTTCTCAGGCATTCATCAAAGGCTCCCCCACACCTGTCTCTCTTTCTCTATTACCCTCAATCTCAATTCATCTTTTTGTCTCTATCCAACAGCTCATTAGTAAAGGTCAAGTCTACCCAAGAAAATTGTTGGTTCAGTTAAATTGAGAAAAATCAAACTAGCATAACGCTGAAAATTTCATCAAAATGGGATGTAAACTAAGAAAGTTATGGCATTTTGAATTTTCACTTATTTTTCACAAAACAAAAATATTCACAACTCAGTGACATGCAAATGAGACAGTCGATAATGTCCCTCACTCACTGTTTATTTTGTTTTTTATTGTTTGAATTATACAATATTTCATTTTTTACAGATTTTACCATAAGGACAAACTTTACTGAACCAAAAAAGTATTGAATAATGCTAATTCCACATGATCAGGGAGGAATAAAATTTTGTTTAACATGACAAGGAGAAAATTAGAATATACCTTATTCTATATATCAAATGAAATAGTGAGTGGATGACGTCATCAGTCTCCTCATTTGCATACTGACTGTGTACAGAATGTGCATATAACTCTTTTGTAAAATTTAGCAAAATTTTTAATGTCATAACTTTCTTATTTTACATCCAATTTTTTATCAAATTTTCAGTGTTATGCTTATTGGATTTTTCTCTTTTTATTCATATCAACAATTTTTGGGGTGGACTTGTCCTTTATCTGTCCCCCTTGCTCTATCCTGTTCTATTCTTCTGTCATCTTGCCGTCATTCCTACTTTTCACAAACTTTTTTCTCTTCTGACATTCTAAGTCAGAATGAATATACTGTAAGACATCATTTTTGCAACACGTTCAAATTTAATGAATTCACTTTTGTTACATGCCCACTGATAAACTATTTCATTGAGCTATTTTAAATAATCAGAATGTACATTGGGGTAATTATTTGTTGTAAAGTTTTGCAAGTTATGTTTGTCCAAACTTAAGAGCAAGTAATGTACACGGCGGGACTTCTCGTGTGTGTTTTTCAGCCTCTTCTCCAAGTTCTTAATACAGTCCATTATTGCTGTTATCTTCCACTTTACCCCTCTTGGACTTTCTGATATTGAGTAGGAGTGGTCCTCGAGAAATGAAGGTGCTGAAGACTTTGCAGTATCTGGGAGGTTGTTTGCTGAATCAAAACGTCTTTCTTTCGGGGAATTCCTTGGCTTGGGTGAATTCTGTACGAGATGAATGAATTAAAAAAAAAGAAACATATAAGAAATATTGAACAAAAACAGATAGAAGAATGAAAAGATAGCTTTAAATTTTTCAATTAAATATTCGATAATACATGAAGAATAATATTTATTTAGGAATCAAACCTTTTCCAGTGACTTGCAACAAAATAAATGTTTTTTTTTTTTTAATATTCATGATTATATATTAACCCTATCTAGCCCCTGGGGGGGGGGGCTTAATAAGCCCCCCCCCCCATCTACATTTTTCACGATAAGTCCACAATGAGAAACGAGGTACCACAATTTTTTTTTTCGTTCAATTCTCGCAGAGCTTTTAGACAAAATTCGAGACGCCCAGATACGCAGTTACGCAACATTTTATGAGTTCATGTTGGACCGAAAATTGCTCAAAAATATTATTTTGTATACATATTTAATCCAATGGAAATTCTATTTTCAGTCATAATTGACAAATGCATCATTATTCTTGCACTAATTGGTTGGAAATAATCAAATCTTGCTTTTTATAATTGGAATAGTGCCACGAAGTGATCCCATTGAAAAAAAAACTATAAAATACATAAGGCCCCAAAACAAAGAAATACGTATGGAATTATAGAACCAATAAAATACATAAAAGTAGAAATTTGATTTACCATTTCTTCAGGAGCACATTTGTTTAGAAATCATAGAATTTGGGGAATTATTTAGGGATTTATCTTTAACCCTAAATAGACTGGGCTATTTCGACGCCTAAGAAGACGGGGGGGGGCTGATTCAGCCCCCCTTATGACCTCGGCCGTTGATCTCGCAATCGCGACGAAAATTGGCACGCGCGGTACCCATGGCATTATCTACAATACCATAATATCAAAATCTGCGAAAAATCTCATTGCTCATTATGTTAATTAATGCGTAAAATCATAAGTTTGCTCTAATTAACAAAATAATGCCCCTAAAATGCTCATTTTTGTTTCACTTACTCTTTATAGGCATCTGACTAAATTAATTTTTAAAAAAGTTGTCAACATCACATTCATTTTTTATGTATTTTATTGTTTTCTAAATTTCTTATGTATTTCTGTGTTTTTCGACTTTTTGTTTTTTATTGTTTTTTCAATGGAAATTGTCGGAGACGTTTTTTTTACCATAAACAAGATAAAATTAATTGATTTTGAGCAGTAAAAGGAAAAATATGATACATTTTATAAATTTTGGCTAAAAACACTACTTGCATTGGATTTGTACACAAATACACGTTTTTGAGCAATTTTGGTTCTGCATGCAGTTACGGAATGTTGCGTAATTTCGGAACCCTGTACCTGGGGGTCACAATTTTGGTCTCAAAAGTTGCGCAATTAAGACTTGAAAGTAAAAAGTCAATGGGTGACGCGGTCAAAAAAATGTCGAGCTCCATGCTTGCAGATTACATTGATGGTGACGTGTGCATCGGTTTTCGTTGCGATCGACAGTGCATGGAGATCTGAAGAGGGGGACCAAAAAGGCCCCCCCCCCCCGGGCTATGCAATCTCAAAGTAGCCCAGGATTATTATGTAGGGAAACCAAATTTTTAATATATTTGTTCATTTAGTAAGAGTTTACTGTAAATACACAGTATAGGCCCAGGTCCATGGTTACCCTCCCAAATAGGATAATTTTCATCTCTATTTGGCTACTGAAAATGGAATATTTAAAGCAATGTTCTATCAAACCAAAGGTAGATAATACAGAGAAAATATTTCTTTAGAACACATGTATGATATAGATCTACTGTACCTTCTGAAGACGAGGCAGGAAATCAAACATGGTTGGGACAGCATCCTGTCTAAGACGAGTCACTTGCCCAGTCCTGTCAAAGCAACCATCTTCAAAATGATCAGAACGGAGTACCTCGCTTCATATTGACCATCCATACTGTGTTACAGACAGTACAGGTTCAGTCCAACGGCTGAATGGGAATCTGCAGCAAATGTAAACACATGTCATAAAATCAATTACACATAATTAAGAAAATTTGACGTGTCCAAAGGACACAGATGCCCCCACTTAAAGGGGAATCCAACCCAAATAAAAAATTGTTTTTATAAGGAAAAGAAAAATCAGACAAGTTGATAGGTGAAAGTTTGAACAATATTGGACAAACAACAAGAAAGTTATGAATTTTTAAAAGTTGTAAATATTGGTAATCACTGTACCCATGGAGACTTCAAATTGGCTGCATATGGGATGTCATAGTGATGTAAGGCAAGGACTACTCTTCCATGTACTCCAATTCATATTATGGCGAAAATTTGATTTTTTTCCCAAAAGTTTTATTTCAAATTAATATTTTTCTTTCATGAGGACATAAAACAATATACTACCTGGGTTATATTTAGATTACTGCCCCAGGGGAATGGGTACTTAGGAGAAAACCACTAATCCCTGATAATAAAGTACATGGCCTATGGGAAAGTTGTCCTTGCCCCTTGTCATAATTTACTTATCCAGTTGCCAATTTGAAATCTACATAGTATTAGTGATCTCAATTTTAAAGCAGCTATAACTTTCTTATTGCTTGTCCGATTTCTTTCAAACTTTCACCATTCTGTTTAATTTATTTTTCTCCTTCCCAACACAACATTTAATGGCCAAGGCTGGATTCCCCTTTAACGCGATCAGAAATCCATTCAATATGATTGAACTTAATATCATGCAGAAACCAATATGCATATATATAATTAATTAACAAATTTAGACCTTTGAACCGCCTTGCATATATAATGAGATGTGACCTTTGACCTGCGTACACCGAATTCGAACTTAGCCTGTATTTTGTGGTCATCTACCTACACACCAAAATTTTTTAAAATCCATTAAATATTTTTCGAGTTATTGCGCAGAAACCAAGTGGGGGACGGACAGGGGCAACGCTTACTGCCCCTTCCGGGCTTCGTCTGCGGGGGCATAACAACTCTAGGCCTACTCAGCAGGGGCCCATTTCTCATTACCTGGACAAGTTAGTCATATATCTTTATCTATTAAACACAGAGTTAGTTCCAATCTTACCCAAAAGGATTAACTAGAATCCATTGATATCGTCATATTGATACTATTGGTGGAACAAAAATAGCATAATTTTCAAAAAGTAAAATTATGATAAAACTTACAATTATTGTGATGAATTTGGAAATACATACTATCAAAATAATAGCAGAGGCGAAATATGCATAAAACATACTCAAACATGCAGACATGGGCATTAAATTGCTGAGGAAATGAAATTATCAGTAATTCATTTCATGACAAAAAAAAAATCACATGTATGTGGACATTGAGATGGGTATCCCCAGATATAAAATTTGAATAGTTTAAGTAAACCATACAGGCTTTCTTCCTAAAATGATGATAATTATACAGGTTTTTAGGATTCCAAACTCCATCAAAATATTATCATCATGAATAAACTCTTTAGATACCGAAACACACGATTTTATAAATTCTATGCATATATTAGAGAGAGAATTTATCAAAATCTTGATAAGGGTCTGAAAGCAACGAGTACAAGTCCAATTATGGATGGCCTGAAGTGGTAGAATCTTTGTCAATTCAATTATTTTACTACTTTAAAATGAATGGTTTTGTGATGTTTTACCAACACTTGGTATAATTCTGTGCATTACAATTACTATTGAATGATTTATCCCACTTGTGTGCAATATAATTCATTTTCTATGAATTATTATGTAATATTATAATTTTCGAATTTCGAGGCTCATTTGCATGTATTATGGTGTCATCTATCTAAACACCCAATTTTTAAAAAATCTGTTGAAATTTTATAAGTTATTATGAGGATACCAACTCGCATATTAAATGACCCTGTGCAGTGGTCCACCTGCATTCCCCCAACCAGTTATCGGGAGGAGAGACCTGCGGGTCACAGTTCTGTGTGCGCGCCCTTGTAGGCGACCCAGATTGGCTGGCTCCTCCAATATGCCTTTGAATGTCTTTGACAGATATATGGTGCTATAAAAATGCAGTGGCGTAACAGGCGGGGGGGGGCAAGTTGCCCCTCCCCCCTGGCGGATTTCACCGGGAAAATTAAAAAACAACGGGAAAAAGAAAAAAAGGAGGGAGAAAGAAAGGGAAAGGGGAAGGAAAGGGGAAAAGGAAAGGAGGAAAGGGAAATGGAAAGAGAAAAGGAAAAAGACAACGAAGAAAAAACTGTTTTTAGTAGAAAAGGGAGGAAAGCGGGAAAATGTACGATAGAATTAACATTTGAAAAATAACAAATCATTGAGAAAAGGGCCTATGTAATGCAATAGCACGGTGAGAAAAAAATTAAAAGATGACAAAATGGCAAACAATAGCGGGAAACGAAGGTAGAATGTAATTAGTCAAGAGCTAAATTAGAAAACAAAGAAAAGGAACAATATAATCTTCAAATGGCTCTATAACGCCCCCGTTCAATAACGTTCAATCACTGCCATACAGGCGGGGGGGGGGGGGGTCGTGGTTCCACACCCAAGAGGATATAAAATAAATTTTATAGGAGACAACGTACATGACGTATAATAAAATGAATAAAAACAAGGAAATGTGTTATTTGCTGAATATAATGGAAAAATCTATCACATAATTAGCTTTTTTCCAGCTCGCTTTGCACACTGGCGACTTTTTACAAATTTTTCCCACATTTCTATGTTTTGCCCCCTCAAAATATTTGGTTCATTACGCAACTGGGTTGAATAAATGTGTTGTGTAAAAGCTATATTATGCCCGCGATTTGATTAAAATTGGGGAAATCTGCAAGGTTTAAATGGCTTTGATATCAAGAAGTTCCTGGGGCTCTGCCCTGGACCCCAAACGCACAGCACTGCGTATGGAAGGGTTGGGCCATGGCCCCAAAAAGTTCTACAGCCAAGAACAAAAAAAGGAGGAATTACCTCCTTTTTTGTTGGAAAGTATTGTAGGATATGATTTTAATTACTGAATATGTTAAAAAATAGCTCAAAGTTAGATTCTCATGAAAAGTTGATTTTTTTTCTCGCTCGCTTCGCTCGCTCAGGACTTAAATATATAAAGCAGCCTTTTGGCACATGTTCTATACTGCGCTCCTCGTTGTTTTTTTGTTTTGTTTTTTACTCTTCACGCTACTGCCGCAAAGAATCCTCTTCACAGTGGCGTACAGACCACCGTGACAAAAAAGGAATCTAAAGAGAGAAGAATTAAATAAATTTATTATCTGAATATCATGTCAAAATCTATCACAGAATTAGATTTTTGTATTAAAAAGGTATTAAAAAAATTGCTCGCTCGCTTCGCGCGCTCGCAACTTTTTTAAAAGATAAGTTCTGGCCTTCTCAAATAAGTCGCCTTACTACACCATTACGCCTATTCATACCATGATATGACCGGGAAATTTTTGGCTCTTACCCCCCCCCCCCCCCTGGCCACCGAACCCTGTTACGCCGCTGTAAAAATGCTGTGCATCATCATCATCATCATCTACATGTACCTACACACCCAAATTTTTTAAAAATCTGTTGAATATTTCATAAGATATCTTTAAGGAGCTGTGATCTTTGACCTGCATACTCCGAATTCGAACTTAGCCTGTATTGGTATCATCTACCTACACACTCAAATTTGTTTAAATATGTAGAATATTTTATAAGTAATCATGCGGAAACTAAATTGCATATTTAATGAGCCGTGACCTTTGACCTGCCGACTACGAATTCGAACTTGACCTGTATTTTGGTGTCATCTACCTACACACTCAAATTCGTTTAAATATGTAGAATATTTCACAAGTAATCATGCGGAAACTAAATTGCATATTTAATGAGCCGTGACCTTTGACCTGCCGACTCCAAACTTAGTCTGTATATGGTGTCATCTACCTACACACCCTAATTTTTATAAATCTGTTGAATATTTCATAAGTCATCATGCGGAAACCAACTCGGAGATATTTTCATAAGCTGTGACCTTGGACCTGCAGACTCCGAATTCAAAGTTAGCCTGTACTATGGTGTCATGTACCTACACACCAAATTTTTTTTTAATCAATATGTTTATTATTGCGCGGAAACCAAGTGGGGGGGGGGGGCGGGCGAATCAACGGACAGGGGCAACGTTTAATGCCCCCTCCGGACTTTGTCTGCGGGGGCATAATTACCGAGGAGCTGCATTTGAAGCGAGCCTGAATCAAGGCTGTGAAATTTATTAGCGCCACCATCAGGCTTCCTTTTATTTGCGTAAAAAGAAGAGACACGCGAAGTCACTTTCTAGTCCAAACTCCAAAGTAATCAAATTTGCTTTTTTTTTTTATGATTTTGATTTAATTAAAAATATACTATTGACTTTTTGTATTATGGCTACTCACCGCAAAGCGCCCCGGTGAGTAGCGAGGAGTTTCGGCAAATATTAATTCTTTATTGTAATGAAGCGATGTTTGCCAACTTCACAGAAATCCAGGGCCAAATGCAGTTCGGTGTACGAGGTTAGTACTATAGTCGATCTATACATGTACTGTAGCAACTATATGTAGCAACTAACCTCGAACTAGTAATGAGTGGGGCCAGGGCCAGTACCACAACTATACTAGTACAGCAGGCGATGGTTCGTGTAAGCTCCACTACACTTCACTACTGCTAACCTCCGCTTCACCTATAGGCTATAGTGGAGTGTTTAATGGCTGGCTATACGAACCATTGCCTGAGTTTTTTAGGCCTAGTCACTCAAGGGTTCATTACATGCTGCTGCGCACAGAAAAATCAAGCAATAGAAGTTGTGTGTTGTGGACACCAGAAGTGGGATCACAGCACGCGTGACCCACTAGTTAGAAATCCATTGCCAAACGTGGTTAATGGTGCGAGGTTAGTATACTAATACTAACCTCGCAATACGCGTGAGTCACTGAGTGGAGTAGCCTAACGTTAGAGTTTCATACGGCATGTACGGCCAGGCATCAATAACTTTTGTTGTCATCCAATTTCAATGAAATTTTCAGCATTTTGCTCGGAATGAATTTTACATTATTTATTAAGATCAAGCCATTAATATCTTCAACCTGTATAATTCATAACCATTTTACTTTTTAGGTGTGCAGAAAAGACCAACCCCCCCCCCCCCCCATGGTCTGCTGACTACAGTACATAAACTTAAATATACGGGACTAGCATTGTTACACAGCTTTTTGCAAATGCAAGTTTGGTAACGACTAAAGAATTCCCTTTTTTTTTTTCAACGTAATTTTGAAGTCGAAAACATAGCTGAACTTACGAATGCAATGTCCGTCCACATCCTACCGATTATAGAGCAGTTGTATGCAGCTCATGTAGGCATGAATAACGTGAAATCTAAGCTAATAAGTTCACCAATCTGAGCTGTGAAAAAGTGTGATCGTCCCGGAGCGAAAACAGCTTGAGCAAGGTGCAGCCAATCAGCGACCTTCTTATGTCCCCTTCGAGACAGAGGAGACGAAATGATTTTGTGTCAAAACACAAAATCATTTCGTCGACGAAATTTTTTTGTCTTTTGACACAAAATCATTTCGTTGACGAAATTTTTTTGTGTTTTGACACAAAATCATTTCGTCGACGAAATTTTTTTGTATTTTGACACAAAATCATTTCGTCAACGAAATTTTTTTGTGGTTTTGACACAAAATGATTTCGTCGACGGAATAGATTTTCGCATCGCAACGAAATAAATTTTGTGGACGCAATTACATTTAGTCTCGACGATGAACAAAAACACATTTTGTGTACGGAATTGCGTGAATTGGACGGAATTTACCATCTGACATTTGGTGCGCCATTTCGTTTGATAAAGATTCATTTCGTATGGCACGCCAAATAAACTTTGTGGACGGAATTACATTTCGTCTAGACGAAATTGATTTCGTGCATTTCGTCGAGACGAAATTTATTTTGTGTGACAAAAAATAAATTTTGTGTACGAAATAAAAAAGCGTCATGACGAAATGATTTTCGTCTGAATAAAAACACTTTTTGTGTACGGAATGCCGTGATTTGGACGGAAATCACTGGCGGACACTTGGCGCCCCATAGTTACCATCCTGAAGCAAGGCATGCTCATAGATCTTTCATCCATCTCGACAGGCCTCTCTCTCTGGGTCATAGAACTGTAGGCATGCACCTGATGATACTGCACATTTCAGGCTGTTCAAGGAATGTTCATGATCATCGTCCCAGATGAACGGTACTTCCTTGTGGAGAAGTTATCGAAGTGGTGCTGACTTTTCCCACAAATTAGGAATATATGCTGCTAGGTATTTGAACAATATTAGGCATTTCTGAACATCATCCTCTTCGTCCTTGGGTAATAGTACTTGGGTAATGTGTTGGCTTCTACCTTGCTAGGATCTGAGTAGATATCTGATCTAGTGCACTTAAAGCCAAAGAAGTTGATAGCTTCTTTCTTGATTGTGCACTTGGAGCTGTTGAACACTGAGGCTTCCTGCTTTGCCGTCTCCATGACCAAGTACCGATTCTTGTCGTGTTCCTCCACGTTGATCTTGTCCTTCAATTAATGTGCTGCACTTGCGTGGTGCATCTATGGTAGGTTTAGCGATGTCCTTGACATGAAGCATCGTTTTTTCCTTTGAAACTACCAATAGCATCGAACTGCTCTGGAAATGCTTGTTCGAGATCCTCATCACTTGTGATAAGTATTTGTTCAGGTTTAGGGTTAGGTGTTGGAGTGTCATAATTGTACATTGAGTAAATTGTGATAATTCCAAGGTCAGTGCAACCTAACAACCCAAGGATAGCTGAAACCTTGACATCTGGTACATAGAATGTCTATGTTGACCATTTTGGACTGTAACATTTTATGTCAAATTAGTGTACATGTACCTTTACATTTAATTGGAATCTCACCATAAGCTTCAAGTTTTACAGGTGTTTGTTTCACTAATGATTCCCACTTTGAACTTTATATTTCCTTGGCGTACGGACTATGATAGTGTTAGTACTCTTAGGTAGAGCTTATGTTGACCGGCTCTGTGGGCATGTGTAAATGTTAGCAAATGCTACTGTGCCTTCTGAATTTACAACTGTGTGTGGTCCATTGGTATGTATTATGTCAAATTATGCAAAGTTGGATAGACTGCCTTTAGACTGATAATGATCAGGATCTGTGACAGTATCGTGTGCTGTGTCCATTTCGCTGATTGGTTAGTTCTTTCGACGTTTTTATTTTCATCGTGATTTCTTTTGTTTTGGTAAACGACCATCACATACCATGTCAGATCGTCGGTCATCTCAACTACGTTATGGTTTTCAAATATGATCACTTTTTGACTGACGACAGAATTACCCCCAATGATTTTTACTGTGGAGAGCAAATTCCATTAATATTGACCCCCAAATGGTTCGTAGTTGTCTGAGAATGATAATTGATGTTTTTTTCCTTCATTATGAAAGCAAACGGAACAGAGCTGTAAACATAAGAGATATACAATAAACAGAATATTGGCTCTTCATAAATTTAGAAAAGAGTTAGAACGTGTTGGAAAATAAACCTGATTTTGGAATACAGGCCATATATTCAAAATACAGATAAGGTGGGGGTAGCTTTGACATGTTCCTTTCAGTTATGTATTGATATGTCAGAACTTCATCTCTATTACCTGCAGTGCTAGTGTATCTTATAAATGTTTCCAAAAGACTTCAATAAATAAATTTCTTTATGATGTAACAGAAACACCTTTTTTCCCTTTACATCCTTCTGAATCAGATACATTTCTATTACCATGCGCATTCTATACTGTACATTACGGTGTGTTAGTCATACCAACACAATCGATGGGAAAGGCTGATCCAAGCTATTGTATTATTTGAATGGCATACCATTCATCACTTTGCAATCGTTTTCATGGGTGTGACTGCCACACCGAGGTTGCTTTTTGGCCTCAATTTAGCGCAAAATCGCTTAATACATTCAGCATATTTTCCTTCTATCTGAAGCAAATGAAGATACTCATGGTGGCATGAAGCCTGCCAATATTTTCGTTGATACATCATCTTTCATATCGAGTGTTGAGATTGTGCATTTATTACTGATATTCATAATAAATCTGATCAATAACAGTGCATGTGCAATTTTTTTTACCAAAAACATACAAATTTTGGCCAAAAGTCTTAATTCTTTTAAAAACTATATCAACCGACTTGAAATCGAAGAATAAAGGGATTGTCGTAAATTCTACCAACAAAATAATAGATAATTTCGCATTTTATGAAGGCCTTTTTCCATTTTCTGGGTTGAAAATGTGACAATATACATTAATATATCCAAGTCTCCGATATGCAGTAAAAAAAGAAAAATTTCTGAAAATTGAATTTTCAAGTTTGAGACATAATAAGTTTGTGACTAATAATGATATCAATTTGGAATTTCGTCCACTTAATAATTGTATATTAGGAAAGTTTTCTAGAAATTTTCGAGGCGATTCCTTTATTTTCCTTCAGATTTATGGTAAATCATGTATTTCACAAATTTTAAATTTTTTGGAATTTTTTTTCAAAATTGTGCTTTTCTCATTAAAATCTCAGCCGAATTACCATTTCATCACTCATGAATAGTATCAACTTGTAGAAAATTTATTTATCTTTCATATGACACTAATTTTGTGGCAAATGAATGTATGTGTCGGAATCTATGTACGAAAATCCAAATCCCATGAATATGGCGGCCATTTTGGACGCCATCTTGAATTTGAACCCCATGGGACAATATTTCGTTTTGGGAACATCAAAATTCATTCAATAAACATCTTAAGGAATACAAAAATGTAGGTTAAAAAAATATATCATTCGGGTGCATGGGAACCCTACCTCCCTACCAGACTAATCTCTCCCATGTGGTGTAGCGCATACATTCGTAATTCCGTAGCTTCGTTATTTCGAAGGTTGGGATATTCCGAAGGTTCGTTATTCCGAAGGTTCGTTAATCCGAAAACGAAATTAGGTTCGTAATTCTGAAGGTTCGTTAGTCCGAAAACGAAATGAGGTTCGTAATTCCGAAGGTTCGTTAATCCGAAAACGAAATGAGGTTCGTAATTCCGAAGGTTCGTTAGTCCGAAAACGAAATGAGGTTTGTAATTCCGAAGGTTCGTGAGTCCGAAAACGAAATAAGGTTCGTTAATCGCGAAAATAAAACCTGAATGTATATCTTATCAATCAAAAATCAATTAAAAAAACTTTCCTCAACTTAATTACGACAAAACAAACAACTTTACACAGATGATAATCTCATGGTGAAAATATCCGTTTGCACCAAAATGCCCGTTTTGGCATATAAGTGCATCTTTTTTGGCTTTGCCCCCCCCCCCCCCAAAGGAAAATACTTTCCGCCTCCCCTGGTTGAAACATGTATCGTCTTCATGGCTAACTGCAAACATTCTTTAACATTTCCCTTTAAGATCAGGTCAGAGCTTATATTTGAAATTTCTGCTCGCGCTTCTTGCTCGCAGTTGTTATCTAGTTACATGGGCATCTTGCTTTGAAGATCACAAACATATTGCCCATCATATTTTCAACAAAAAATTTTGAGCTGCCGGTCGGGGAAATTATGGGTGAAAAAAATTTCGCGCCCCCCCCCCCCCTATTGGCGAAAGTTGGATCCGCCGGGGGGGGGGGGCAGGGGACACTGGCATCCCCCCAAAAAATAACAGGGAAATGCTATTTGCTATTTTTCCAAAATGGGAAATCCCCTTTTTTCAAAATAAATACTCTTTTTTAATATACATTTTAGATTAATTTTCTGGCTGGAATATTACAATTTTTCAGCTCGCGCTTCGCACTCGCATTATTCGATTGGTAAAATAATTATGTATCCTAAAGAGGTCACTAAATGCAGTCCTTAACATGTTCCTTTTCTGGTCGGTATATTTTAGCTCGCGCTTTGCGCTCGTGTTAACTCTTTAGTTAATTCATGGACCTTAATGGTTTAATGATAGCACAAACCTGCTCGGATTTTTTTATTTTCATTTCTTATTGAAAATGCCCTAAAGTTTGAGCTTGTGATTCACGCACGCAACATCTCGCAATAATGACATTTTAACAGTAATTGACCCCAAAAACGAAAATTCGTTCGGCCGCCCTTGCCTTCCCATCCTCATAACAATTGAACAGCAACGGCCGGTGTCCCCCACCACCACACTTGCCCTTCCTCTGCTTTCCCAGTTTTCATTTTCGGATTAACGAACATTCAAAATAAAAAACCTTATTTCGTTTTCGGATTAACGAACCTTCGGAATAGCGAATCTTATTTCGTTTTCGGATTAACGAACCTTATTTCGTTTTCGGATTAACGAACCTTATTTCGTTTTCGGATTATCAAACCTTCGGAACAACGAACCTTATTTCGTTTTCGGAATAACGTCACAAATGTTCGGATTAACGTACCCTTTTTCGTTTTCGGATTAACGAACATCGAGGTATAGGCAATTTACGTGTTTCGGAATTACGAACCTTCGGAATAAAGAACCTTCGACATTACGAACCTTCGGAATTACGAAGTGTAACCGTGGTGTAGACATGACGAGGATCTTGTCATCCTCTCATTTTTTTTCTAAGGGATGTCTTTTTTGTATTTAAATGATGTTTTATTGGTCACTTCAAGGTACATTCAATTAAATGCAGTTGAATCAATACAAATGATACATTATAAGAACAGCTACATAACATAAGTGGATAACCACTGTATCATGTCTCGCCACCTGCGTTTGTGGACACTCCTTTTGTTATTTCGAATAGCTATAAATCTTTCCATTTTATACGATCTAGTTAGGAAATCAACACAATCAGAAACTGTTGGTTTACACGATTTACATCTACTAAGATAAATTGATTTCTTTGCAATAACTAAAACATGATTAAAAAGAATACATTTTGTAGATAAAATACCGAGTATTACACATTTTTCCGTTAATAATGAAAAATCAAACATAGTGAGTTCTTTCCCTAGCTGATTCCAAAATAACTGTGTAAATGGACAATTCCAAAATAAATGTTCGATCGTTTCAAATTCTGCATTACAGAAAGAACATAAAGGTGAAGTAATGACTTTCATTTTATACAAATTATTGTTCAAGTTTAAAATATCGTTCATTACTTTGAACTCAAATTCTCTGTAACTTACATCAATAGTGTTCAAAAGGATAGATTAACGAGCCAATACCAATTCTTTATCTGAAACATCATATCTATTTTGAAGTCTAAACGTACTTACTGGACGCTCATATCTTTCTGCTACTAATAGATCATACAAATGTTTACTTTTTATTTTGTTTAGCTGTACCAATTCAACAGGAAGAATAATATTTGATATAGCTGCATTCTTAAATGAGTCCGTATATGATATTTTAGAAAAATTTGTCTTTAAAAATGCAGAATACACTCCTTGTAATCTAAAGTAGTCGTTGGTGTCTCAAATAACCTTTTCATTTCATCCAATTCAGTAAGGATGTCATTAACACACAAAATTCTTTTTAAAAACAATTTTCGTAAGAAGATCATATCTCGCGTAACTTTCAATTGTTTATTATTTCAGATAATCTGGAACTTCATATTATCCTCTCTGTTTCTCGCATTAAGAGAATCCCAATATTGTACAATAATTTTAATAAAACTGAGGAATATCCAAGCTCAATATTTTATGACCATAGTTACAGTTGAATAAAAACAATCCCCCGTTCTTTTTAAGATAATATTGAAGAATTTGAAACCATCCTTGTTTATCCGCATGTTTAATTATCTCTATCCAAAATAGCTGCTGGGCTTTAACAGCAAAATACACATTTACCATCTTAATTCTTCCGTTTGATAGATCCTGGATCATGGCGTTTCTACTAATTTTGTCGGGTCCATTCCAAATAAAACTGAAAAACACCCTCTCTAACTTTTTAAGAAACCAATCTGATAAAAGAGTGGATGAAAATAAATAGATGAATTTGGATATTCCAAATGATTTAATTATTTGAATTTTACCGAATAAAGTTAGGCTTCTAATTTTCCACATGTTTAAAGTAACTTGTATTGATGATAGTATTTCTTCTTCTTTTTTTAACTTGCAGAGTATCTGATCTAGTACCCAAAAAAGTACCAAGCACATTTATAGTATCTATAAAATTGAAATTATGTCGGAAAACTGCATTCGACACATTTCCAATCTTTAAAATTTCTGTCTTATTTTAAATTAATTGTTACACTTGAACATTTCTCAAGCTGTTGTATGATATCAAATAATGAGTTCAGAGATGTCGACATGACGAGATCAGAGATCTTGTCATTCCATCAGGTTTTCTAAGGGTTTAAGACTTTACAAGGCGATTATCTGAACATCTGACATCTGGGTTGCACTTTAAGCTTCCATACCCCTATATGTAGCTGACCTACATCAATGAACACATTCCAGTCGCGTGTAAAGTCGTGCGTTTTCATCCGGGCCCACTTTTCATCCGCGCCGTTGACAAGTGCAATTTCAACCCATCTGATCATTCTGCAACCAGACAAGCAGACAGAGATGATGGAGTGACTCTGACTCGTGATCGCAGGTATCTGGGTAACAACTTCATCTCTTCTTGTATTCAAGAAGACAAGAACGTGAAAGCACCTTTTCAACGTAGAGGTGAAGGTTGTAATTTGCAAACAAGGAAGAGGACCAAGAAATGGTAAGGTTGAAATGATAATACGATGTCAAGTACAAGTAATGTCATCGATAAGAAGACAGAAGAGGAGTAAATAGAAAGACAAGGCATGCAAGGTGGGAAAGGAAGAATTTCGGAGAAGAAGGAAAAGGATAAGAAGAACTAGAATAAGAAGATCAACAATACGAAGAACTTATATATAAACTAATAATAGCAAAAAAATGTTGATTTTGAGGTTATGTCTTAATCCAAACACTACTGACTACAGTTAATTACATTTATTTTTGTCATTCAAACATCGGTGTCTACCAGAAATATACCTGAATGACGATTACATGATTAACATTGTTGAATGCACCGTAATGATTTCAATTGTTATCTGTGATCAGTGCAGTGTCAGAGGAGGTGTACAACAAGCGAAAGTCAAAAAATATTTTCGTTATTGTTATTTTCAAAATTGAAATACAGGTCAACTTGGGAAAGATGGTGCATTGGATGTCGTTTTTCATCACTGGAATGTTAAACGGTATTGTGATATAATATTATCTTTCAGTTTTCTTGTTCATCCTGTTACCCCAATAGAGAGTATATCCGAAACAGACTCATAGATCCAATGGCCCGTATTCTGAAGTTAGGTTTAACTTAATTAGACCATGGTCTAACTCTGAGCTAAAATTATGGAAAGCCAAAAGTGTCAAATTTTTATTTTAGTTGTATTTTTCTTATGTTTACTGTGCTCTTTCCTGATTATTCAATTAATACTTCCTAGACAATTATGAATGATTCGAGAGCCAAAATGAGCTGAAATATGATATATCTACTGTTAGTGATTTATTTACACTTAAACCACAACTTAAAACCTGAGTTTAAGTCAAACCCGACTTCAGAATACGGGCCAATGACATTCTACAAGAAATTTTGAATTCTGCCATAATCCAGAGCGTCTAGTATTTTCCCCTCTTTCTCACTAGAACCGTTTGTAATCTTTAAATGTCTTGTCCATCAATTATTTGGGTTTTTAAGGAAAGTTAGCTCCAAACAAGTCTTTTTGTTTATATTCAACTTTGTACTATTTGTTTAAAAAGTGAATTAGAAGCGGATTCACCGCCAATCAACCACCATTACCGCCATCGTCATCACAGCAGAGAAAAAACAACCCCACACTTTTTTCTTCTTAAAAAAAACCGTGTATAAAAACGTGAAAATGACCAGATTGTGATTTTGTTAATGGTCAGTCCCCCATAGACTCAGCCCCCACACTTTCAAAACCGTTCGGCATATAGTGATGACGTAGTTCTGTCATTCGACAGCGTCAGACGTTCCAAGTTTTCGAACACACAATCTGGGGCCCTTTTCATAAAACATTCCTGGCAACCAGTTAAATAAAGAATCAAATATCAAACCGTCTTATGTATGTACAAAATTCAAAACAATTCAAATCCATCATATTTGAAAAATATCATAATCCCGAGAAAGTTTCTATTCATACACGATATGCTGCTCACTCCCCACTCTTTTAACCAAGCCAAGAACTGATTATTTTAAACGCTCGCTACATTATAATGATTCGCTCATTTGGAACAACTTGCCGTCTGATATCCGTGTATCCTCACCATCTCATTCATTTAAGAGGTATTGTAGGCTTTTTACTCTCAAACGAGCTTGATCTTTTTATTTTTGTTTTGTGTTGTTTTTTAATGTAATATATCTATCTTTGCATGGGCGTGTGTGTGCGTGAGGGTGTGTGTGTGCGTGTGTGGATGTTTATACGTGAATGTGATTAATATTCGAAGTATAATACTATTTTGTTTTGTATTTTATTATCATGTATTATGTAAGGTTTTCCTTTGTAATTTGTGTATATTTTTGATGTTATCTGTATGGACAGGCCCCTTGGCAGAACAATATTTGATATTGAAAGGACTAACCTGTAAAAAGAATACCAATAAATAAATAAATAAATATATTTTTATAAAAACTAATTTACAATAACAGTTAACAGCTACTGAAATCATTTAATCTGATTGGCTGATTATAATTATGTTATAGAAATTTTGCATTTGTCATTATAACAAATCTTTTCGAAACGCGACCTAAGGTTGCCACTAGCGGATGTCCTTACGTCACACCTATTGTTCAGGAGGAGGAGTGGAACATTGGATCATTCCCCATGAAAAATAGGTGTGACGCAAGGACTTACGCCAGTGTAGGTTACTGCATTCCCAAAAGCGTCTGTTTTGACAAGACGCCATTCTGCTCTTTGCCTATCTCAACGAAGTGGTTAATGCAAAAATACTTTACAGAATGAAAAATTATGTTAGAAAGAGAGTCATTCTTGTGGCATACAACTCAATTATTTCACCACGTAGGGGTGGGCGTGCAAAACAGCTCAGACCACTACAAGGTCTTGACCACTAAAAGAACAATAACAACAACAAAAATAGCTAGATTAATGAGATTTTACTCTTGTCCTTAATTTTATGAGCTAAAATAAATGATATTTTCAATACCAATTTAATTATGTGTTTATGCGGGATTTAATTATCAATCAGATTCTGCATAGATTTAATGAATATTTTTCAGAGGAAAGCGAACTATGAAAAATGACACCAGTTTGGGGAAACAATCAATTTCATTTTGTTGCCCTACTTTATTAACTTATGTGCCAAAGGATATGAAAACATCCCCAGTCGTAAATTGTTTTCAAATTTGTTGAGAATAATGCTATTGTAATAATATGATATACTTGTATACATGTTTGTACGCTCTATTTTTCTGCCTAAAACTAATAAGTTCTGTTTCCATATTTTGTGAATAAAGAATGTAAATATTTTTGTAAAATGTAAATAAGTTTAATGGTAGCAATTCTGTAAACCAGGAATAATTAGAATTGATGTATAAATCTTTTACTGAAGAATGATGACATTGTTTATTTGGGGGCTCCTCGGTAAGTGTTTTAATCTCAAAGGATTAAAATACAAATCATTTGCTTTAAATTCAAATCATCGAGCTTTAAGTTGTGTAATGGTCTAAAAAGATCCTTACCTGTTCATCCGTTTATTTAATAGTTGTTGTCCCATAACGTTTCAATATTAAGGCCTATATTTAGCCAATGCATCGAAACCCAACAGGGTTTCTTCCCAAACCACATCGACGGAACACAGTCACCCCCTTTGTCGACCTATACGCATCAACGGAAAACTCGTACCGACGACTTTGAGACCAATGAAACATGGACTGCATCATCATTTCATGTGCTCTCCTTTTGGTAAGTTGATATTGAATTCTGAGCCCGGATTCTGAGTAAATGAATGATTTTAAATCTTTCCCGCGTCTCTATGGTCTATTTAGGTAGAAAAGGAAGGGGGCGTGAAAGCGTAGTCCTAAATATAGAGCAGCCGGTTTCAAATTCCGGTGGCCCTGGTTTTAATTACCAATTGGTCCGCAAGTGACATTTGATGAGTCATTTATCATCATTACAAGGTCCCTCGGAGAGGACCTCATACCTTTTTTCCTTTTGTTGCTTGCTTACAAGTATTCATGCATTTTAGCAACCTGGTAGAAATCACCATCAGCTAAATATCTCTACAGTCTCGATTTAAAATTAAAAAACAACTACAGCTTTAGAAAGATGAACACTTTATTTCTTGAATAACAAGAACAACATATTATTGACCCACTGATGCAACAAATGTAAAAACGGGGGGGGGGGATGAAACAATTTTATGTATCAACCTAGTGTTCCATAAGAGAGTGGATGGCCGCCCAAAATCCCAATTGTGAACCCCCCCCCAAAAAAAAAAAAATAATAATAATAAAAAATAGATTAAAAATAAATGAATAATAATAAAATAAATGAGTAAAAAATGAATCTTGAATCACCATTGTAATGATGATTGCAACTCGTCTTTAGAATCATCGGACCTTTCACACGCTCACTCGAAAACTGTGATTTGAACTCAAAATTCCCGAGCGAAAGCGGCATGTGTCATGCTGACTGTCAATCAAAGCACTGCACCGATACGATGAGTGCATGCCAATTGTATTACATACGGTAGTGCTTGAAAGGGCACGTAAGCTCCGTCCCAAAAAGACGTTTTGAAGGTCAAACTTTTCACACGTAAAATCCGTATAATTTGAGTAAAATGTCCTTTGTAAACAAAAAAGAAGCACAGTGAATTTTCAAGAAAACAATGAATGTGTGAAAATACATCATAGTATCAAAATATTTTGATCAAACATGCATAATAGATATTGACTTTGCTGGCCGTCCATAGTTGTGATTGATCGGATCAATCGTAACTCTTTGTAATATGGGGCCCAGATGAAACATGTACATGTCAAACTACAAAACATATCTCTGCACTGATGATACATAATGAATTGATGATTCCTAACGCTAACAGGGCTAACCTAACAGACCAGGCAACGATAAACATACCTGCGAGCAGTCAATGTTTGAAAAGGAACTGGGGTATTGGCGCGAATTTCAGAAATACAGAACTGGTTTCAAATTAATAAGAAATCATGCCAGATTATATCGAACACATATCCTTATTATTAGGCCTATAAATGCAGACAATTTGACAGTAAGTTTTATGAGGTCAGTACTGCCTTTTCTTTATGTACATACATATAGCCATAGACAATCTCTTTACATGTGAGACAAATTGTGAATCTTTGTTTTGTTCCATTTATCTTTACAGCGTTTGTTTTTAGCGTTTTCGAATGACAGGTTTCCTCTTATTACACCATGAATATTCAAATCCGTGCATGACTTTCTTTACATAATCCAACACGTTTTATGGCATATTACGTGCCGAACTGTACAGAGTTAAAGAAAAATCTTAATTAACAGATCATAAATTGATGTGCAGAAATGGAAAAATTTAAGAGCAAAATGGAATCTCCCGGGAGAACGCCAACGTACACACATTACGGACTTGATACCGCATTTTTCTTCTCGAAATAGAAAATGATGGAATGATTATGGTTACCATTGACATTCTCTTTACAGTGAGACAAGCATGTGAATCTTTGTTTTGATCCACTTATCTTTACAGCTTTGGTTTTTAGCGTTTTCGAATGACAAGTTTCCTCTTATTACACGATGAATATTCAAATCCGTACATGACTTTTTTAACATGATCCAACACGTTTTATGGCATAATACGTGCCAAAATTGAAACTGTAGAGAGTTAAATAAAAATCTTAATTAACAGATCATAAATTGATGTGCAGAAATGGAAAATTTTAAAAGCAAAATGGAATCTACCGGGAGGTGTGATCTAGTTTTTTAAAATGGTGATACTCAGCAACGGCACAGCGTGCAGGATAATCTGAATCAACTTAATGCCACACATGCATGTTTAATGATTACTTTAATCAACGTGATCAAGAAACAAATCTTTGCTGCTTTAAAACGATCACGGACGTCGGTTTTCCTTTACTTTCATTTCAGATCCAAGAAACCCCAGCTAAATACTTCTACAGTCTCGATTTAAAATTAAAAAACAACTACAGCTTTAGAAAGATGAACACTTTATTTCTTGAATAACAAGAACAACATATTATTGACCCACTGATGCAAAAAATGTAAAAACGGGGGGGGGGGATGAAACAATTTTATGTATCAACCTAGTGTTCCATAAGAGAGTGGATGGCCGCCCAAAATCCCAATTGTGAACCCCCCCCAAAAAAAAAAATAATAATAATAATAAAAAATAGATTAAAAATAAATGAATAATAATAAAATAAATGAGTAAAAAATGAATCTTGAATCACCATTGTAATGATGATTGCAACTCGTCTTTAGAATCATCGGACCTTTCACACGCTCACTCGAAAACTGTGATTTGAACTCAAAATTCCCGAGCGAAAGCGGCATGTGTCATGCTGACTGTCAATCAAAGCACTGCACCGATACGATGAGTGCATGCCAATTGTATTACATACGGTAGTGCTTGAAAGGGCACGTAAGCTCCGTCCCAAAAAGACGTTTTGAAGGTCAAACTTTTCACACGTAAAATCCGTATAATTTGAGTAAAATGTCCTTTGTAAACAAAAAAGAAGCACAGTGAATTTTCAAGAAAACAATGAATGTGTGAAAATACATCATAGTATCAAAATATTTTGATCAAACATGCATAATAGATATTGACTTTGCTGGCCGTCCATAGTTGTGATTGATCGGATCAATCGTAACTCTTTGTAATATGGGGCCCAGATGAAACATGTACATGTCAAACTACAAAACATATCTCTGCACTGATGATACATAATGAATTGATGATTCCTAACGCTAACAGGGCTAACCTAACAGACCAGGCAACGATAAACATACCTGCGAGCAGTCAATGTTTGAAAAGGAACTGGGGTATTGGCGCGAATTTCAGAAATACAGAACTGGTTTCAAATTAATAAGAAATCATGCCAGATTATATCGAACACATATCCTTATTATTAGGCCTATACATGCAGACAATTTGACAGTAAGTTTTATGAGGTCAGTACTGCCTTTTCTTTATGTACATACATATAGCCATAGACAATCTCTTTACATGTGAGACAAATTGTGAATCTTTGTTTTGTTCCATTTATCTTTACAGCGTTTGTTTTTAGCGTTTTCGAATGACAGGTTTCCTCTTATTACACCATGAATATTCAAATCCGTGCATGACTTTCTTTACATAATCCAACACGTTTTATGGCATATTACGTGCCGAACTGTACAGAGTTAAAGAAAAATCTTAATTAACAGATCATAAATTGATGTGCAGAAATGGAAAAATTTAAGAGCAAAATGGAATCTCCCGGGAGAACGCCAACGTACACACATTACGGACTTGATACCGCATTTTTCTTCTCGAAATAGAAAATGATGGAATGATTATGGTTACCATTGACATTCTCTTTACAGTGAGACAAGCATGTGAATCTTTGTTTTGATCCACTTATCTTTACAGCTTTGGTTTTTAGCGTTTTCGAATGACAAGTTTCCTCTTATTACACGATGAATATTCAAATCCGTACATGACTTTTTTAACATGATCCAACACGTTTTATGGCATAATACGTGCCAAAATTGAAACTGTAGAGAGTTAAATAAAAATCTTAATTAACAGATCATAAATTGATGTGCAGAAATGGAAAATTTTAAAAGCAAAATGGAATCTACCGGGAGGTGTGATCTAGTTTTTTAAAATGGTGATACTCAGCAACGGCACAGCGTGCAGGATAATCTGAATCAACTTAATGCCACACATGCATGTTTAATGATTACTTTAATCAACGTGATCAAGAAACAAATCTTTGCTGCTTTAAAACGATCACGGACGTCGGTTTTCCTTTACTTTCATTTCAGATCCAAGAAACCCCAGCTAAATACTTCTACAGTCTCGATTTAAAATTAAAAAACAACTACAGCTTTAGAAAGATGAACACTTTATTTCTTGAATAACAAGAACAACATATTATTGACCCACTGATGCAAAAAATGTAAAAACGGGGGGGGGGGGATGAAACAATTTTATGTATCAACCTAGTGTTCCATAAGAGAGTGGATGGCCGCCCAAAATCCCAATTGTGAACCCCCCCCCCAAAAAAAAAAAATAATAATAATAATAAAAAATAGATTAAAAATAAATGAATAATAATAAAATAAATGAGTAAAAAATGAATCTTGAATCACCATTGTAATGATGATTGCAACTCGTCTTTAGAATCATCGGACCTTTCACACGCTCACTCGAAAACTGTGATTTGAACTCAAAATTCCCGAGCGAAAGCGGCATGTGTCATGCTGACTGTCAATCAAAGCACTGCACCGATACGATGAGTGCATGCCAATTGTATTACATACGGTAGTGCTTGAAAGGGCACGTAAGCTCCGTCCCAAAAAGACGTTTTGAAGGTCAAACTTTTCACACGTAAAATCCGTATAATTTGAGTAAAATGTCCTTTGTAAACAAAAAAGAAGCACAGTGAATTTTCAAGAAAACAATGAATGTGTGAAAATACATCATAGTATCAAAATATTTTGATCAAACATGCATAATAGATATTGACTTTGCTGGCCGTCCATAGTTGTGATTGATCGGATCAATCGTAACTCTTTGTAATATGGGGCCCAGATGAAACATGTACATGTCAAACTACAAAACATATCTCTGCACTGATGATACATAATGAATTGATGATTCCTAACGCTAACAGGGCTAACCTAACAGACCAGGCAACGATAAACATACCTGCGAGCAGTCAATGTTTGAAAAGGAACTGGGGTATTGGCGCGAATTTCAGAAATACAGAACTGGTTTCAAATTAATAAGAAATCATGCCAGATTATATCGAACACATATCCTTATTATTAGGCC
The DNA here is from genome assembly GCF_037042905.1 of Lytechinus pictus. Classification (NCBI taxonomy): domain Eukaryota; kingdom Metazoa; phylum Echinodermata; class Echinoidea; order Temnopleuroida; family Toxopneustidae; genus Lytechinus; species Lytechinus pictus. The sequence goes on from NC_087259.1 coordinate 3,454,114, forward strand.
TATACATGCAGACAATTTGACAGTAAGTTTTATGAGGTCAGTACTGCCTTTTCTTTATGTACATACATATAGCCATAGACAATCTCTTTACATGTGAGACAAATTGTGAATCTTTGTTTTGTTCCATTTATCTTTACAGCGTTTGTTTTTAGCGTTTTCGAATGACAGGTTTCCTCTTATTACACCATGAATATTCAAATCCGTGCATGACTTTCTTTACATAATCCAACACGTTTTATGGCATATTACGTGCCGAACTGTACAGAGTTAAAGAAAAATCTTAATTAACAGATCATAAATTGATGTGCAGAAATGGAAAAATTTAAGAGCAAAATGGAATCTCCCGGGAGAACGCCAACGTACACACATTATGGACTTGATACCGCATTTTTCTTCTCGAAATAGAAAATGATGGAATGATTATGGTTACCATTGACATTCTCTTTACAGTGAGACAAGCATGTGAATCTTTGTTTTGATCCACTTATCTTTACAGCTTTGGTTTTTAGCGTTTTCGAATGACAAGTTTCCTCTTATTACACGATGAATATTCAAATCCGTACATGACTTTTTTAACATGATCCAACACGTTTTATGGCATAATACGTGCCAAAATTGAAACTGTAGAGAGTTAAATAAAAATCTTAATTAACAGATCATAAATTGATGTGCAGAAATGGAAAATTTTAAAAGCAAAATGGAATCTACCGGGAGGTGTGATCTATTTTTTTTTAATGGTGATACTCAGCAACGGCACAGCGTGCAGGATAATCTGAATCAACTTAATGCCACACATGCATGTTTAATGATTACTTCAATCAACGTGATCAAGAAACAAATCTTTGCTGCTTTAAAACGACCACGGACGTCGGTTTTCCTTTACTTTCATTTCAGATCCAAGAAACCCCAGCTAAATACTTCTACAGTCTCGATTTAAAATTAAAAAACAACTACAGCTTTAGAAAGATGAACACTTTATTTCTTGAATAACAAGAACAACATATTATTGACCCACTGATGCAAAAAATGTAAAAACGGGGGGGGGGGGGATGAAACAATTTCATGTATCAACCTAGTGTTCCATAAGAGAGTGGATGGCCGCCCAAAATCCCAATTGTGAACCCCCCCCAAAAAAAAAAAAATAATAATAATAATAATAAAAAATAGATTAAAAATAAATGAATAATAATAAAATAAATGAGTAAAAAATTAATCTTGAATCACCATTGTAATGATGATTGCAACTCGTCTTTAGAATCATCGGACCTTTCACACGCTCACTCGAAAACTGTGATTTGAACTCAAAATTCCCGAGCGAAAGCGGCATGTGTCATGCTGACTGTCAATCAAAGCACTGCACCGATACGATGAGTGCATGCCAATTGTATTACATACGGTAGTGCTTGAAAGGGCACGTAAGCTCCGTCCCAAAAAGACGTTTTGAAGGTCAAACTTTTCACACGTAAAATCCGTATAATTTGAGTAAAATGTCCTTTGTAAACAAAAAAGAAGCACAGTGAATTTTCAAGAAAACAATGAATGTGTGAAAATACATCATAGTATCAAAATATTTTGATCAAACATGCATAATAGATATTGACTTTGCTGGCCGTCCATAGTTGTGATTGATCGGATCAATCGTAACTCTTTGTAATATGGGGCCCAGATGAAACATGTACATGTCAAACTACAAAACATATCTCTGCACTGATGATACATAATGAATTGATGATTCCTAACGCTAACAGGGCTAACCTAACAGACCAGGCAACGATAAACATACCTGCGAGCAGTCAATGTTTGAAAAGGAACTGGGGTATTGGCGCGAATTTCAGAAATACAGAACTGGTTTCAAATTAATAAGAAATCATGCCAGATTATATCGAACACATATCCTTATTATTAGGCCTATACATGCAGACAATTTGACAGTAAGTTTTATGAGGTCAGTACTGCCTTTTCTTTATGTACATACATATAGCCATAGACAATCTCTTTACATGTGAGACAAATTGTGAATCTTTGTTTTGTTCCATTTATCTTTACAGCGTTTGTTTTTAGCGTTTTCGAATGACAGGTTTCCTCTTATTACACCATGAATATTCAAATCCGTGCATGACTTTCTTTACATAATCCAACACGTTTTATGGCATATTACGTGCCGAACTGTACAGAGTTAAAGAAAAATCTTAATTAACAGATCATAAATTGATGTGCAGAAATGGAAAAATTTAAGAGCAAAATGGAATCTCCCGGGAGAACGCCAACGTACACACATTATGGACTAGATACCGCATTTTTCTTCTCGAAATAGAAAATGATGGAATGATTATGGTTACCATTGACATTCTCTTTACAGTGAGACAAGCATGCGAATCTTTGTTTTGATCCACTTATCTTTACAGCTTTGGATTTTAGCGTTTTCGAATGACAAGTTTCCTCTTATTACACGATGAATATTCAAATCCGTACATGACTTTTTTAACATGATCCAACACGTTTTATGGCATAATACGTGCCAAAATTGAAACTGTAGAGAGTTAAATAAAAATCTTGATTAACAGATCATAAATTGATGTGCAGAAATGGAAAAATTTAAAAGCAAAATGGAATCTACCGGGAGGTGTGATCTAGTTTTTTTAATGGTGATACTCAGCAACGGCACAGCGTGCAGGATAATCTGAATCAACTGAATGCCACACATGCATGTTTAATGATTACTTCAATCAACGTGATCAAGAAACAAATCTTTGCTGCTTTAAAACGATCACGGACGTCGGTTTTCCTTTACTTTCATTTCAGATCCAAGAAACCCCATCTCCACCAGCGCAAGAAGAGCAACTCTTGCTCGATCCCGGGGGGGGGGGGGGGGAACACTTCCCGCAGGTGGATACCATGCGTGACCATGGGGTTTCGAAAAGCACCCTACCGCCCTTTCACACAGTGAAAAAAATCGTAATTTGAATGATGATTCCAGTGGAAAATAAGGCTCATGACGAAGAATTAGCACGTGTGAAACCAAACTAGAACATAATTAGAATCACGAACGCAAATTACAGTCATGATTACAATAGCAATCATCATTACAATGATGATTCAAGATTCACGTGTGAAAAGGCCCCTAAACAAGTATTTTCCACGTTCTGAAAATGCACCCCTTAACAAGTATTGGCGTGTGAAAGCATACCCCTAACAATTATTGGAAACAAAACGGTACACTTGACAAGTATTCCCCGAACTGACCCCCTAAACAAATACAACGATATTTTGATTGTTATGTCACGGACGTCGGCTTTACCTTTACTTTCATTGTGTTAAGTACCGCCCCACCTCCCACACCTCGCTCAAATCGGACTCTAAACACGTAATGTTGGGGCAAAAAGTACATCCTTAATAATGTATTTTAGTCTTTTTGTAGTAATACCCTCGCAAATTGGACCGTAAACACGTAGTTTTCCTAGCGAAATATATACTTTTTTTTTCATTGTTTTAGTGTTTGTACACCCTTATTACGTTACGTACATAACGTGCTCTATCTTGAAAAAAGAGAGACCCTTTTAACGTGTTTTTTTTTTTTTTTTTTTTTTGGGGGGGGGGGGTCACGCATGGTATCCACTCATCAATGGAATTGCTCTTCTTGCGCTGGTGGAGATGAAGTTTCTTGAATCTCGAGATTAATCGTGAAGAGGGCTGCGGATCGAGCTAAAATCTCGAGATTGAGCAAACTCGAGCTGGTGCAACTTATCTCAAGATTAATCTAGCGAACTACCGCGATGATTCCGACGATGATTGCGTCTCCATTACAAACAATCTTTAGATTGTTCAGATCGGGATAATTTGCCGGATCAGAAAAAGCGAGATTATCTGAAAACTCGGGCTGGTGCAGACGGCTCTATTGACAAGAGAGGAGGCATATCTTTTCATTAAAAGCAAATTTATATAATTATGATGGCAAAAAATTACACCGAATTCCGGTTTCCTTTTTTTTTTCTGGGACGCACTGTATATCGTTTTTTATTATTATTAATACATGATCAATTGCATGGCTACCAATGTCAATATGATTCAGGTTTTTGTTGTTGTTGTTGTTGTTGACATTTATATCTTTACAGGATCAGGGTCTGATAGAGCTGAAATCACGTGTGGGATTGATAAAAGGCCTAATAATGGTATAATTTCAAGCCAGTCTGCATTGTCTGATGAGCCGGCTACATCCAACAGCAGAATGGGTAAATTCACCTCCAATTTTGCAATCGGTGCGGTCACAAATCAATAATCTCATTGTTTGTACAAATTTTTTGAGTTAAAAAATGATCGGAAATGGAGCAAGTTACTATCTTAAAGCTTTCCTATGGAGCTAGTACGAACACCGTTTTATAATTTATAGGAATAACTGGGGGCAGGAGTGCACAATGCCCTCTACTTTTTGAAGCACTAAAAAGTGTTCCTGTGTATATAAGAAAGAAAATGTCCCTTCTACAAACGTGTTCTGTGCCCCTTTCACCCTATAAGCACCCATCATGTGTTATCGAGCACCCTTCTGCCTTCTTATAGGTGCCCTAGCTTTCCCGTAACAGATAAGTTGCCCTACTTAAAACCAGTCTTTTAATGCACGATCAATGCCCACTTTCCTTATTTTGGACTCATTTCCCTTCTACAAGTGCATTTTTTATTAGCAAAATCCATTTTAAAATATATTTCCCCTTTTAGCATCCTTTTTATAATAACATTTCTCTCAAGAAAAATTTTATGCCTAAAAACCACATTTGACTAGCTATTATATCATAGTGCCCTCAGGGAGGCATAAATGGCCCTTCTACATTTTCGTTCCATGATAACACGACCCTGTATGTTTATGTTCTCTTCAAGCAATAACAAGAGTGTCGCTAAGGCGAGCACATAATACACCCGCCTTTAACGTAGAAAAATTGAGTTATTGGTCAAGCAAGAAAAGTGGAAGGTCTTCACCTTTGACCATCTGACCTCAAAATCAAAAGAATTGCTGATATCCATGCTAGTATCATACATACCAAATTATATGAACCTAGGTTAAGTTAAACTAAAGTTTCACGTTTACAAGGACTACAGAAGGTAAGATGAAAACATGTCAGTGTGACCTTGACATTTGACCTTTTGACCTCACAAACAAAAGACTTCCCGGGATCCATGCTAATATCATACACACAAAATTATATGAGCGTAGGCCAAGTTAAACTGAAGTTATCGTGTTTACAAGGACTGCAGAAGGATAAGATGAAAACATGTCACTGTGAAGTTGACCTTTGAACTTTTGACCTCAAAATCAACAGGCTTCCTGGGATCCATACTAGTACCATGCACACCAAATTATATGAGCCTAGGTTACGTTAAAATTAAGTTATCGCGTGTACAATGACTTCAGAAGGGTCAGATGAAAATATGTCACTGTGATTTTGACCTTTTGACCTCAAAATCGATAGGCTTCCTTGGATCCATGCTAGTATTACACACACCAAATTATATGAGCCTAGGTTAAGTTAAACTAAAGAAACTAAAGTTACCGCGTTTACAAGGACTTCGGAAGGGTAAGATGAAAACATGTCGGTGTGACCTTGACCTTTAACCTTTTGACTTCAAAATCAATAAGCTTCCTGGGATCCATGTTAGTATCATATACACCAAATTATATGAGCCTAGGTTAAGTTAACCAAAAGTTATCGCGTTTACAAGGATTGCAGAAGGGTAAGATGAAAATAGGTCACTGTGACCTTGAATTTTGACCTTTTGACCTCAAAATCAATAGGCTCCCGGGGATCCATGCTAGCATCATACACACTAAATTATATGAGCTTAAGTTAAGTTAAACTGAAGTTATCGCGTTTACATGGAAAAGTTAACAGACGGACGGACGGACGCCGAACGTGATACCATAATACGTCCCGTCTAGGATGGGCGTATACAAACCTTTTGAAATTCATGAAATGATTTGTTTGACGATCACTCTCCCATCTACAAACAAAACCATGTGTGAAGTCCTGGAAAGGACAAAAAAAAAGTTGATAGAGGTAGAAGTGAAATGGAGAGTCGAGAAATGGGAGGTTAGATGTCCTTGAATATATTTCTGCTTCGATCGAGTATTGTCCGCAAAAGGACTGTAAGCCAGAAAGAGTGGGAAAGCTTCTGCGGTACATGTAGTAGGTAGGATTGAGCGGCAGGCTGGTATATTTCGTAAGAGAGGTGAGACAGGCTTCAGTAGATGGGAGAAGCTGGCTTGGGATATGAGTTTGCCGAATGGAGCTGTTGAGCGGGAACGGGAAGACTCGACCTTTCGGGCAGGTTTCTCTGTCGTCTTCATGGGGTGTTTCATGTAAGTTTGTCAGCACAGACTAAGTTGTCAGTGATGTTAATTTCAGTGAAATTTTTGGTTTTGATTGGCTGAGATGCACTGGCCTCTGAATGTTACAATAGTAACTGTTAGAGAGAGTCAACTTTTCAGAGCTGACAACTTTCATGAAACGGTCCACGCAAGCACCCACTCTCACCCACTCCGCCTCCTTGAAATCCTTGCACCTGCGTACAATCACATCAGTGGTGTAATGAGCCCCCCCCCACAAAAATGACGGGCCAGACATGGAATATGGGGTAGATTTCCTCTAGAGTTGCGAGCGAACAAAGCGAACAAAACTCGAATAATGTAATATGTTAGAATTTGACAGTATATCATATTACCATTTTCTCCCCTTGTCTTCATGCTCAATAGAATATCTTATCTCTTACTAACCCAGGGAGCTCCCGCCCGCTGCGCGGGCGGGAGCCCAGGAGCTTACCGTGTATTTGACCATAGTCACCGGACTATAGGGTGATTTATGGTCTAAATATTTCTCCAAATGAATTGTGAAAACAGAAAGTATACAATTACCATGATTATATGGATGAAGGTCTAACGAGTGGCAGTTTCCTGACATCTGGGCACAGACTGGAACCTCAAAAAACCGAAAAGTTCTCTCCTTCTACCCCCGTTTCGATCGGCCATTTTTGTTAAAAATCGTAACAAAATGGCCGATCGAGACTGGGGTAGAGGAGAGAACTTTTCGTTTTTTTGAGGTTCCAGTCTGTGCCCAGATGTCAGGAAACTGCCACTCGTTAGACCTTCATCCATATAATCGTGGTAATTGTATACTTTCTGTTTTCATAATTCATTTGGAGAAATATTTAGACCATAAATCACCCTAGTCCGGTGACTATAGTCAAATACATGGTAAGCTTCTGGGCTCCCGCCCGGCTGCGCGGGCGGGAGCTCCCTGGGTTAGGGTAGGCCTAACTGTTGCATCGTCTGCGCTCTGTGATCGGGTAGATCTAATTGATTTGATTTTGAGGCGTAAAATTGCAGTGAAATTGGAGGGGTATTTACGCTGCGCAAATGCTAAATTAGTTAATGATCCAATTTGTTTGAAAACTGTAAACGGATCTTATAAAACAAAGAAGATTAAATTCGATTTCTTACCAGAAAATGTTGACCTCCGCCCGGCAGCGTTATCAATCATCCAGAATTTGAGAGACGCCTATATTTGTTCGTACGTCACCACTACTTTCCACCAATGAAACTGACGATAATTTGTGACGTCATTTGATTCCCCGATCTATTCAAAATCCTTGGAACTTTGTATGTCAGCGTGAATATAATCTCTTTAAGATGACTTGTAATCTATTCAGAATGACGAGTTTCGGATTAAGAAAATATTGAATAGCTGTTATATTCATGAAAATGAATCGGCTGTCATGAGAGTGTGGGTTTATCTCTTACTAGGCCATATTTCTCATGAATTCTCTAATCTGATTGGTCGATTTGTTTGTGAGACAAATCCGTATTTACATATTTTACTGGGTCACAAGAATCAAACAGGTAATATGAGCCAGTATTACCTGTTTGCTGTTTAGCTGTTGTTGTTTTAAGAGTAGGCCCTATATTTTGTCGAACCTCTAACAATACAGGGGCCGTTTTTCATCAATTGCTGTCATTACTAAAATAATTTCACTCACATATTTCTTTTTTTTCAAATACAAGTTAATGCCAGACTTATCGGGATATCTTCGGATGCAGATGGTATCTACGTAGCTGACTTTCTACAAGCGAATCTAGAATTCACTCGTGTTATTCCGCCAAGGTCAGTGACGCCGGGTTGCATATGTTTTGACTCTGTACGAAAGAAGGTCTACTGGATCGAAAGCAGTAAAGTTTACCGCGCAAACTTGGATGGTTCTAGCATGGAGTTTGTTGTAGACTGTATACGGGATGATGGTAAATATACACCATTCCATGATTCCAACGATTTTTGACGAATTTTTTATTCTATTTTTAGGTGATTGATGAAGAAAGCAATTTCTTGGTTCATAGCCGTATATATAGCCACACTTAGAGGAAGGAGGGGCTGCGGGCCCCTACTGTCCTTATATCGTCCTTAAAATGTCCCGTTTTGAGATAATAATAAAATGATAATACATGAGATTTGTATGGCGCACTTTCCATCTTGATTAGATGCTCAAGGCGCTTCAGAGCAGAACAACAACAAAAGCTATTTAATATAATACATGTCTGAACAATAAGTCAATGTCTATCAAAAAGTACTAGCTCTTAAACAGGTATGTTTTCAGGTTGCCCTTGAAGGTGGTCACTGATGTCTGGGTATTCAAACTCTGTGGAAGAGAATTCCACAGAGTTTGAAGACCCAAATTAACTCATGGAAGACAACTCCCCTGGACACTCCCCCCCCCCCTCGATAATTCCCACGGAGGACAATTAGTCATCAAGAGGACAACTTCTCCGGATGGCAACTTCCCCGGTGGATTCTCCCCCCCCCCCTAACTCTTAATACTGTAAGTGCTTGAAGGACAATATCACTCATCAATATTAATTTTTTGCACCAACCCCTTGGTTTCCCTTTCTTTTTATAATATAACTAAATTATTCCAGTACTTTTCATTACTGCTCCCCCCCCCCCACCCTCCCACGAGGAGCAGATGACAAACATTGATGGACGGTTTACCCCAGTTAGGATAGCACGTTAATTTGTCGCTTAATATTACCAATTATTCATACAATTATATTTGGAAATGGGTTACTAAATTGGCTTTTATGTTCTACGCCGGGTTCTGCGATATCAATCTACGACTGCTCAAAGCACTTCTTAATTATTCCTACCCGGTCACTGAATTCATAGCTTTTTAGCAGCCTGTTAAGCGAATACTTGCTATAGCACGGACCTACTACTCTGTCAGAGTAGTAGGTCAATGGCTAAACCAACCACAATGACCTAAGTATAGCACTTGGGGGGGGGGGGAGGGGCGATACAGTGTGAATTAACGCCTTGCCAAAGGCCACGGAGAGATTCGAACACACCACCCTCTGATTACAAGACGAGGGTCAGGACTGCTACACCGTGACACCTTCCTTTGTGTTTCCTTAATGTTCACCATATATCTTAACTGTGTTTACATCAGGTTCAGCTATCGCTCTTGATGCAAAATCAGAGGTACTATTCAGGGCATATGGGCGTCCCCTACGACTTATATCATTGCAGTCAATTAAAGCGGGTGAACTGAATACCAGTTTAGAAGAAATTACACACGGTTATGAGTATGATCCCCCAGGAGCACCAGCCTTCCCAGTTTCTCTTGTTGTTGACGAAGAATACAGGTAAATTCATTGATATTTTTAAAAAGTGACAGTGGCGTAAATCTAGGTCCGAGCAGTGAGGTGGGAGGGGTGGAAATTTATTAAGTTGAAAATTCCAAATGTTTTGGCCACCCCACATATCATGGTGATGATGAAGGCCTATCACGATTTTTATTTTCCATGGCTGTTTCAAGGTTATCAATTTTTTACATTAACTACTGAATCGGGTTGCATTACCATTCACATTAATATGCAAGTAAGCGAAGCTGAGCGAGTATTTTTTTCAGCAGGTGAAGATAAAATGGTGTCCAAAACCACGTTTCTTTTCAAACCAAAACGCAAAATGAAGATAAAACAATCGAAATATGTTTAATGGAAACTCAATTACTCACTGGTTACAGGTGTGATGAGAATGGTAGATGTTATCCCAATATTATCATGAATAAGGATGCTTTAAAAATAAAATATATACCATCACAGAAAACAGTATAAACTTCCCAAAACTTAGAATATAGCATAATGCAAATTATATGAGAAAAAACATTGATGAAAGGAATGAGTTTAAACAGTCTTTAAAATCATACTGTATTCAGAGATGATGCAGCGTTTCAAAATTGAAAACAAACGTTCAGTCGCCTTTTGAAATGATTATTAGAATGTTTTCCTTTCTCAATGTAGCGATATGTTTTCAATGGTTTTTGTAAGCAGCTCACCGTGGAAAAAATAAGGGAGGGGGCTCATTACACCACTGTCCACAAAATAGTCGATGTCGACTACAGTCAGCCAGCTCTGTGAATATCGGTTACATTATGCTTGAGATCCGTGAAGTTTAAAATCACGAAGATAACATGAACATGTGATTAATTGGGCGATATGGCGTGCGCCTGTAATCCAAGCTACAGTGGGAAGTAATGCAAATGTTCGAGCACCGGTCACGTTTTTGGCATGGTGATGTTATAATAATGTCGATATCAAGACGTGAATAATTATCTCTGACTGATGTATGTCTATAAAAAAAAAACAATCACACACACAAACACACACGAGTAAATTCTCCTCGAACCATTCACTTACATCTCACAAAATCATCTTACTCATTAATAATAATAATAATAGGCATTTATATAGCGCCATCAATCTAGAAAAATTATATTCCGCGTTATTATTATTATTATTACCCTGGCTTTAGCTCGAGCTGCCTTTCAGCGCTCATGCATTCAAGGAATTATTCCCGCCGGGTACCCATTAACCTCACTTGGGTTGAGGGTAGCACAATGTGGATACATTTCTTGCTGAAAGAATTTACACCATGGCTGGGATTCGGAACCCACGACCCTCTGTTTCAAAGTCAGAAGACTAATCCACTGGGCCAGAACGCTCCACCACATCGTTTATAAACCCTAATGTAATTATTTCGTTTCAATAATCATGTCCGTCTTGACAGTCATCTTTACTGGACTACGCCAAGTGCAGTTTTTCGGATGGGTTTGGGAGAAGCAGACATTGATGAAAGTCTTTACAACCGATTGGGTTATCAAAAGTTGGATATAACCATTGGCATTCGCGGTAAGTAACTATTTTTTTTCTCGATGTAAATGAGTGGCGTTTCTGATATTTTACGGGTCAATATATGGTTTGACCCGGAACAAATTGCAAAACAATTGATTTTTCAACAATATTTTGTACTATATGACCTCAGGAATAACATACTAAAAATCTACCAAAATCTGCATCCGGAAAAATTGTTATTTTCAAGATGGCGTCCAAGATGGCCGCCAATCACTAAAAAATGGATATAACTCACTCACTATCCACCCTAGAATCCTATTTGGGTTCATATTCCATGGTCCAATGGGTAAAATAATTTATAAATACAAGTTAGATTGAATATTAGCACTCCAGGGTACCAGGAAAATCCAAGATGGCGCCCAAAATGGCTGCCGTAGTCTAAAAAAATCCACAATTAATCTATTACTTACTTAAGTGGCTTTAATGTGGTTTCCATTCGATTGTTTTAATGATGAAGTAGTACGTCGGGACAAGTTACAAGGACAGCCAGTGGTCTGGTGTGTCCAAAAATACAAGATGGCTTACAAAAATTGAGTTTAAAATGGCTATTAATCCTTAAAATGGACATAGCTCATATCACATCCACTTGAGAGATATGATTTTGGTGTCTAGATCATGGTTTCAATGGTCAAATAATACATTGGGACAAGTGACAAGGACAGTCATAAAAATTGCTGTTGCTACTAAAAAACCCAACATAGTTTGTTCAATATCCGGGAATATGATTTTTTTCATATACCATGGTTAAATGGGTCAAATAATACATTGGGATCAGTTACAAGGACGAGTGGTGGTCAAATATGTCCAGAAGTCCACGGTGGCTTAAAAAATAGTATCAATCAGCCGATGGTATTTAAAATGGACATAGTAAGTGTTTTATTCGTCAAGGGAATATGATTTTGTTGCCAATATCATGGTTTCAAAAGGCGGAAAATTAGTTACAAGGACAGTCAGTGGTCCAGTATGTCGAAAATCTAAGAAATCTTCCAAAAATCAGAGTCTGGAATGACTGATGTTACTTTAAAAATGGACATAGTTCATTTAAAATCCACCAAGGAGATATGATTTTGGTGTCTAGACCATGGTTACAATGGTCAAATAATACATTGGGACAAGTGACAAGGACAGTCAGTGGTCCGGTATGTTTACAAATCCAAGATGGCTTCCAAAAATGGAGTAAAAAATGCAGTTGCTACTAAAAAACCCAACATAGTTTGTTCAATATCCGGGAATATGATTTTTTTCCTATACCATGGTTGAATTGGTCAAATAATAAATTGGATCAGTTACAAGGACGAGTGGTGGTCAAATATGTCCAAAAGTCCACGGTGGCTTAAAAAATAGTATCAATCAGCCGCGGTGGTATTTAAAAATGGACATAGTTCGTGTTTTATTTGTCAAGGGCATATGATTTTGTTGTCAATATCATGGTTTCAAAAGGCGGAAAATTAGTTACAAGGACAGTCAGTGATCCAGTATGTCGAAAATCTAAGAAAGCTTCCAAAAATCGGAGTCTAGAATTATTGTTGTTACTTTAAAAATGGACATAGTTCCTTTAAAATCCACCTATGAGATATGATTTTGGTGTCTAGACCATGGTTTCAGCATATTTTTAAGACCAATTTTTGGACGCCATCTTCGATTTTTGGACGAACCAGACCATTGACTGTCCTTTTAACTTATCCTAAGATTTTGCTTGACCCTTGAAACCAGTGGTTTAGGCATCAAAATCACATATCCCAGGCCAAAATGAAATGAGCTATGTCCGCTTTAAGTATTAGCAGCCATTTCAGAATCGATTTTTAGAATCCATCGAGGATTTTTGCATATACCAGACCAATGACTTTCCTTATAACTCGTCCCAATGTACATTATTATTTGACCCGTTTAACCATGGTATAAGACACAAAAATCATATTTCTGGACATTGAGCACACTATGCCGGATTTTTTTAAAGTTGCAACAGCAATTTTCGACTCCATTCTTGGAAGCCATCTTGGATTTTTTAACATACTGGACCACTCACTGTGCTTGTTACTTGTCCCAATGTCATATTTGACCATTGAAATCATGGTCTAGACACCAAAATCATTATGTCCCAGGCGGATATGAAATGAACTATGTACATTTTAATTATCAACAGCCATTTTAAACTCCATTTTTGGAAGCCATCTTGGATTTTTGGACACACCAGACCACTTGCTGTCCTTGTAACTTGTTTCAATGTAATATTTCACCCTTAAAACCATTGATTAAAAACAAATTTAGATGAATTGTGGATTTTCAGCCTACTGCAGCCATTTTGGGCGCCATCTTGTATTTTCCTGGTACACTGGAGAACTTATAATTCATTCTAGCCTAAATCAATTTTTGTACCCCCAGACCATGGAATATGTACCAAAATAGGATTCTAGAGTGGATAATGTGTCAGTTGTATCCATTTTCACTGAATGGCGGCCATCTTGGACGTCATCTTGAAAATAACCACTTTCCCGGATGCGGATTTTGGTAGATTTTTAGTATGTTATTCCTGAGATCAAAAAGTACAAAATACCGTTGGAGAATCATTTGTTGCAATTTGTTCTGGGTAAAGCTATTTCTTGGTCGTATATTGACCCGTCTATATCACACGCTCAAAGACGCACGCTGGACACGCCCCCTTCTAATCGTGCATATACACGATGGTGGTGCAAATATTTTACACAAATCATATCAGAATGAGAAAAAAGTAATTTTGGCTAACTCGTCTTTATTTTACAAGCAAGACGTAAATATGACTGACAGGCCCATTGAATGGCTTTATTTCATGAAATACCAGAAATATTTAACTAGTTAGTGCCAATATTCCACTCATCTGCGATTCGTGGAATATTTGCCCTTACTCTTGGAATATTTCTGGTATTCTATCCTGAGCTATTCAATATAATACAGTCAGTCCGCAAGCCCTGAAAAAGTAGCTTCTTTTATCCAAGTGATATTCATGACTAGAGGGTTTTTGTATAGTTAATGAGATTGGTGCGAACCAAAACACCTCTTTTTATTCGGCCATTGCTGCTCTAAATATAGACCAAATTTCATGTTTTTGGTATCTTTGTAAAGAAGAAGAATCATTCTCTTAGGTCATGTGTTTGGATTTTTAAAAAAATGTTGTAATATAGGAAAAACTTTTGATCTAAAACATGAAACAAAATTTTTTTTTCATGCAACAAAAGTTGTTGTTTTCACACTTAATTTCTGTTTGGGCACAAATGATTTTTAGATCATGATAAAGCTAAGGATCTATGCTTTAATATGATATAATTTTAATAAGAAGATGTATTTTAGATGGGTCAGCAGCCAGCTTTTCATAGGCCAAGTACATTTTGCAGCTCAAAAACAAGAATACTGCGCTCTGGTTGGTCATAGAGACCACACACCCACGCAAATTCCAATGTTCCCCACACTGGGCCTCTGCAAGGTCACACTCACCATGTGGTAATCTCTTCAAATTACCCGCGCCTGTTTGTTTTGAAAACAGTATTCAGCCAATCAGAACTCTGGATTTTATGTTACTCAGAAATTTCAGAAATCTCGTCTTGCATCTTGATGGAAAAAGCTGGCTGCTGACCCATCTAAAAGATGCCACATATCAAGAGTGACATTGTAAGAAAGTATAGAGTTTGAGCTTTTTGATGATATAAATAATGTTGGTGCCTAAAACACAAAATGTTGCACAATTTGCAAGTGAAAACAGAGGAAGAAAATTATGTTTGATGCATCTTTTCAGGTAAAAAATTCACTTATTTATCAAAATATTTCATTCAAAAGAAATGACCAATATAAAAGAGTAACATTTACTCTTGCCCATGGTACAAAATATTCAATATTACTCAAGGAGAAAGTGGTTAAATTCTTTGAGAAAGAAAGTCTCACAATTCACGAGATTTTGCAGGGACATGAATTCAGCCACGAGAGGACTTGGATAAATCTTGCTCATTTGCTCATTAACACAGGGGCTTGCGGACTGACTGAATATCATTATCATCTCCATGTAAATTTATATAGGGTGTTTAAACGCGCATTTTGCTGTGCATCATTTGCTTTTGCAGTACAAGAGCATACTCACACAAAGCACCGAAATCTGACGAATATCCCAAGATATTCAACGACGCAAAGCATAGTTAAATACACTGCTTTAACTTGCACCGAATGACAAAACATTGAATACTTTTTTTTTTTAATACCACTCATATAAAGATTCTTGCAATTTGATTGGTTAAAAGCTACTCCACATTTGACCCATTTAATGCTGCGTGCAAATTTTATTTTCCATTGCACAGTGACCGTGTATTTTGTACCACTGAGCATGTTTGTGTACATCAACATTCATTATTTGTATATCATTCAGGGGGGGGGGGGGTTGATAATAATGTTATCATAGAAAATTAGTTGCCGGACAAAGAAAAATGTATTTGAATTCCATCTGTTTTTTTTTTTTTCTATTTTGTCCAAAAAATCACGAGCTAGAAAAGGCGTTATATAAACCAAATGATGCATTTCTTCATTCGTCCATTATGCGATATATCCACTCTCGTCGAGGTTGTGTTCAACCCGTTGCACTCAGCCTAACGGCATGCAATGGATTGAACAGACCCTAAAATCGACTGAGGATAGATCGCAAATATCAATGATCGCACAATATGAACTTATGTGCATGCATCATTTTGTATGAACTTTTTAAAATCCTACATGAATTAAACCCTGCCTATACTGATTGGTCTAACTAGCATCATGTGACCAAACGTATTCTCACTATTAAATGAAACACACACTGAAGAGAAGTTATTATTTGGTGACGTCAATGATAGAATTGACGTCACAGATCATTGACACAGATGATGCAATAATTAAATTTCTCAGGCGCACCACCGGTCGGTGACATTATTCTACCGGTCAAGTCCCGTATTGGGACGGCGCAGGCACAAATCAGCATTCCACTGAGCGCGTGGCTTCAAGAAAAGTCAGCGCAGCGCATTATCTCTATTTTGGTTCAGATTTAAAAAGGATGAACTACTTGTACAAGAACTAGATACTCAAAAAATATTGTTCTAATTTAATGTAGGATATAAAACAAATATACAAGGCCTTGATTTCGAAAGTATAGTATACAAATATACCATGCTTTGAGTAAGAATATCGGGAACCGTTTGTCCGAGGTTGAACTGATATTGCTATTTTTACGAGGGGCAGGCCCCGAGGGAAAAAGAGTGATTTTATGATGCTTTTATGATGCTGTTAAAACCAATCAGCATACAGGATTTAATGTATGTAGTATTTAAAGGGAATTATTCATCCTCGGTTATTGCACCATGTATTACGAGCAGATGCACCGCGTACAAATCTTGCGCTTATTACGCGCCGCATAGAGCCGTGCCGCGCGTACGTAGTACACTACTTTTTTTTTTTTTTTTTTTTTTTACAAATGTCTCCAAACCGGTTATATTGCAGATATTTTCATTGCTGACTATCTCTCAGAGAGTTACATCTACAAAGACCTCAGGCTTGTCCATGATGGTGCCCAGGAATCGACGTCATTAATCTTTAAGCACAATAAGACAGGAATAAGGGATATGCACTACTTTGATGGCGCCCTCTACTTGCTACAATCCGGTCCGCACTTGAAGTCGGGTTTCCATATTTGCAGGAATATAGACATGATAGAGGCCCGAAACAATATAACATGTGACTTTCGGGTAATCGATGGCTCAATCATTCTAAATAAATTCCTCATCGTCAACATAACAGAATACTAAGCGATGTTGTCCAACCCATCTCTCAAATATTTTACTTTTAATGGCAGTATGCTTGGATACTAAGAGGTTAAAACCTTTAAAATTCTTTGCACGCTGAATTAATTTTGGGAGATAATAATACTAATAATAATAATATAGGGTATTTATATTGCGCACATATCCACCTTGTTAGGTGCTCAAGGCGCTCCTATATTACCCGGCTAAGCTAGGCGTTCATAGCGCACACATCGTTTTAAGGAATTACTTCCTACCGGTACCCATTTACCTCACCTGGGTTGAATGCAGCACATTGTGAATCAGTTTCTTGCTGAAGGAAATTACGCCATGGCTGGGATTCGAACCCACGACCCTCTGTTTCAAAGTCCGAAGACTAGTCCACTGGGCCACAACGCTCCACAGTGACGATTGTTTCCATGTTATCTTCTTCAATTTAAAATTTCCATATTGCACCATTGATACTTATTATTATATAGATGTTATTCAAGAACTATTGTAATTATAAGCTTCTGTAATATGACTGTAGAAGAGAAAACTAATTATTTTAATTGTTAAATATAATGTACGAATGTACAAAATTGCAATATCAGCACGCAAAGGGTTAAATATATATATGTTTCAATCATGGAATTTGTAATTAGTAAAGTTACTAACGAGGGATTCGTTAATATCTAGTTCGTATACATCAAATGTTGTCTATTTTTATAGAACTCTAACAAGCTTTCAGAATAATGATAACTATTCTTTTTAAATGTAAATTTACCAAAATGTGCCATAACAGGGGTTGGTGTTGGTGAATGGGGAATACACGTAGATTGTCGTTCAGCAGACAGCGCTCAACATCACATCCGGAAATACGTCATATTTTCCGAGGTCAATCCCAACACCAACGTCATTTCGAGAACGGTGTTGTGGCTGGTGTTGGTGTTGTCACAACACCAACACCAGATTTCAACACCGTACTTGAAATGACCCATTGTTACTATTACTCTCTTTGGTGTCATTATCGATCTCTAGGGTGTGGTCCTGAGTGGTGTCAGTTTAACACCGCAGTTTTTAAGGTGTTAATTGTTCTCCATATAGATTTGATTTCATGATGATGCATACTTCTGACACTCATTAGACTAAGTTTTGTCTGTTTGTATCTTACTTTCCATTACAATTTATGTGGACATGTTTACATCACTGACCACTTGTATGCTTTGTTCATTGCAATTCTGATTGATTTTAAGCAAATTTAAGCTTGTTTTGCAATATAGTGAAATTTCTAATTTGGTTTCGACTTTGAAACAATCGAAGGCATGCGGGTCAGATGATATTTCTCCCAAGGTCATAAAAAATTGTATGCAATGCATTGTTGATCCCTTATGCGACATTTTTAATAAGTCCTTGTTTTAGGGTATTGTCCCTGACAAACTGAAAATAGCTTAAGTAGTCCCAGGATTTAAAAATGCATTGAAAATTACAGACCTATTGCGTTGTTACCCATATTATCAAAAATTCTTGAGAAAATAGTGTACAAAAGAATTGATGATTTACTTCAACTTCATAATATCATGATACCACAACAATCTGGATTTCGAAAGAAGTACTCCACAAGTATGGGCGTCTTGAATTTAGTAAATACCATTATAAATGCAATTGATAGTGGGCAATTTTGTATTGGTGTGTTTCGAGATTTATCGAAGGCATTTGATACTATCGATCATGATATATTATTGTACAAGCTTGAGCATTATGGTGTTCGTGGGGTAGCCTTAAGTTGGTTTAAAAATTACTTAAAGAATAGATGTCAGTATGTAATGATTAATGGAGTTAAATCACAATCTAAGGAGGTTAAATGTGGTGTACCCCAATGCTCGGTTCTGGGTCCCTTATTGTTCTTGATTTATGTTAATGACATTATAAATTCATCAAAATTGTTTACTTATTCACTATTCGTAGATGACGCTTACTTTCCCATCACAAAGATATGCATACTCTCATATTTTCAACTAACAATGAAATTAAAAATATATTCAAATGGTTTTGCTGTAACAAGCTTTTATTAAATGCTAGTAAAACTAAATATGTTTTCTTTAGAACAAGGGGTAAAAGAGTCCATGAAGATACTAATCCATTATCAATAGGAGGCCATCAGATCAATCGAAGTCAAGATATAAGGTTTCGGGGAGTTGTAGTTGATGATCACCTATCATGGAAAAATCACCTCAGTTATGTTTGTACTAAGGTATCAAGGAGTGTTGGTGTCATTTATAAGTTACGTTTCTCTCTACCTCAGCAGACCTTAGTAACTCTTTACAATGCTATTATTATGCCACACTTAAATTATTGTATGGTTGCATGGGGAAATACATATAGGAACTATTTAAACAAACTGCTAGTTCTTCAGAAGAAAGTTATGAGGCTCATAATATATTCGAATTACAGATGTCCAAGTATTCCTTTATTTCTGCAATTGAAGATTTTGCCTCTTGATGATTTAGTCTCCTTCAATTGTTGTTATCCACCATCCACTTACAAGAACAAATACTGCTTTGAATTCGTTTGTGATAGTTTGTACCAAAGAATGGAATAAGTTACCACAAAGCTTTAGATCCAGTCCAACAATGCCCATATTTAAAAATTCATGTCGAAAATATTTATTTGAAAGGTTACAAAATATCTTAAACTGATTCTTGATAAACCATATGTGTGTGTGTATTTTTGTATGTATTTTTCTTATTTACTCTCTAGATTATCATTGTAAATATTTCTTTATCTCATTCTTGTTGTAATGTATTGTATAAGGGGCCCCTCTCACAAGCTCTGCTTCTATGGGGCCCCAAACTTATCATGTGTTCTCATTTTTTGTTAAATTGTGTAATGTCTCTTGTTTTGATTGGTTGAAATAAACTTGAACTTGAATAGTCATAATAACTTTGAAATTATCACATTTATTGTCTCGTAGGAAAATTATGTCGTTTTTAACACGATTAATGATGTTTAGTTGTCGTCTGTTTTTCATTTCACTCTCCTCTCCCTTCTTCGATCTTTTCTCTTTTCTTTCTGCCTCACTCAATGGACGAATGCCATTGGAAGTGCATGTGTTCATGGTTTATCTTCATACCGTATGTGTTTATCCGAGCACATTCGATTGTTATGAGTCGGGAAGACGGGTTAATACATGCACCTTCGCCCAAAATACTCAAGTTCACACACCCATAACCCTCACCCTCACAAACCGTGTGCGTGCTCGCACAACCTCACTCCCTCTCAAACACATACAACGTAACTCCCTAGCTCCTGCCTCCTCTTTCTATTGTCCATTTCCCGCCGTCCCTTTTTCTTTTTATTTCTCCTATCCTTCTCGCCACTCTCTTTTCCTCACACTATTAACAGTTACTCTATATCAACTAGCGTATTTTAGCATCCCCTTCGCAGACGTTTCCTGCGGCGTTCAGAATCTATTGAAAATGCCCGTCGAATCACAATGGACAGATTAGTATAGAGGTCATTGTCGAAAATTGGTGGACCGGGACAAGCACAGCGTTATCCATTATATTTTTTCCCATAAAGATCCTCAATATCTCCTGAATACCGTCAATATTGAGTTGCAAAAATAACAACCTGGATTCATGCAAACAAATTGTCCCTCAATCTCAAGAAGACTAATTACATGTTATTTAGCAACACAATCAACACTCTGCCTGGTGATATCTCTTTCAATGGTGTATTAATTGACAAAGTGGTTACAACTAAATTTCTGGGTCTTCATATTGATGAGAATCTAAATTGGAAAACTCATATCAACATATTATGTAAGCTGTTGTCAAAGAATGTAGGTGTTCTAAACAGGCTTAAATTGTATCTCCCAACACATATTCTGAAAATTCTATATTCAACTTTGATTCTTCCTTACATAAATTATGGGATCCTTGCATGGGGTAACTCTCTTAAGACACAGCTGAATAAATTATTTCTGGTCCAAAAGAGAGCTACACGAGCGGTTAGTAATGCTGACTTTCTAGCTCACACTTCTCCTCTGTTTAATGAACATCATGTTTTGAAGTTGGAAGATGTTTATCTTCTGCAATTGGGGTCGCTCATGTATAATTTTCATAGAGGTGATTTGCCATTGACGTTAGCATATTTATTTCATAAGAACAACCAATTTCATAATTACCCAACAAGAAATGCTACTGCACTGCGTATTATTCATGCAAGGACAATATTTGCTCAGAAAACACTGATCTGTACAGGGCCAAAGTTATAGAATTCTTTGAACTCCAACATTACCGGTTCTGTTAGTATTTCTGTTTTTAAAAGGAAATTGAAACTTTCATATTTGAATAAGTATATTTATGATGTATAATTGTTTTTCTTTTAAATACATGCAGAACTATGTGATAAGCAATATAAATTCTGTAAAATGTCTCGACCAACTGGTACATGTACATTTACATGTACTCCTGTCATTAAGTACTAGTAGTCATTTCAATTATAGTTTTTGTTACAAATCTCTTATCTCTTGCCATTTTCCATCTTGTAACTTCGTGCTCCCCCCGTCATTCTATCTATCTATTTGTCTATCTATCTATCTGTTTTTTTTTATACCTACTTTTTTTTTCTTCAACATATCCATTATTCATCTGTAAATAGTTTTTAACCACATATGTATCCTTGTATAACCTTAGTACAACCTATTTCTTTTTTTTTTAATATTATCAACCAGTTTAGCTAGAATCAAGTTTTGCTTTAAACAAATAATGTATTGTTTCAATACTGAGGGACTGTATAACAAGCCTGGCTTCCAAAGGTCTCCTCGTCTTCCTTGTCTTTACATTACTTTCCTTTAATTATCGATATTTGTTGCTTTTAAACGTTTTCGACATATGCGTTAGCATATGATATTGTACATGTATCTTGTTATTTGTTACTTTTTCAAGGAAGATCAATAAAGTTCATTCATTCATTCATTCATTCATTCATTCATTCATTCATTCATTCATTCATTCATTCATTCATTCATTCATTCTTCAGTTTCGGACCAGACAAATAATTGCAAATATGTCGTTTGTCCATAATCCAGGACGACACTGCTGTTTTGATTCACAAATTGTTGAGAGAGGCTGCTTTGTTATGGAGGGCTTTTGACAAAAGATTATCGACGTTATTGAAAGCGTCTGCGAAGTGATTGTTAAAACGCCCTACTTTGAATAAAGCACAAGAATAGAGAAAATATGAGTTTCATCAAATCATTCTATACAATCATTATCGACCATTTTGTCACAGAAAAAATTTCAACAAATATCTGAAATCGTCTACGCCTTGTACTCAGAAAATAATATATATATATACAACTGACCCTTAACCAGCATATCAGAAATGTTTGTCGTTGTGCATCATGGGGTATTTGTAAGATAGGGAAGTTAAGAAAGTATCTTGATAAATCATCTACTGAACGTATAGTACATGCCTTTGTATCATCCCATTTCGATTATTGTAATGCTTTACTTGCTGGTTTACCTCAATCTAGTATAGCCCCCCTTCAAAGAATTCAAAATACTGCAGCTAGATTGGTAACCCTCACAAAGAAATTTGAACATATCACCCTATTCTCTACTCCCTCCATTGGCTTCAGGTTCATAATATAATTATTTTCAAGTTCCTTCTCCTTGTCTATAAAATCATCCATGGTCTCGCCCCATCCTACCTTCAAAATCTTATCTCTCTCTGTCCCTCATCCTCTGCAACTCAACGTCTCCGATCTTCTTCTACTGCTCACCTTCGACTATCTCTAGGACCCCGCACTTTTACCCGTTATGGCGATCGTGGTTTTTCTGCTCTTGCGCCTAAACTCTGGAACAATCTCCCCATCTCCATCTGTAATGCATCCACTGTCGAATCTTTCAAAACACTCCTCAAATCTTACCTCATTAAGCAGTCCTCTTAATTCCATATCCTGTTCTCTCTCACTTTTTTTTCTTTCCAATGCGCTTAGAAACTGTTGTATTAAGCGCTATATAAATGCTAATTATTATTATCATTATTAACTGAATGAA
The DNA here is from genome assembly GCF_037042905.1 of Lytechinus pictus. Taxonomy (NCBI): domain Eukaryota; kingdom Metazoa; phylum Echinodermata; class Echinoidea; order Temnopleuroida; family Toxopneustidae; genus Lytechinus; species Lytechinus pictus. The sequence goes on from NC_087259.1 coordinate 3,477,168, forward strand.
TAAATAAATAAACATCCCAAAGATAATTTCCTTATGTATCTTTCTGCCGAAACGTCATCGATAGTCTTGTATTGTAGTTCGTTAAAATAGACTGCCAAGACACGCAATTTTTTGCCCAATTTAGCAAGTAAAGAGCTTCCTGTGCTGGTGGTATTGATTATAGGTTCAATACCGAGTCAATGAAAAATATCAAAGGCTATAACAAAAGCTGGAGCACCATGACCCCTTGAAGACTTTGTTGGCATACGTAATGAGCCGTGAAAAGCTGGAGTGGAAAAATGAATTTTAAATGGGTTCCAATCATAGTGGAATGGTTTTAATCGATTAAAGAAAATACAGAGAAGCTAATAGGTGAAGGATTTAGCGAAATGGGAGAAACAATAAGAAATGTATATTTTTTTAAGTCGTTAAATGGATATACCCATGCATGACTTCCAGTTGAAAACCGTCGGTGATAATATCATCGTGATGTATGATAGGAACAAATCCTCCATTGTTTTCTTCAACAAAATTACAAAAATGTAATTTTTGTAAAAAGATTTTCCACAAGCCATTCTCCAACTGCCTATAAATTCTTCCATGTTTATGATAAGTAATTTTCATATATATTTCTAGCCCCAAGACCCCCCCCCCCCCAATACAGAAGCGAAAGAAAATGTGACCAGAACCGAGACTGCAGCATCTGTAAAATTGTATTATTTGAAGTAAACCTAGAAATGAAATTAAATCCATGGGTATCATACCCTTCCTTGTGTATAGTGAGTCACATACCGAGTGGGCTTACTCCGAACGATGGCGTCATGTTTGGTAATCACTTAACGTAATTTTCCGTAAAAAATGTCCTCTGAATTTCGGAAAGGCCAGGTAAATCGGATGGCAAAAATCGGTGTTCTTGAAATGGTGTTCTTTGTCATAAAACTCATTTTTTACGCTTTCGATTTAGTCATTTAATTGCCGAATGCATACATATACATTGTATATGTTTTATACATGTATTAATCTTAAATTAAATCATTTCTGTCATCCCATAGATACTCAGATGAAATGCAAATTGACCTATCATGAGAAAACATGGCTGTTATACAGTAAAGGGCGTACAAGCAGTAGACTTCTATATACGCTCTTTACATTTGAGTTTTTAATTGATTTAGTGAAAGGCCAGTTTTTTTTTAATGCAACTTGTCTCGAAAGATTCATTGCAACTCCACATCATTAGGTTTGATTGATTGATTGATTGCATTTACTCTTATACAGAAATGAAAAAAGGGAACCCACTGGAAAGCAAAGCTTGCTAGTATGGGTTCCCTGCAATAAATAGGTAATTAAAGTATATATTTGATCAATGAAATTCAAATCGTAAATTAAAAAGGTTTGTACAATGAAAAAGAATACTAGTGGGGTCAAGCTTTTTATGCCTACTATGTTACAATTAACAAAAAAATATTTTATCATACCCCTGCTGTATATAAAAAAACATGAGTTCAGGAGTGTGTGAAAAGACAATCACTTGGACAAGACAGGACGAATACTAAAAGCAAAACAAAGACAAAAACAAAAAGGCACACAAACAAAAACAAAACAGGACAGAACAGGACAAGACAGCAAAAAAAAAGGAAAATAAACAAAACAAAACACACTACAAAACATACACAAACAGGAAAATAAGAAAAGCAATATAACTAGACATTAAGGTGATAGGAAGAGAGAGAAAAAAAAGAAATGTATTAAGAGGGAGGGGGAAAGAGAAGAAGGAAGAAAATAAGAAGGGAAGAAGAACAAGAGGTGGTAGCTGCTTATACAGAAATGTTTGAGTTCTGGGGTTTATACCCAAGGATAATAATTTTCTTTAACTCTCGACTGAAACTTAAATGTGTTGGTTTGTTACGTAATGATTCTATAAGGAAGTTCCAAAGTTTGATACCTGTAAAAATAAATGTTTTATTTAAAAGGATGGTTCTAGCTCTTGGTGGATGAAAGAGCCCGGCGGACCTAGTAGGATAATGATGAATATCGACATTTTTAGTAAACATGGAATAAAAAATATTTGGAAGTTCATTTCTATCTAAACTATATATGAGTTTTCCGAGATTGTATCGATACAAGTCACCAATCTTCAAAATATTATATTTATAGAAAAGTTCGTTAGTGTGTGAACGAAAATCTGCATGGCAAATAATACGAATAGCCTTTTTCTGCAAAAGTAAAATTCTGTTCGGGAGCCAGTCAGCACAATTCCCCCATGCTGTTATACCGTAGTTTAAATGAGGCAGGATCAAAGTTGAGTACAAATTAAATAGTATATGAGTGGGAAAGAAAAAATTTACTTTGTTTATGATACCAATATTTCTCGAAATAATTTTACAAATGTGATCAACGTGTTCTTTCCAGGAAAGATTATTATCAATGGTTACCCCAAGAAATTTAGTACTGCTGACTCTTTGTAAATTAGTATTTTCGAAAATTATATTACCTGGAAGTTCATCAATGATATTACTAAAGAGCATATCATTTGTTTTTTGGAGATTAAAGGATAGTTTATTAGCTTTGATCCACTCAGATACATGTACTAGTTCGTGATTAATGGTGGCAAGCAAATGGCGTGGATCCTTATGGGAGAAAAAATATTAGAATCGTCAGCAAACAGAATAAAGGATAAATTATTGGAGGACTTACAAAAATCATTTATGTATATAAGAAAAAGTAGGGGGCCCAAAATAGAGCCTTGCGGAACCCCACAAGTAACAAGTTTTGTTTCGGAGTTAAAGTTTTCGAAAGAGACAAATTGTTTTCTATTGTCTAGGTAGTTCCTGAACCACTCCAATGCTATTCCCCTGACTCCATAGTTATTAAGTTTGTGTAATAAAATTTCATGATTAATGGTATAAAAAGCCTTGGAGAAGTCCAGGAACACCCCAACAGTATGTTGAAACTTGTCGATTCCGCTGGCAATCTTATCAACTATTGTTAATAATGCATGTGTAGTATTATGATTTTCACGAAAACCAAATTGCAAGGGATAAAATAAATCATTCAAATTAAAGAATTTCGTCGTACTAACAAATATTAATTTTTCAAGTACTTTAGACAAACAGGTCAGCAGTGAATACCAAATGCACCATTTTTATGATACTAAAAATTATATGAAATACAACTCTGTATGTTATGCCTAAAGAAGGTCAAGGCTCGTTTGCAGTGTAAAGTGAAAACTTTGATTCAATCTCTAAGTCGTTTTTCAATCAACATGATATAACATGGTAAAATTAGGTTTCATAGTGGATTTCCAGTGTCATTTTGATGATATATGATGTGAGAGAACTTCCAGAAGGGGGAAGAAAACTCCATATCATCAATTAATCTTCTGTACCACCTCATTTTATAGTTAATCATAACATCTGGGAAAAACTATTTGCTAGGCAATGTTGCCGGTATAGTACACAGTAAAAAAATATACAACGCTGTCCACCATATACGTGTTTAAAGTTTAATTTTCAATATTTAATTTTCAATAAATTAAACATGATTGTTCAAACGGTTAAACAAACACTGCAAGGTCCATACAGTAAACAGCGCCGTATAAAATCTTAAAAAGCGTTTTTACTGTGTATTATTCAATACAAGGTAATTGAAACTAAGAGAATATAAACTCTGAAAGAATTTTGATTACCATCTGCTAAAAATACTGGCTTTAAGACCAATAAACAACCATCAATCAGAAGACCATTAGAACTTATCTCCAGTATCAATTTGGAAATGATTAGCCATGTGGAGATAAAGACATAAAGAAACAATATACAACAATGATAATATTTTCATAGAAAAACCCAACCTTTCTACAACATCAAGGAAACCTGCCTATGAAAAGCTTGACCCCTGCAATTGAAAGAATGGAATTGATATGGCATATTAAACAAGTTAAAGAGACCATCATCCTGTACATTTAAACCAACCTCAAGCATAAGTTAGGTATTCTGTGGTATGAAGACACACATAATAAAAAAATCCACAGGGATCCGTATTAAACACCATTCATCTATGGTAAACAGATGAAAACTTGTGTTGTACCCATGCGAAAGGTACATATTTTTAAAAATTTGTTTGCCATAAGATAAGAGTGAACATTTGTATGTAAAAAATGATAAATTCATTTCTACAGTATCATCTCATCCTAATCGCCAAAGGAAACAAAATTGCCCCCTATATGTGGAAATATGGTTTTTACATCACAAAAGACTACCTATTAGGAAAACATTGTAATTCAACTCGAAGATTATTTTAGAAGTATTTTTTGTGTGAAGATACACATCTACAGTTGAACCGAACACCGCCTATAGGAACAACTTCAAAATAGCTGCACTGGGTAGTGTTTGTTTACTGAGGAAATAAAAATGGCAGAACCATTTAAAATTAATCGTTCAATCAAGTGACATTAATTCTGTAGCATTTCACTTCAAAAATCAAATCAGGAAATAATTATGTGTAATAATGACAGGAAGGGGACCAGTAGGTTTAAAAAGAAAGAAAGAAAAAAAGTCGTTCTACTCTTAAAAGCGGAGTAAAATGTTTCTTTTAGCAAAAGTATCAGATATAAATTGCATGAGAGCAATACTTAAAAAGTTCATTCTATGTTACCGAATTAATTACTCAGGAATAAATTAAATGGGAACTATCATCCTGTACATTCTTATTCCAAAACAACATTCGTTTCTACTCTTGTGTAAAGACAGAATGTAACTCAAAACATCAGTTTCGAAATAGTTCCAAAGTGAACCTACCTACATATACATTCAAGTACTGTATGGATGACATAAATGGCCAAGACCACCCCAACGACAGCAAGGAAGGTGATGAATAGGTAAAACAACCAACAACCATAACATTGATTGAAAACGTTTTCTTTTTAAATTTGTAGATTTGTTAATAAAGAACCTCTTGATTGATTCTTAATGATCTTGCAATAATATGTATCTCAGACGGACGATTTGAACCAGATTTTACTTTACAGGATGAAAAAACGACATAGGTCTTTTTGATGAGACGTCATCAAAGAGAAAAAGAAATTGTGATATTGTGACAATATTGATTCAACATCGCATACCCATTTTATTGAAATAAATTAAGCACCATGGTTCTTTTAAAGAGGTTTCAATGTTATGCTGGTTTGCTTTTTTTTGTCATTCAGATCAACTTTTTGTCTGGGTGAACTTAGCATTGAAAACTTTAAATCTTATAATTTCCTACATGCATACATAAATAATCAAATTTGAACAATTCGATGACATTGGCTCAGTGAATGAAATCGGGTCATTTTCAGTTTATCGTGTAAGTTCTTTGGCGAGGCAACAACCAATTGTTTTCTATTGTCTTATGGTGACACGTGGCATTTATCCGAGTTTCTTCTTTGGGAATTTTATTGTTAGACAACGTCTTTTCTTTTGGTGGTAAACATTTCAGCTGTTTCAGCTGCTGCAGAGAAACGGTCACGTGTACAGGTAATGCCCTCTGCTGCACTTCGACTTTCATTTCGCTGGTCGCTGTTCCACAGTAACTCAGCGGACGTTGCTGTATTTGGTGTACTTCTTTATGGGCATCAGCGAAATTTATCCGGTGAAGGAATCGACCGTGCGGCATCATTTCTGGGATCGGACCGGTTCCAGCTCCGGGACTAAGCAGATGTTGTTCATTCTTCGTTCTTTTTGGTTGTAAAAAAATCTTGATGGAAACAGGATACGGTGGTGCAGGAGTTATGACCTCTTCCGCTTCGTCATCGTACACGTGGTCGAGTTTCTGCTTTTCTTCGCCATTGCCATCGTCATCATACCCTGATTTATCATTGAACTTGCTCCCACGCGGAAAGAGCTGAAAGAGAAGGAATTAAGTAAAAGCTGTAGTGAAAACATAGTCCAGGGGCCCTTAGCACAAAGCTTAACAATCATCGTAGAACGTTTTTCTACGACTGATTTCATTTATATTTCGTTCCCAATGTCGCGCGATCCTTACGAACGTCGCGATTGGCCTATCGTAACTGACCGCGATTTTTTTTTACCATTCAAAAAATGTATAATATCAGTACGATCGCCACAACGGATCTGATACGATCTATGACGATCACTATTATTACTCCACGATTAAGACCACTGTTTCAATTGCGGTACAACTCGTGACAGTGGAAACTTGGTATAAATACAGTGTAGAATTGAACATGAAAATTAAGCGTACGATTAGTCGCTAACCTTTGTGTTACTAGACCCAGTTCTACGGTGGAAGACTTCACTTTTTAAAGATGGCTGAAATTGTAAAAATCACGTCATATCTATTTGTCCTAGGCCCTATCGAAGGACTACACCATTCAGCTATGAAGTAAGAGACACAAACGTTAGAATACACTTTCCGAAACCCATTCTTTTTAGTTATTGATCATAAATATCATGACTATGAATATTATCATCATTATTATTGATATTATTATTATTATTATTATGAACCTCAAGGAACAAATACACATGATAATAATAATAACGTCATATTTTACACAGAGTAGCAACTTCAGTTCCGAAAACTGTTCAAAAGTGGGCCCTGCTTAACATGATTGTGTTATTATTGCCCCGGCTTTAGCACGGCTACCTTGATCAGACACTCGAGCATTCGAGGATTCCTTCTTACCGGGTACCCACTCACTTCACCTGGGTTGAGTGCAGCACAATGTGGGTAAATTTCTTGCTAAAGGAAAACACGCCATGGTTGGGAATCGAACCCACGTCCCTCAGATTGAAAGGCGAGAGTCTTAACCAGTATTGTAGTCAATGCTCAAACCTCCAAGGCCAAGGCTTTAATACACAAGGCTTCAATACCCATGGCCAAGGTATGGAAACCCAAGGCCAAGGCCCTCTCAAGGCCAAGGCCAAGGCTTTGAAAACGTAGGCCTTAAGGTGCATTAAGGCCAAAGCCGAGCATCAAGGCACTACAACACTGGTCTTAACCACTAGACCACGACGCCCACACACAATTTATGAACACCAGGGCAAGATTGGTAATAGACCTTCATCATTGATTGTTGTTACATGCCTACCTGTTGAGAAACCATGAAGAGAAACATCACCGCCAGACTAGCCACGGCGAATCCATAGAATGCTTTGACGGCATTGAAGTAGTCGATGATGATGCCACTGACCAGGGAGCCTGCTTCGACGCCAATGCCGAAATAGAGCACGCCGAGGATCCCCTGTACCGTGGTCATGCACTCTGCAGGGACGGCCGTCCCCAGGTACGACACCAAGGTGGTCCACGTCAGTAAGAATGAAATACCTGATCAAAGGGAAGAAAATCAAAGATCAATAACCATGATACAGATCTCCCGATTGAATTCAAAAGAATGTGTATGTATGTATATTGTACCTCATGATCTCCAATGTTCATATGTTCATACTCCAAGAATAGGGATGTAACGTTATGTGCAAAAGCTCACATCGACAGTAATATTTTGATAGCAGACAAGAATCGGACTCTACAGAAGTCTCACGTTATCTAATTTGGCACTATAATATCCATATTTGAGATCACTTGATATAGCATGCATGGTGTAAAATTCGGAATTCCCTATGTTATAATCACATTTATACATTGCAAAGAAGAGTATTCAAATCCGACTGGCGTCATTTGGTTTCAGTAGTTTCATATGATAACTTGTTATTTTCCTCATTTGTTTTTGTTTTGTATTTTCAGGATAAATATTGCAGGTATGGCAATTATGAATAATAATATTAATTTCAATAAAAAGAATGAGGTAAAAAAATGAGGGCGTATACATGACCTTGTGGTACACCACATAATTTATCAGCAAGCCTACTCAAACTGAGCATATTATACCTTCGCATGCCATGAGCACTATATACGACTTGCCAAATTGATAAATAGATGCCATGGTAATGATGATTCTTTTCAATTAAAAATGAGAAAAAGTAAATGAGGGCCTATCAGTGACCTTGATGTACACCGCATGATCTGTCAATATTCAAACTGAGGATATTATAGCTCCGCATGGGACACTATATGCGACTTGTCAAATTTATAAATAAAGATGCCATGAAGTGGTCCTGAATCGAAAGTTTACAGTGTTGTTTATTTCAATAAACATATTTTGTAATTGGCAACCTCCGAACTTCCTACGACAAATGAATCGTGTTAGTATGCTGGTAGGAACGACAATAAATTGTAGGAACCTTGTGAAAAGTCAGAGTAGCGTTCTTCTGGCAGGAAAAAATGCATGCTGCTTTTCATTAACAATTCTTACATTTCACCATAGACAATTAGTAGAATGTGGAATGCGGGAATGTTGCTGTGAAAAGAGGCATAAAGCCTTTATAGCCGGATATTTGCTTTAAAAGACAAAAGTGGCACAATTTTCAATTCAACTTTCATACCCGTATACCATGTGTACTTATACACATGCTATGCACGGTTACACTACGCATATAAAGACACCAATTGTCTTTTTATCTCAAATTTGAAGAGAAAGAGCTAGGGGGCAGGGATAGAATTTTGTCTTTTGTTTCCTTAAAACACTTCCTTAAAATTCCCTCTCCGGCTTCGGCATGTACTTTATTGAGGTGCGCTATCGAGCAAAACCGGCAAATGTAATAACAATAGCATATCGATTAAATACTTAGTCAAATTTAAAAAAAATATTAGAAATAAACATCTCACCGTGTAAAATCTCAACAGGTATAAGCCACAGGGGATTTGAAATTGCAGCATAACAGACGACGCGAATAGCGTTGACGGCCAAACCCAGCGTTAGAGAAGTAATGTATCCTAAGTAATTTAGGAATCGCTGTGAAAAGTAACCAACTATCAACTCTGCAATGCTTTGTATCGCCTCGAGGACGCCTATTAGGGTCTGACTGGCACCTGTTCAAAAGAAGCAAATAAATACATGTATATATGCATATACACACTAAGATATTTTTTAACTCTAAATGAAACACTTGTACCAACCTTTAAGGGTGTAATCGACAAGGAAAAAAGTAAAGGGTTTGCAACAGAGAAATAACGATATTTCGTCCACGAAAATAATTGACAAGCAAAAAAACCCGGCATTTGTACATTACAAATTTTGATTGTGCCTCTCAAAAGGGGGAGGGCCACGGGCCGGCTTTGCCCTACCCCCTCCCCCCTCCCCTGGATCCGCCAGTGATCTGCAACAAGAAATGTTCGTTTGCACCCTGAAAGGTGCAAAATTGAACCGTAAAAGATGAAAAATTGAACCTTTTAAGGTGTATAATACTTGACATTAAAAAAGGTTCAAATTTGAACCCTTATTACATGGTTAATTTCTGCACCGTATAGTGTGCTTAACATTGCTAATTGCACCTTTAAAGGTGCACGAATGAGCATAAATGCACTTATAGCATCCCTTGAGATACTGCTATTAGTCCAGGATAGGCCCCATAGAAAAATGACCAAACCTTGTTTTTTCATATCTACAATATTTTATGATGGTTTCTTGTCAATTCGAGGGTGCTGATTACGAATCTGAATGATGCCACTCGTGTAACCTTGAGCATTTTCAGCAAATTGGCAAAATCCAATATGGCCGCCAAAATATGCAAATTACCCATGAAAATCATAACATTGCCCGCACATTGGTTATAAAATGTATGTATTTGTGTTGCTGGAGTGAAATACTCTCTGAAAAAAAGATTTTTTACAAAAAATTATTTTCTAGATATTCAAAATGGCCGCCATAGCCACATAATAATAATAATAATAATAATACAGGTATATTTACCCAGGGAAACCACATGCATTCTTTATTACGTACAATATGAATGGGGAAAACAAAATTTCACAAAAGGGAGCACTAAATGCAAGTAATTGTGATTTTTAGTGAAATAATTGATCGAAAACATGATTGCTAACGAAATTTATCATTTGTTATGTCATGTATGTAATAAATGAAGCATTTTGATATTTAAAAAGCCACCAAATGCCCTGACAGTGTTATGTACAATGTTCATGGAGACAAAATAAAATCACAAGAATGAGTACTAAAATGCATATTACTAGTATTAAGATAAGCGAGTGGAATTCTGGCGAAAAACACAGTTTTTAACAAAATAAAAATGCAATTTATGTGATAAATGCTGTATTTTGACATTCAAAATGGCCGCCATAGTCCCATTATACATTATGTACAATGCGATTTGAGAAATTGATTTTCACAAGAGTAAGAACTATAACATGCATGTAATTATGATCACCTAGTAAAATAATGTCTGAAAACATGTTTTCTAGCGAAACAAATCATTTCTTTTGTCATGCATGAGATAAATGCTGTATTGTGAAATTCAAAATGGCCCCTATAGGCCCTAACAGTATTATCTACAATGTAAATGGGGATATGTAATTTTGTAAGAATTTGGATTTACTTGTTGTATGATAAAATATTATTTGAAAACGTGATTTTTATGAAATAAAGCATTTCTTCTTCCATGTGAGTGATAAATACTGTATTTTGACATTCAAAATAGCTGATACAAGCCCTAACTAAATTATGTTACATGCGTATAGGGAATCTACTTTTTACAAGAGTGAAAATTATAAAATGCAAGTAACTGTGAAGCATGAGTAAAAATATTGTATTAAACATGATTTCTAAATAAATACATAACATATTGGTAAAATGCTGGATAGTATTCAGCGTAAACACCATAAAATTCACCCCAAAACAACCTTTGCCCAACTTTGTCATGTTTGTATTTACACATTCTGAAAAACGACTCTTGTGACATTAAAAAAATGGTCAGTTTTAATTCAATCTTTGATTACCCATGCATGACCCAACTGATCAATCTCATTTTCCCCCAGGAGTTGTTAAAGAAAGTTAAAAAAACACCTACGAAACATTATATTTCAAAATTATTCCGTTCAAAAGTTACAGCATTTTGATTTTAGTAGGGGGACTTACTTTTTTGTTGTGTATAGCTTGGCTTGGGTCAGTGCAGGGATAGATATATAGTTTCCGGCGTTCTGATTGGTTAAAACTGTACATGTATTAGACAAATCTCGAATAGATGTAGGGTTGCATATTTTTCATATAAATTTCCTGTTTGGCCCCTTATACCCACTTGATTTCTTTTCATTCTTATAATATATGAAATGCGAAATATTCACATTTTCCTTATAACAGAGAAAATTATTTTAATCCTTTTTTAACTTATAAAATTGCCATTGGTGTAACCTTTCGTGATTCGATCGCATTGTCAGATTTGATTTGATTTGATTTATTGTTTCACATTCCACAAAAACATACATCTTGAACATAATTATGAGAAGATGACAAAAAATACATAGTTGTAGTGTTTTACAAAGAAATACAATATCGTGAAATATGAGGAACCTATTAAAAAGCAAAGCTTGTAGACATATAGGTTCCCAGAAGAAAATAATCAAGGATTAAAAACTCCTAACGCAATGAAGCGAGATAAATCAAATGTAAAAAAATAATACATTATAAAGAGTTCTACATGATAGTCACTCGAGCAAGGCGCTTACCCACTAGCGTACGATTGTAAAAGAAATATTTTCAGCCTACATTTAAAAGAATATAAAGAGGGCGCCTCAATTATATGGGTGTCTAAATTTTTCCAAAAGGAAGGCCCTGTAAAAGTAAATGATTTAAGGGCAAGAACAGTGCGCACTGGGAAAATGTGGAAATTGTGTACTTGTCGAGTTGGGTAGGAATGGATTTCTTGATTTTGAACAAGCAAATCAGAGAATACACTCGGTAATTCCTGTCTATTTAGTTGATACATAAATATACCAACAAAATAACAATATTAATCGGTTACTTTCAATAACTTGTTTGAATAAAAAAGCGGATTAGTATGAGCCAGAAAGTCAGAAGAAGAAATTATCCTCACGGCTCTTTTTTTAATTTTAAGTATGGATTCAAGTTTTGTCTTAGAGGCATTTCCCCAGGTTAAAATTCCATTATTCAGATATGGTAACAATAGAGTAGAATACAATAATTTCAAAATGTGATGAGGAAAATGAGGCTTAAGTTTATTAATTACTCCAAGATTTCTTGAGAGCAATTTACAAAGGTGATCAATATGAACTTTCCATGATAATTTACAATCAATAAAGATACCAAGAAATTTTGTTGATTCAATTTGTTCTAAAACATTACCATTCATATAAACAAGACCTGGCAATGTGTGTAATGAGTTGCTAAAAACCATATAATGTGTCTTTTTAAAATTTAGGGATAATTTATTAGCTTGTATCCAATCACACACAGAGCATAATTCAACATTTAGTCTTTCAAGAAGGATTTGAGGATTACTGTGTGTAAAAAATAAGCTCGTGTCATCTGCGAAAAGAAGAAATGATAATAAAGAGGATGATTTTTGGAAATCATTGATGAATAAAATAAATAGCAATGGACCCAAAAGGGAACCGTGAGGCACGCCACATGCAATGTGCTGTATTTCAGAATTGGAGTTATTAATGACTACAAATTGACTTCTGTTTATAAGGTAACTTTTGAACCACTCCAAGGCCTTTCCACGAATTCCATAATGAGAAAGTTTGTATAAAATTATTTCATGGTTGATCGTGTCAAAGGCCTTGGAGAAGTCCAGAAAAATACCAGCAACATGAGATTTTTTATCAATTGCCTTGGTAACTTTATCGATTAATAACATTATTGCATGAACTGTTGAATGCTTTTTACGAAAGCCAAATTGTGAGTTAATAAAAACATTATAATTCGTAAGAAATTTTATTGTACGAGAACATACTGTTTTTTTCTAAAATTTTGGAGAAAGTAGTCAGCAGGGAAATAGGGCGAAAGTTACCCAATTCATCCTCTGAACCTTCTTTATGGATAGGTATAACTTTAACAACCTTCATTTTATTAGGGACAATACCACACTGTAGAGAAAGATTGTATATGTGCGTCAAGGGCATCACGATTTCATGAATTATTTTAATGAGAAAATCATAAGAAATACCATCAAAACCAGAACTTTTTTTCGCCGGTAGATTTTTAACTATTTCTATAATTTCGTGTTCAGAAACAGGTGAAAAGAATATGGTTCGAGGATTTCGGTTTGGCAAAAAAGAATAAAAGGGTTTGCTACTATTAGGTATAGTATTAGCCAAATTTGGGCCGATGTTTACAAAGAAAGAATTGAATGCTTCGGCAATATCTGTATCATCTGTAATTTCCTTATTTTGTTGGACGATCCTATTAATATTCTTTTTCGATCCTTCCTTCTTAAAAACTTGATTTATCACTTTCCAGGTTGACCTTGTATCTTTTTTATGAGTTTCAAATAAAGAGAAAAAATAATTTCTTTTAGCTTGTCTCAGCATAGATGTTAGGGTATTTCTATAAATTGAATACCTAGATTTAGCGTCATCTGTGCCTGTAGATTTATATTTATAGTATAGTTTATTTTTCTTGTAGAGACCGTGTGATCCAGGGAGAGCGTGGTACTTTTTTATAATTTGATTTGGATAATGTTCTTACTGGAAAATAATGGTCAAATAAAGGTAGAATAATATTTAGAAATTCATCATAAGCTTGGTTTGCATCAGTTGTATTCAGTACTGTGGACCAATCAACTTGAGACAAGCATTCTTTGAAACGAACAGTATTTTGTTCTGACATTCTTCTTGAACCTCGAAATTTTGAATAGTTTTGGTTTATGTGGGGAAAAGAAACAAATACAGGGAAGTGGTCTGTTAAATCAGATACTATTATACCCGTGTCTAAATAACCGTGGATGTTTGTGAAAACATTATCAATAAGCGTCGTAGTAACACCAAAAATGCGAGTTGGCTTAGTGATGCAAGGAGTAAAATAATTTGAGATCATAGTATCTAAAAAGTCCTGGCAAGCTGGCTTTTCGTGGTAGTGAAGCAGATCGATATTAAAATCACCCATTATAAAGCAATGTTTGTTCTGAAAATAGGGTGAATCAGAAAAAGAATACAATATGTCTGTAAAATCGGTTATGTTACCGTTAGGCGGTCTATAAATTTCACCAACAAGTACATTTTTTCCTGATGCAATTTCAATTTCAATGAAAATGCTTTCAATTGTTCAGATCTACAAAAATTGAAATATTCTGTACTTCATACAGTGACATAAACCCATTTCAATGGCTCTTTCATTTTCTATGTTGTATAAGACTTCGTTAAAATGAGCTTACATTAAAATGTCCTCATTTTCACTCTTATCAGATTTTTTTAAAGCGTTATGTTAGATTTTTGTTAGATTCATTGAGATGAGCTCCTAGTATTAAGGATGATCTCTTTAAGTGAAAGGTGATCAGATAAAATTAGAGTCACATAGAAAGGATTATGAGAACGGGAGAAGGGGGAGGAGGATGGAGGAGACAAAAGAGTAGAGGGGCGGAAAAGGAGGACATAGAGGTGGGAAAATGGAAGGAGGCGAAAAGGGAAAAAGGGTGAAAGAAGTGGAGAAGAGGAGAAGAGGAGAAAAAAGGAAGAAGGCGAAAGAGAAGGTAAGAAGAGGATGAGAAAGTAGAGGGAGGAATGGTAAGAGAGAAAGAGAAAAGGATCGAAGAGGGTAAATTGCCAATTCGTCCACTGCCAACTCGTCCACACACCACATGGTCTACCTTTATTTAGTCTAATGCCATTCCGTCCATCAATATTTCGTCTAACAACCATTTCGTCAAATAACCATTTGGTCCAATCATCACTTCGTCTAATCACTATTTCGTCTTTTACCATTTCGTCTAATAACTAGTTGGTCTAATACCCATTTTCGTTTCATTCATTTTGCACAATATTAACACTTGAGCTTAATTGGACCAAATGTTATATGGACTAAATTACTATTGGACCAACTGGTTATTAGACGGAATGGCATAAACTGAATGAAAGTAGACCATGTGCAGGTGAGTAGACGAATTGATGATAGACCAAATGGTAGTAGACGAGTTGGCAATTGGACGAATTGGTATTACACGAATTGGAAATAAAACTCGAGGAGGAGGAAGTAGAGGGAGGGGAGGAGGAGAGGGGACGAAAGAGAAGAGGAAGTAGAGGAAGAGGGGGAAGAGGGAGGAGACAAAAGATAACTTAAAGGGTACGAGAGAAGAATGCAAAATACATAATGTAGGAGGAAGTAGATTGATTGATTGATAAAAAAATTACGACACTATCAACACATGCGTGTCATATAAGTGTCGGACAGACAATCTGGAAAGGTTACTATAATACAGTACAAACTACCCTAATGCAACTTTACAAAGGAACAGGATTATAAATAAGTGATTAGCAGTAATAAATTAATACGTTAACTACTTCCCCGGGATAACTTCCCTACTCTTTACGAAAAGAGGAGTAGGTTTTTTAACGTGCAAATGGTGTGACTCTCCCTTACATGGGACCGACGGCTTAGAGTCTCCTCCGAAATACTAGACAATTGGAATAAAATACCTTGCCCAAGGGTATACCTGTTGTGATTGGGATTCGAACAGTTTCCCACCTAAAATCTAATAAAAAGATTGATCTCCTTTAGGAAATTTACAATACATGATCGTGAAATATGTCTACATAATGTCTTAAGGTCAGGAACATCATAAAAGTTAGTACGAATATGTGCAAAATCAGCACATTCAATGAGGATGTGTTTAACTGTAAGTGTACAATTACATGATATGCATTGAGGTGGATTTTCTCCTGCAAATAAATATGCATGTGTTAAGTGAGAATGTCCAATACGAGCACGGGTCAATACAATGTCTTCCCGTCGTTTAGATAATGGAAGAGTATTTTGTGATTCAAGTCTTGGTTGGTGTTGATGGAGTTTATTATTAGGATTTAGATCCCATGATGTTTGCCATTTATTTCTAATATAAGTATTAACCTTTGATTTTAGATCAGTGTAAGGTATCTGTATTTCGGTTATATCCAGATCTAAAGCTTCTTTGGCTAACTTATCAGCTTTTTCATTACCTTGAATACCTGTATGGCTTGGTATCCAAACAAATATTATTCGTTTACCTAGTGTATTGATTTTATACAGAATTTCCAATAACTGAACAATATACGGATGTTTATGATTTCTATTTTGTAATGCCGTTAAAGAAGACAAAGAATCTGTATAAATAACAAAAGGTCTACCGACACAGTTTTCTACAACACCTAAAGCCATTTTCAAAGCTAATAACTCAGCAGTATATATGGAAGAACTATCTGGCAATCTAACTTGTCTTTGTATAGGACCACTTATAGAAGCCGCACCTACTTTATTTTGGTGTTTTGATCCATCTGTATAGATTGCATGATAATTACTATATTTGTGTCTTATTTCTCCAAATTTATTTAAGAAAACTAAATCACTTTTAAAACCCTTTTTATATGTTCTTAGTGTAAAATCAATTACTGGTTCAGCAATCATCCATGGTGGAATATTAGATATCAAGGAAGGAGCTACGTTAGTAGCATCCAGTATATGTGTTAAAGCTTCTTTAGTACGTAAACCAAAACTTTTGATGGCTGATGGTTTACTAGTATAAGAATTAATATATCGTGGCGTGAATGTACAATCATATGTCGGATTATGAGAGTTATTTTTTAGCTTTATCGCATAGTGTAAAGAGAGCTTTTCGTACCTTAGATGTAAGGGGGGTTCATTAGCCTCCACATAAAGACTCTCCATAGGAGATGTACGAAATGCTCCTAGACAAAGTCGAAGTCCTTGATTCTGTATGGGTTTCAATTTTTCAAGATATGACTTTCGAGCGGAACTATAAACTGCACTGCCATAATCAAGCTTAGATCTAACTAAAGATCTATATAAACGGAGAAGGACAATGCGATCAGCACCCCAATCCATTTTGGACACAACCTTCAAAAGATTTAAAGCTTTATGACACTTTTGTCTTACATAATCAATATGAGCTTTGAATTTATTATCAAAGATTAAGCCAAGGTATTTAGTTTGTTGAACTACAGGAATGATAGAGCCATTTATTCTAACTTTAGAATCTGGATGTACTGATCGTTTAGTACAAAAATGTACACAAACTATCTTGGTTTTTGAAAAGCGGAAGCCATTCTCATCTGCCCACCTTTCAATTCTATTTAGACAATTGTGTAATACTGTTTCAATGGTCGACATACTTCGTGACGAACAAGAAATACAAAAGTCGTCCACAAACAAGGACTTATCAAACCTAGGATTTACAACGTCAACAATGCTATTGATCTTCAATAAGAACAAAGTAACAGAAAGTATGCTACCTTGAGGTACACCCATTTCCTGATTGTGTAATTCTGAAAAAGTTGACCCAAGGCGGACTCGAAACACACGATTCGAAAGAAAATTCTGAACGAAAATGGGCAACCTGCCCCTCAACCCAAGATTGAAAAGGTCTCTCATAATTCCATACTTCCAAGTAGTATCATAGGCCTTTTCAAGATAAAAAAAAGACAGATACCACATGGTGACCTCGAATAATGCCATCACGAATGAAAGATTCAAGGCGAATAAGTTGATCAACAGTGCTTCGATTATGACGAAAACCACTTTGAAACTTTGAAATCAAACCACGCTTCTCCAAGAACCAAACTAATCGGGCATTAATCATTCTTTCCATGGTTTTACAAAGACAACTAGTCAAAGAAATGGGACGACAATTTGTAGGCTTAGATGTGTCCTTACCAGGTTTCGGAATAGGAATAATGGTAGCTTCCCACCACGAATCTGGGAAGTCACCTGTTCTCCAAATTTTGTTAAATATATCTAATAGAACTAAAAGAGATGCTTCTGGTAGATGTTTTAAAAATTGATAATGAATTTCATTTGGACCAGTTGCAGTATCATGACATTTACCGAGTGAGTTTTTTAACTCAGAGATAGTAAATGGGATATTATAATCCTTTACATTATTTGATAAAAATTGAGTTCCTGACTTTCTGCTTGATTTTTATAAATCTGAAATGTAGGAGAGTAATGATTAGATGATGAGTTATGTTCGAATTCCTCTGCCAGTAAATTAACAATATCTGTCCTTTCTGTACATTTATCACCATCCGATTTAGTCAAATAAGATACAGAATTACTCAGATGTTTTCCACATATTTTCCTCACCATTTCCCACACTTTATTAATGGGAGTATGAATATTCAGTTTAGAAACATAATTTTTCCAAGATTGACGTTTATTTTTCTTGATAATATTGCGTGTCTTTGCTCTTGTTTCTTGATATTTTCGCAAATTGTTATTATTTGGGTATTTTTTAAATTTCCTTAAGGCCTTTTTTACGACATTTAACAGCTTCTTTACATTCAGCATTAAACCAAGGATTATGTTTACGATGAGAAGAACCAGATTTTGGTATCGTATTGGTAGCTATATCAAGTAATGTATGAGAAAACAAAGTAAGAGGATCCTCTGTATCCTGAAAATTATCATTATTAATATTTAATAAACACTGATTTGAAAAAGCATCCCAATTTGCTTTGCGAAGTTGCCATTTAGGAACTTTTTCCTCTGGCAAAGGTCTTACAATTTCAATAAGAATAGGGAAGTGATCGCTACCACACTGTTCACTATGGACTTTCCGTTGGAAATCCATAAAAATATTAGGTAAACAAATAGATATATCGTAGCCGTCATGGAACCAGAGGCTGGATGAAGATATGTAGGAGAATCATCATTTAAAAGACATAAATCAAAATGTTCAAGCATTAGCTCAACAATATTACCTAATCTATTTGAGTTCTGACAGCCCCAAAGGGAACTGTGAGCATTAAAATCCCCTATTAACAAAAAAGGTACAGGAAGCTGGTTAACTAGTCTAACTAATTCAGCTTCTGAAAGCTCATGTCTAGGTAGAATATATATGGAACATATTGTAAAAGTGCAGTGGAGGGTTATCTTAGCTGCAACAGCTTGTAGATTAGTATGAAGTTCAAGAGCTTCATGTGGAACTCCTTTCTTAATCAATATTGATGAACCTCCAATAGGTCTACCATCTATCAAAGAAGTACTAGTTTTATTAAACATATCATAACCCCTAAATGAAATATTATCTGAATCTCTCAAAAATGTTTATTGTAAACACATAACATATGGATTATGATTAATTAAAAGACATTTGATTTCCTCATAATTAGGTTTTACTCCTCGACAGTTCCATTGAACAACGGCTTTTTCCTTCCCATGATAATACATTTACGTATTATCTAATTTTTGAACCAGTTTAATTTTAGAGGAGGGTTGATGAATTGGAGAAATATCCATATCATCATCTCTCTCAATTGATAATACATCATATTTATCTTTAGTTACTACTGAGTCAGTTAACTTTGGTTTTGATACATTTATCTGAGGTTTACTTTTCACTTTAGTTGATGGTTTTTTAGTTTCTTGATTACTTGAAGTATTTCTAGTGGGAGGATCCCGTGAGAGACTTCGACTTCGGCGACCATCCTTAGTCTTAGTCTGCCCTAGTCTAGATTCTAGACGTCGGTGTACTTGTTATTTCTCTCCCCTTGCTTTATTCTCCCATGCGCGCTATCTATGGATGAGGGTAGGAAATCGTGTGGCTGTTTTCATTTCGGGCGTAGAGGTCGAGGATTGTGTTATTGATCAACTGAAAAGTAGAACAGTCCTGGCAAAGGACTAAGTCTGCCCCTTCTTCTGTTGATCTTGTTTTTTAGTTTGAGATTTAGGTTTCTCTGTATTTGTTGCTTTATTATTTTCAAGAGTCACATGGAAATCACCATTTAACCAAGTTATGTCAGTTTGGGTAGTAGCTGTAGCCTTAGGCTGTTGAGTTACTTTAGATTGTTGATTAGTTCCTCCAGTACTTTGTTTGGCCTTATCTGCGTATGAACAACTTTGAGTATGTTGTGTTTGATACAGCGCCAGTTGATTTGTATCTTGGTATAGCGCCATCTGCGTCAGTTATGCGGCTACACGTTCGTCCGACTCTTGACTTGATTACGGTTAAATAAAGTATTGATCACAACTACAAAGTTGCTTCCGATTCCTCTTAATTGTCGTGGTGGCCGCTTATGGGATTCACTCACGCCTGAATGTTTTCTTATTCCACATTTGAAGGACTTTGCTGAGAAGGAAAACAGCCGGTTGCACCGTAAAAGTAAGTTTACCGTGAACGAGTAGTTGGTTAGATCTAGCCGAAATTAGAGTCGGTCCCACAGCCTTACAATGGCGTGCAGTATGCCTAGAGTACCAAAGCAATGGTGCTTGGGTAAAGTCGAATCAATTACATCCTTTGAAGGATGGAGACAGAATCTTTTGTACACCTTGAATCTTGATCCTAACTTTGCTTTCTTCCTTTCTGAGTCGGTAACATGGGGTAAGAAAACAAAAGCTAACCCCACAAGGGCTTTCATAGATGGCAATCCCTCTGTTCCTTCAGAGTTGCGCAAAACTGCTCAACAGAAAGCGAACCTACTTGATCTTATGCTCGGTCAGATTGCTAATTTTTGTCCCGTCATCGCTAGAAATTCTATTGTTCGCAATTCCACTTCTTTGAATGACATTTGGGCCACTATTAGACTTCACTATGGCTTCCAGGCAACAGGTGCCCATTTTTTGGATTTTTGCGAGATAAAGCTGGAATCTGATGAGCGACCAGAAGATTTATATCAGAGATTACTTGCCTTTGTCGAGGACAATTTGTTGACGGCTGGTGGTGGTATTACCCATCACGGTGATCCCATCCTGGATGATGAAGAACTTTCGCCTACAATTGAGAATTTCATTGTTCTGCAGTGGCTTCGCCTTTTGCACCCTGACCTTCCCCAGGTGGTGAAGCAGAGGTACGGCACAGAACTCCGTTCACGCACACTTGCATCCCTCAAACCTGAAATTTCTCAGGCCCTTACTAGTCTTTTGGAGTCAGTTGAATGTTCCAGGGCAATGCGTACAACGGCTTTTCCGCCTCGTGGTCGTAGTCAGACTGCTCCCCGGCGTACTCAGTCTCGAACCCCAGCGAAGTTCCGTCCTAGGTCTTCCAAATCTTGTCCACTGTGCGTTCAGGCTGGCCGTCCTAGTGACCATTTTTTGAGTGTCTGTCCTTACCTTCCAGACTCCGATCGGCAGTACATGGCAAAGGCCAGGCAGGTTGCCAAGATTTTTGATGATGGAGGTTCTGATGATTTTGACTTTGATGTTGACCCCCAGGAGTCATGTGACGAGGCTTGTTTGTCACCAGACCCTGGCCGTGGAGGTACCTCTTCCACACTGCGTGTCCAAGTTCGCCAGTCTCCTTATTTCGATGCATTTTATAATCATCATGCTGTTCGTATCACCCTCGACAGCGGTGCTACTGGGAACATGATGCGTGCTTCTACGGCCCGAGTATTAGGTTGTAACGTGTCCTCCACCACCCAGTCAGCTCACCAGGCTGATGGGTCCTCTCCGCTGCAGGTTTGTGGTGAAACTCGTTTCACCGTTTGTCGTGGCAGTCATGAGTTCCACTTTGAAGGATTGGTCATTGAGAACCTTGATGTTGACGTTTTGGCTGGTACTCCATTTATGGAAAGGAATGATGTGGCCATCAGGCCAGCAAGGAGGGAGATTTCCTTGGCTGATGGTACTGTGTTTAGTTACGGTTCCTGTAGTAAGCCTAAGGCTGGTCATGCAGTGCGTCGCGCATTTGTCCTTCGTGCCCCTTCTCAAACTACCACCATTTGGCCAGGTGAATTCCTTGAGTTTTCCCTACCTCCTGAGTTTTCTGCTGATGAGACACTTGTCTTGGAGCCTCGCTCGGATTCCCCTCCTACACCAATGATCACAGAATTCTTTCCGGCTCCAGGTGTTGTCTCGAGTGTTGCTGGTAGGATCCGCATCCCAAATCTCTCTCGCGGTCCTTGTGTTATCCGTCGCAATGAACATCTTTGTCAGGTTTGTCCAGTGGTTGTCTCAGATGGCAGTCAGGTTGCGCAAATTCCTCCTAGTCAGACTGCCCTTCCCTCTGTGGTGCAGGGAGGGCCGACCTTATCACAGCCTTCTCAGTCTGTTATTGTGGATCCTGATAATATCCTCCCCCCAAAGGCAAGGGGAGATTTTCAGTCTCTTCATGCAGAACATGATTGTGTGTTTAGCCCTTCATTCAAGGGTTACAATGGTGCATCTGGTCCATTCAAGGCCGTTGTGAACATGGGTCCTGTGCAGCCCCCACAACGCAAGGGTCGCCTTCCCTTGTATTCCCAGGAGAAGCTTGTTGAATTGCAGGGAAAGTTTGATGACCTTGAGAAACTTGGCGTCTTTGCACGCCCTGAGGATATTGGTGTTACGGTTGAATATGTCAACCCGTCGTTTCTTGTGAAGAAGCCAAATGGCGGCTCTCGTCTTGTCACAGCCTTTGCTGATGTTGGGCGCTACTCTAAGCCACAGCCCTCAGTTTTGCCTGATGTTGATTCCACTCTGAGAAAGATAGGTCAGTGGAAGTACATTATTGCATCTGACCTTGCAAGTGCCTTTTATCAAATACCTCTCTCTCGTGATTCGATGAAGTATTGTGGTGTTGCTACCCCTTTCCGCGGCATTAGAGTTTACACCCGTTGTGCTATGGGTATGCCGGGATCAGAGACGGCATTGGAGGAGTTGATGTGTCGAGTGCTGGGAGATCTATTGTTTGAAGGTGTTGTTGTCAAACTTGCAGACGACTTGTACTGTGGTGCTGACACCTGGCAGGCCCTTTTGCATAACTGGTCCAGGGTGTTACATGCACTAGCCTCCAATGGTCTTCACCTTTCTCCATCTAAGACTACCGTCTGTCCAAAAACC
Organism: Lytechinus pictus; assembly: GCF_037042905.1. NCBI lineage: Eukaryota > Metazoa > Echinodermata > Echinoidea > Temnopleuroida > Toxopneustidae > Lytechinus > Lytechinus pictus. The sequence goes on from NC_087259.1 coordinate 3,499,978, forward strand.
ACCACTATTTTAGGGTGGGTTTGGTCTGAAGGGAGCCTCAAAGCAAGTCCTCATAGGATAACAACTTTGTCAACGTGCTCATGCCCTTCAACCGTGAAGGGAATGCGGTCTTTCATTGGAGCCTATAAGATGCTTGCTCGCGTTCTCCCGAATTGCGCATCCTATCTGGGCCCCCTGGATGAATCGATTGCAGGTATGAAATCTCAAGACCGCATCTGCTGGACAGATGAGCTTCATGATGCCTTCAACAAAGCCCAGTACGGCATCAAGTCTACTCGTACGGTTACTCTACCCCGGCCATCTGATCAGCTATGGATTGTCACTGATGGATCCGTGAAGAACCATGGTCTCGGTGCTACCATGTACGTCACAAGAGACCGGACGCCTTTCGTCGCAGGTTTCTTCAGCGCGAAGCTCCGTAGTCGTCAAATCACATGGTTACCTTGTGAAGTAGAAGCACTGTCCATTGCTGCTGCCACCAAGCATTTCAGCCCGTACATCATCCAGTCTCACCACCCTGTCTGCATTCTTACTGACAGCAAACCTTGTGTTCAGGCTTATGAGAAATTGTGTCGTGGTGAGTTTTCTGCCAGTCCACGGGTTTCTACCTTTTTGGCAACCATTAGCAGATACCAGGTTTCCTTACGTCACCTGGCGGGCTCCGCTAATGTCCCATCTGACTTCGCGAGTAGGAATGCTCCCCCATGCCATGATGTTCGATGCCAGATCTGTACTTTCATTTCACGGATGGAAGACTCTGTTGTCCATCTTACGTCTGTTGCTGACATCCTCTCAGGGAAGATACGCCTCCCTTTCACATCTCGTCACGCATGGGGTAAGATTCAGTCTGATTGTCCGGCCCTCCGCCGTGCCCATGCCCACCTTACTCAGGGTACTCGCCCATCGAAGAAGTTGACAGGTATCCGTGATGTGAAGCGATATCTCCAGGTTGCCACCATCGCCCGTGATGGCTTAGGCGTCTTGTCAAAAGTGTGTGTGCGTCTTTACCTTTATATTCTACGGCGAACCCGCTCAGCGTGCCATTGTCAATTTTTCTTTCCTACGGGTCAGTGCTCTTGCCATTCAAGACGCCAGCGTGCCCTTTTGCAGCGAAAACGGACGCGGCTCTTTTATCTTTTACAGTGACACCTCGATGAATCCTCTCAAGCAACTATCCGATTTGTTGTTTTTGCATGAGCGCCCTCTATGTTGACAATGCGAGGATCCATGCAAAGGCCGATAATAGTTCAGTGGCGTGTACGTTTAATTGTTATATTTTCCAAAAGCTACGCTTCTACAAATGTTTATACTTCCTGCTTTCAGGCTTCAGTAGTAACAAGTTCAACTAGATTTAGATTGTTTTGATAGATTAATTGAGCTTAATAGCATGAACATGTTGTTTTAGTTTCAAGAATAGACCGTGTTGACCGTCTAAAACTTAACCCTAAAAGGACTGGGGGAGCATGATGCCCCCCTTCGACACTTCGCACGATATTTCTGAAACGCAAACAGATAGCCCCGCAAAATTTTATGACCTTTTTTTGAAGTCTCGCGCAACTTTTGAGACCGAATTTGTGACATACGGGTATAAGCATCGCGACGTCACTTGACTTTTTACGAGACAATGTCATGCCGAAAATGGCTCATTTTCATAATTTGTGTACAAAGTCTATGGGAGATGAAATATAATTATAAAAGGGTGAATATTTGTCGCTCTAATTGGTCTGCTTGATTAATTTAGGGTTTAATATAAATAACGTTACAAATATGAGATCAGAAAAAAAGAAGAAACTTTGAAGTGAAATTGGGTGTAAAATATGCAAATAATGCTTTTCATGAAAAAATTTGCATATCTTATTCATAATAAATAAAAAATAATTATTTTCAGAATTTTTTAATACTATCTTGTAGTTTATATGGCAAGGAATGTGCGTACCAAATTTCGGCGCGATCGTGTGAACAGCGGCCGATATGAGAAGGGGGGGGGGGACATCATCCCCCCAGTCCTAAATACATCTCAAATAGCCCAGTCCTTTAAGGGTTAATGTTCACGCGCGGGTAAGATTTTTTTTTAAATCACACTGAGCCCGATCTTTTTTTCATCTTTTTTCATACAAAAACCCTGATAGACATGTGGTTAAATAAGCATTAACTGGATTCATGCTTTCGGCAAAATAACCTTTGTTCATGTTCATCGCGAGTAAGAACATTTAACTGTTCAGTGTTGGCATCACAGCGATGAAGGGGGGGGGGGCGGGCGGAATTTTTTTATCCACAAAAGGCATGACCCGCGATCAGCCGCTCAAATCTGATTTTTTGTTTTGTTTGAAGGGGTAGTCCTATTGTCAATTCTAAGCTTTATTCTTATAAATCAAAATAAATCTAACATAGTCTCATAAGCCTTTTTTAAATAGTGCGAGCGCGAGCCGCGAGATATTTCTTAAATTATTATTTCATGTATTTTGTCCTAAAGTGGCATTCTGGCAATGTTTGTCATCCTAAACGAGATGAATAAATTGAGTTTTGATCATTCTGATAAAAAGGGAACTGTTAACGGCTGCTTGTAATATCCGTAAGTGAAAACGTTACATATTTCAACAAGTTAATAATGTGAGCGCGAAGCGTGAGCTGAAAATCTTGACATTTCTACCTGAAGAATGAAAATTCTAAGCAATTTTTGTAATCATGAAAAATATAGTTATACAAATAAGCAACTGATGCGAAGCGGAAGCGGAAAATTCGAGATTTGTATGAAAATTGTGAGTGGATATGGATCACAGTTAAAAAAAGAGCTGATATGTTTGAATATTATTACCTTAAGTTTTGACATATGACCGAGACATTCCGCTTTAACTGCAGTACATGGTATCATGCATCCAGAAATTGAATTAGGCGATGAATTCAAAACGTACGTATATAGCCGGGATGGCATGCAGTTCGGATGATACAGCACTCTAAAATTAGAATAATCTCGTATTACAAACATGACAAATTTCAATTTTTGCGAAAATGCACACAAACTCAAATTAAACTTGATAAACTTTGGGGGATGATGACGTTGATATAAAAATCGCATCGACCTCGGTATGCAATCATGATTGATACTGCATCGGACTTGGCAACCAGCAAAAACTTTTCCATAATTAGATAAAGGCCATCCATTCTCCCTCTTCTTAATTTTGTTTGAAAACTGAAATATAATCTATGTATTTCAGGATCATGATATAAAAATCCTTTTATAACAAACATGATAAAGGAAAAACGTGTCTCATGTTATACATGGTTCATTATACCGCAAAATATACCAATCATCTTCATTTGTTATAATTTGATCATCAACATTTTCACTTATATTATTATTCGTATTATCATGTCCGTTAATATCACTTCATTGTTATTATTATCATTATCATCATCACTGTTATTATCATTATCATCATCATTCATTATCTATTTCCAATCGTTCTCCAATGTCAATTTTATATTTTCTATAATCATAAATATATGAAAGGTAATAGTAATGATTATGGTGATGCTGGTAATCATGAACATTAGACCCGTTTTGTCAGGTATTTTATGCGATTTTACGTGCTAATTGCTACTCGATGGTGGTGAAAGAAATCTTTTAAATAGCACAAAAGAAGTCGGGACGGTAGTTACTGTATATACGCACTTTAATACACTATAGTACAAAAGATTCCCCATCGGACCGGCCAACGGTCTTTTGAAGTAAGTTAATCTATTGAAATTACGACTATAATCACGACAGCGGATATGGGGAACTAAAGTCTGTGCGCGTCTCTCCCATTGTTCTCTGTGGCGAACGCGCTGAGCATGCCATTGTCAATGATTCTCTACTATACGGGTCAGTGATCTTGCTTTTTCATGATCATAGGCCTGGGCAATGACTAAAAACAGTTCGATGAGTATAATGCCCAGCAATTAATCCTGAAAGGAAAATAATGTTCAATTCTCTTGATGGAGAAGACTATATCATGGCCCTATTTGCTTTTGCCGTTAGGCCATTAAGTGTACAAACTAATATAAATAATAAATATATAATAATTACATTTCATCTATTTTAGAGTAATGATCTAATTTTAATATTATTCTACATAATTATCTCCCTGCAGCTTACGGCCCCATATCTTCACCCGTGAAGTATTGAATTTTGAAGCTTGAATTATTGAACATCATGGCATCCTAAATAGTATTGCAATGATGTTTACCATCACTGCAATATAGATAAAAACAAAGTTTATTCTACTCACATTGATTTTACTTTAGAACAAATTCACACCCCCCTTCCCGCTACAACCTTTCTCTCATTTTTATTATTTCCTTACCAAAATGATCCTAATTTCAATAACTACGATAATGACATAGATGATTTGCTGTTGACTTGACTATAATGATCCTGCTGATGATAGTGATGATAATTAACACTGATGATGGTGGTGGCGGTGGTAGTGAATGTGGTAGCCTTGATGATTATAATAAATGAAAATACTGAAAGTTACGAAAGTCACACATTCAATGAATAATACCAAGAAACATAATTTTTGATGATATAAAATTCACACACAATGTATGCTTCTTGTAGGCCTCCTATTTAATCTATTCTTATTACAAAAAACTGCAGTGTATCCGCTGATATTCCTTCTTTATGATTTAAAGCTTTTAAGTTTATAATTATATTGGTAAATCCCGGTCAGAAAAGTTCATGTCACCATTCCATTCCCTATTACTGTATTATATGAGCATGGCCCTAAATGATTGTGATGTGATAGGTATGAAATCAAATCTAATTCTCTTGCTCCTTCTCCTTTTGTCTTCTTCATATCCTTTGTCGTCTTTCATTATTCTTTTTCTCCACCTCATCCTTTTCTGTTGCTCCTTCATTTTCCTTCCCCTCCCTTTTCTACGTCTCCTCTCTTCTTGTTGTTCTTCTGCCCACCTGCCCTTATACGTCTCCTACTGCTTTTCCTTCATTATTCTTCTTTTTCATTTTCTTCTTGTCCTCATTCTCTCTTTTCGTGTTCTTCTTGCATCTCCTTTTTCTTTATCTTCCATTTTCCTCTTCGTATCCTTCCTCATCATTATTATTCTCATCCCTTTTTACTGCTCCCCCATTCTACATGTACGTCTGCTCGTCCTTCGTAATTCTTCTCCTCCTCCCACCTCATCGATTTATGATATTGCTGATATTGCCTTTATGTTACACAATTTTGTTAATGAATTTATTTTTGTAATATGAATTTCATGTTTATTTAATATATCTGGACCCCTCGGCAGAACAGTTGTGCTGTAATGGCTCAGCTGAGTAGGGCGATCCATCCAATGTTATTTTTATCATGTATTATATTTTGTTGTAATTTTATATGTATTGTTTTTTATATTGGTAAATAAATTCAAATCAAATCAAATCAAATAAGGAAATGATAGAAATGCTAACGAAGATAATACTTATAATAGAGAAATGAAGTAAATTCAGTAAATAAAATCATATCCTACACTTTTCCTTTGCTTTTCTTTCCTCCGTTTTTTGTTCTTATTTATAGAACTTTTGGGAGTCATGGCCCCATCCTTCCATACACAGTGCTGAGCGGTTGGGGTCCGGGGCGGAGCCCCCGAAACTTCTTGATATCAAAGTCATTTAAACCTCGCAGATTGCCGCTATTTTAATAAATGTTGTATGCAGTCCATCTTTTTTCCGCTCTTTAATTTCAATTATCGGTAGCCCGGTCGTTTTTTTTTTCTTGTCCTTTTTCTTCGTTTTCCAATTAAGCTTTTTATTAATTAAATTTTACCTTCGTTTCCCGCTATTGTTACCATTTTGTCATCTTTTAATTTATTTCCCACCGTGCTTTTGCATTACATCGGCCTAGTTCGGAATGATTTGTTCTTTCTCAAATGTTCTTCTTTCGTACATTTTCCCGCTTTCCTTCATTTTCCATTAAAAATGCTTTTTTCTTCGTTTTCTTTTCACTTTCCCTTTCCTTTTCCTCCTTTCCTTCCCCTTTCTTTCTACCTCCCTTTTTTCTTTTTCCCGTTTTTCTTTTATTTTCCCGGTGAAATCCGCCAGGGGGGAGGGGGGCAACTTTCCCCCCCCCCTGCCCCCCCCCCCCGCCTGTTACGCCACTGGCTACGGCATGGTCTTCTGATTCATGTTAAATTAAATCGACGGGTTGGTTCCCCCACAGTCATTCCAACCGGGCGGAACGGGTAATTATCATAGGTCCAAGAACTCATGGGCAATGACAGAGCTAGGGAAGCGATCTGCAGATGTAAGAGGGTTTCCTGTTTGCAATTCTCCCACTCCATTTTTGTCACTTGTATTTCTTATTAATCTTTTTACCTCCTCATTTCTTTATCCCTTCCCCTTGTCATGTTTCCTTGCATTAATTCTTCTTCCTTTTATCTTTGAATCTTAACCAGTCCGCTGGGGGGGGGGGAACTTAATTATTTCTTTTAATTTTCCAGTTCTACTTACAATATCCAATTTTGTCAACTTAATTCCAATGGTTCCTTTTTTCATCCAACTTCATTTCTTCCTTGAATTTTTCTAAATCTTTTCTATACCTATTCTTTTTTTAACCTTCACGTTTGACTTGTACAATACGTGTATATTGCCGTTGATTTCTTCTTCCTATCAAATATCTGAATTAATCTGCAATGTGTGTATGTCAAATTATTGCAAATTAGATTCCCAGTGTCTAAGGTAAACATAGTAATACGAAAGCATCTTTGGCCTAGTTTCCCTTCCAACTTTGTACTTCACCTCTTAATCGTATAGCTGCATTCTGTAAAGCTTGCATGTTTGAATATGCACAAAAAATCAATAAACGTACAGGAAATGGTAATAACTCGGTCACATTTGCTCTATACGGCGGCCATACGGCGAGTCGAAAACAGCCGTTTTATTCACTTTTTATTCAAACCTCCTATATTTAGCTGGTACAAAAATTGTTAAAACGACTGTTTTCGACTCGCCTTAAAACAAATGTGACCGAGGTATTTGGCATACTAGATCAACAAGGATGGGGTGCATGCTGGTGCGGATCCTGCCGGAGTAACACAATACAATCCAATAGGCGCCGTATTTATTTTGAACAATAGTTGGGCTCTCAAAAGTATTGTGGTCTATTTTGTGACCTCTAGTAAAAGAAGTCAGTGGTTGTATATTCTGCACCTGGAGGGTACAGTTATGTAGTGAATCCCGCCCCCCCCCCTATGAGAGCCATTATCAATTTTGTTGATATAAATATGCCATTTTTACACAAGTGTGCCCCCTATAAAACTCACAGCATGTATTTTAATGAGAATATGTCGTTCATAGACAGGTGAGGACCTTCACTTTAGCCTGATAAACACCCCTTTTCCAAATATATTTGGTTATTAAAATGCACAGAGAGATGGAAGGCAAAGAATATAACTCGAATGTTCATATTAAGAGGAGACCTATATAGAGGGAAGTTACATGGTTAATTAAAAATGTGTTGATAAAATATCAGTCGAATGTTATGTTATAATCTGCTTCGCCAAACAGGTTTTATGTAATATTGCTCTTTATAAAGGCAAGTATTAAACTACATTAAATGTCGAAATGTTGAGAAATATAATGGAAACCATATTAAAATGCACATTACGAAAAGAAACAAAATCAAGGTTCTAGTATGGGGACAAAACGAGAACAAGAAAACTACCCATTTGATGCTTATTTTAATTCCCCGAAAGCTGGACGTTGAAAATGACATGGGCCAGCGCATTGCAAGCTGTATTTAACGGCTTACCCCATTGTCAAGGTAGACCCCATTCTTGATTGGGGAGATTACCCTTTATTCTTGAACATAGAGGTGGTCTGACTGGTGGCGGATTTCAATAGAAAGATGACCTCTTGATTGGTGGGGTATTTCAATGGGAGATTGTCACTTTGTCAGCGCTGATGACTGTCTTGATACTTTGATGTTCCCCGATGTGTCTTCTATTCGAAAACCGTGTTTGCAACTAATCCCAATTATGAGACTATTTGGCATCAAAATGAAAGCCGAACTGTACCCTTTTTATAGATTTCTTTTGAAAATAAGATATTTACGTTTAAGGTAAAATTGGAATATGAGAAGGCGCTTTATAATATGTAAACCAATATGATTTGTTCATAAGCATCTTTATAATAAATGTTACAAAATCAAGTTTCATAGAACAGATGTTATACTCGATTTAGTTACAGCCAAAATATTTCAAAGTCATCGAGAGGGTAAGTATCAGACTAAATAATGCAATCGTGAATGACGAGCTTGAAAAGGGATCATTTTTATCAGGGCGGATCCAGCTTTCGTCAATACAGAGAGAGGACGCAAAATCCCCCCCTAAGCTTATTTTTGTTGGTTTCCTCAAGGGGGAGTCCAAACAGTGAAAATTTTTGGAAGTTTCCTTTTTTGGGCTCTGGAAATTAAACTATATTTCAAAGTGAGTTTGTGAAAAAAAATATATGCGTATACATAATTTTCTTTTATTGGCATGATCGTTGGCATGACCCGTTTGGCACTGGTATGCGAGCGCGCAGCGCTTACGGTTTAGATTTCTAAAAAGTTTAGACTTGCAGTAAAGCGCTGTAATAATACGCCGCATGTGAAGCCCCTCTATTATTTACAGCCTACTGTGAACTGTGCAACTATTTCAATTTTGGGTGAAATTCCTTCTCACTTTCTATTTTTTCCTTAGCGTTTAGATAAATATTTTGTGCTTCACTTGTAAGTGGTATACAAATAATGTAAATTACTATTAATTGCGTGCGTTCCCGATCTCCTTATCGAAATCAATATTAATGAGCTGAAAGCACGATATTGTTCTCGCTCTAATGGAGGGGGGGGGGGGGGGGTCAGTGTTCTATCAAGCAAAAGACGTAGGCCTATATGTGCATACGTTCATATCATTGGTGTAATGATAAAGAACCTGATGAATTCTGTTTTTTGTATGTCGACGTTATTATAAAGTTAATACAAATGACAATCAATATGATTCAGGCGTACACCGGCTTAACTGCAAGGTAACATGCATCCAGAAATCGAAATATCCGATGAATTCAAAACGTACGTAGCCGGAATGGCATGTAGTTCGGATGTTACAGACTCTAACTAAGAATAATCTCGTATTACAAATGTTAATCTTGCTAAAAATGCACACAAACTCACAACGTGATAGACTCTGGGGATGATGTCGTTGATATAAAATTCACATCGACCTCGACATGCAATCACTTTTGATACTGCATCGGACTTGACAACTCGCAAAATCTTTTCCAAAATTAGATGGCCATCCATTCTCTCTCTTTTTAATCTTAATATAATCTTTGTATTTCAGGATCATGATATGAAAACCCTTTTAAAACAAACATGATAAAGGAAAAACGCGTCTCAAGTAATACATGGTTCATTGCCGCAAAATATACAAATCATCTTCATTTGTTGATATTAAATCATCAACATTATCACTGATATTATTATTCGTATTATCATGTCCGTTAATATCACTTCAAAGTTATGATTATCACTTTCATCATCACCATCATTCATTATCTATTTCCAGTCGTTCTCCAGTATTAATTTTATATTCTATATAATTAAAAATATATGAAAGATAATGGTAATGATCATGGTGATGCTGGTAATCATGAACATTAGATCCGTTATGTGAGATAATTAATGCGATTTTACACGCTAATCGCTATTTGATGATGGTGAAAGAAATCTTTTAAATAGCACAAAAGAAGTCGGGACGGTAGTTACTGCATACACGTACTTTAATACACTATATATTACAAAAGATTCCCCATCGGACGGGCCAACGGTCTTTTGAAGTAGGTTCATCTATTGAAATTACGACAATAATCACGACAGCGGATACGCGGGGAATTAAAGTCTGTGAGCGTCTTTCTGTGGCACATGCTATTGTGAATGATTCTCTACTATACGGGTGAGTGATCTTGCTTTTTCATGATCATAGGCCTGGGCGCGCGTTTCCGTTTTACACCCTGGCGAAGGCATTTTCCGGAAAAATAGCCACAAAGCGACTAGTGAAGAGTCTACGTCTACGTTTGTTTACATAATCAGCTGGGCGCGCGATCCATAAGTCCGCACCGAAGATATCCGCAGAACATACGTGCAAATGCAGCTGAGCTTATAGACCAAAAGCTTCAGTCTCTGTATTTTGGTTGTTCCGCTGAACTATATACGTTGGCTTCATGATTTTTTTTTTTACTTTATCGCACATGATCGTTTATATGAATGAAAACGAATAATAGCTAAAATATTGAAAAATAAAACACATAATTACTTTTTTTCATATTATATCTATCCTTATATCTATCATATCTGTCTATCCACTATCTATGTTATAAATCAATCTATGGAACTACATGATATATCTATCTGTTAATTTGTCTATCTACTCTGTCTCTCTCATTCTCTATCAACCTATCTATCTGTCTATCTATCTATCCATCTAACATCTATCTCTCAAATTCTCTCTATCCATCTGTCTCTCTTTATTTCTCTCTATCCATATATCTACTCGTGCAATATCAACACTGCTTCGACTTCCTTTGCGATCTGCACATGAAACAGGGTTTCCTATTTGCAATTCTCCATCTCCATTTTTGTCACCTGTCTTTCTTTTTAATCTTTTCACCTCCTCATTTCTTTATCCCTTCCCCTTGTCATGTTTCCTTGTATTAATTCTTCTTCCTTTTATCTTTTAATCCTTAATCCATTTTTTCGCCGCAAATAGGAGCCCATTCAACACCTATAATCATTTTGCTTTTGTTATCTTTCCTATCCTGATAATTACTGATGTGGTATAAGTGCTTTAGGTTCCTACATTAAAAATTCGATAACTACATTTCTTCGATACACGATTTTCCCTTTCTCTTTCTCATGATTTTTCTGAAATCTTCTAGTTATTTATTTCGTTTTCTCTCAATTTCTTTTCACTCATTTTCCTTCTATCTTTCCTTTTTTATTTAAAGGTTTTACCGTAAAACCCTTCAATATTCTCTCCACCATGGAAACCTTCAAAGGTCATCTTTCCTTTTTTATTCACTTATTTTGCTCTGTATATCTTTTAATGAAATATTGGTAGAAGGGGTTCGCAATCAGATTAAAGTTGCGGCCAATTTAACTCCGAGTTTTGGGGTTTCATTTTTTCTTCATTCTCTTGTTGTTACCTGAATGAACAATTGAACAATGAACACAAAATAAAGAACCGTTTCAGCATGGCCATTGCATGTCTTCCCCTCTGTTCCCCTTTCACTCTTCCCCCACCCCCTTTATATCTCCCCTCATCGTCCACCAGCTCTCTCTTCTTCTTTCCCCTTATTTTCTGTCTCTATCCATTTCCATATTCCAATTCCCCCCCCCTCTCCCGTTGATTCTCGATCCTAAATTTCTTCCCCTCTCAAATTTCCTATTTTTTTTTCTCTTTCAACTGTTTTTCCTCCATATTTTTTTCTCACCCTTCCTCTTCTTCCATCGCAATATTATTTTCTTATTTTCTCTCTGTTCCCCCTTCCTTTACTCTCCCTATGAATTCTTAGTTTTCTTCTTCCTCTTGTCACCTTACCTTTCGGTCCCGCTTCTTTAAAACAAGGAGATAAAGAAAATTAAGAGACAATATGTTATCCTGGGGAAATGGTTGCCCGTCCAAAAATTGAACAAACTGTTTAAAACAGCTTCTAATAAATCTTTTATCTATCTATGCCTAAAAGTGTCGAGCTGTTCCGGTCATATTTATTTTTATCATTCTATTTCCTTCTATTTTTTTTAGGGGGGGGGGGGTGAAGGGGGGGGGGGGGCTCCCGATACTTGTTTCAGATGTGAGTAATAATGAATATTCCAAGTTGACGTGAATTCTACGAATGGCTTGGGCCTACGAAACGAAAATGTATGGAATCTTATTTTCCCACCTAAAACATCATGAATTGACTCTCTTCCAATTGCAAAAAAGAGGTTTTCATGGTTATTGCAGTAAATTCGAAAGATCAGCAACGATTTATGACACGTGCGTGATTTTTGATTAAGCCACCGTGGCTTTATGAATGCACCCGAACTTCCATTATAGATGCGAACCACAGTTCAGAACAGTAACCCGAACTCTCCGATCCGACAGTCAATATGAAGGCACGCATTTGTTTTGGTCGTAGAGGGAGCTATTTAGAATAGTTTCTTCGGTCTTTCGACAGAACTTAAGACATGCAGGAAAGACGAACAAAAGAACGGTGGCGTCAATGGGCCTTTGATGGCGGCCGTTCCTTTGAAGACAAGGGAACGTTGGGCGGGAAAGCTGAAGCGAAAACCCGGATGCGGTAAAGACGCTATAGAACGGTGCATGGACTTTTGACAAGCTCCCTAATACTGATCGTCCGCCGGGATCATGCATTCTTGCCACATCAGGAGTGTATCGTCATTCCTCGCAATGTGCTACAGGGGATTCTCACTGCCCTACATCTTCAACTTGGTCACCCCACATCACACCAACTCAAGCAGGTTGTCTCACGGTATTTCTATGCCCTGGATCTTGATGCAGCAATTCAACAGGTGACTGTCGGTTGTCACAGCTGTCTTTCCCTCCAGAATGTTCCTCGTGTTGCTACTCCCCAGTCTACAGGTGACCCTCCATGTGTCATTGGGGTGTCTTTTGCTGCGGATGTCATCAAGCGTTCCCGCCAACTCGTTTTCATCCTCAGGGAGAGTGTCACTTCTTATACTGTAAGCGCTTTGATTCCAGATGAACGCAAGGAGACTCTCCGCACAGCCCTCCTTCAGCTATGCGCACCTCTCAGGCCACTTGATGGCCCTCCATCTAAATAGTTACATTGCCGACGAGAGGTGATAACATTCTCGACAAGATCTTTACGGATATAGCTGATTATTACTATGTTCCTGAAGTAATTAATCCAATCTCCAGAAGTGATCACAAAACGGTGATTATGAGAGCTCGAACAATCATACCCAAGAAGTCTTCAATAGAAATTGCATTCAGACCTTTCCGGGAGTCTAACATCCGTGCTTTTGGTGAGGAGATCACGTCTACTAGCTGGAGTTACCTTCTTGAGCACCCGACCGTCGAAGATATGGCTTCTGATTTCCAGGATTCTCTTTCTCGGATGTTCCATCTACACTTCCCTTTAGTTAATGTCAAACGTAGATCTCGGGATAAGCCTTGGATCACTAAACGCATCTTATCGCTAATTAAGGAAAGGCAGTGTGCTTTCAAATCTAATAGGATGGCACATTATAGGAATCTTCGCAATCGAGTCAAACGTGAGGTACAAGTACAAAAGGATCACTTCTATTCTCAGAAAGTTATGATTTTGCGGAAATCCAACCCGAAAAGTTGGCATCAGCAAATTCGTAGCATCACTGGAATGAATAAAAGAGCTACATCCCTTCCTGGTTGTGAAATGCGCCCTATCGATCAAGCTAATCTTATTAATGGCCATTTCGCTCGTATTTGTAGTCAACTACCTCCGCTTGACATCTCTACTCTACAGTATTTCTTACCTGCATCACAACCACCCCCTAGAGTGGAAGCATATCAGGTTCATCAAGAATTGCGCAAGCTCAATGCTTCTAAATCCTGTCATCATGATGATGTACCTGTCAGACTCATTACTGAATTTGCCCCGGAATTAGCTGAACCATTGGCTATGATCTTCAATAGTAGTCTGGAGTCTGGCATCTTCCCTGATTGTTGGAAGAACTCTGACATTGTCCCTATTCCCAAGACGTTCCCCTGTAACTCTGTTGATCTGTTAAGACTAATATCTCTTACCCCCACCTTTGCTAAGGTTTTTGAGTCATTCTTAACCAAGTGGTTGTATCAGGATATCAGAAATAAGATAGATAAGCAACAGTTTGGTAACATTAAAGGATCATCAACCTCCCACTATATGATAAGCTTGATTGATTCAATCCTCAAAGGTACTGATAAACCTGGTCATGTTGCCACTTTATGTACTATTGATTATGCTAAGGCGTTTGACCATATAAATCACAATGTATTAATTGAGAAATTGATTGACCTTGGCATTAATCCCAACATTATTGTATTGCTATGTAGCTATCTAAGTAATAGATCTCAAAGTGTTCGAGTTGGGTCTATTCATAGTAATTTAGCAAGAACTACCTGTGGCGTCCCGCAAGGGACAAAGCTCGGACCCATTCTTTTTTTTATCATGATCAACGACGTTGCTACGTCTACTCCCCTAAGATGGAAATATGTGGATGATTTGAGTGTTGCTGAAATCAGACACAAATCACAACCCTCTACCCTACAGGAACATATATCTTTGATTTCCAAATGTTCTTCTGATATGCAAATGACCCCAAAACCAGAGAAATGTAAAATAATGCATATATCCTTTTTAAGGAAACCTACTCCCATGCCGGAGATCAGTATTGGAGATGATGTTCTTCAGTCCATTGAGTCTGTTAAGCTACTTGGTGTCTACCTACAATCCGACATGAAATGGAATATACATGTGGATTATGTCATCAAACAAGCATCAAAACGAATGTATATTCTTTGTGTACTTAAGAGATACAATGTCCCAATGAGTGATTTGGTTGCTATTTATAGCATGTATATTAGGCCACTGGTCGAATATGCCTCACCAGTTTGGTCATCCTCCATAACTGCCCAGCAATCGGATAAGATTGAACGTGTACAAAGGAGGGCCTGTCGTATAATGTTAGGTTATGGTAACTATATTGATTATCTTCATGCCCTTGAGTGTTTGGACATCCCAACCCTTGCTGATAGACGCTTTCAATTACTTACAATGTTTGTCAGGTCTTTTGTACAATCAAGGCATGCACGCATGCTTCCACAGCGTAGAGATGCCTTGCCAAATTTGAGAAATTCTGATCCTCTTTGCCGTATACCTTGCCGTACTTCTAGGTACCAAAATTCATTCCTACCTCAAGCAGTAAAGATAATTAATGATTTGAAGCTTGTTTGATTTCACTTCTAACTTGTATCTTGTGTTGATGAACAGTACTTTTATTTTTCTCTCTCCTCTTTTCTGTCCTCTTTTTTTCTATTCTTTTCTGTTCTGTCTTCTGTTATTCTTTCTTTTCTCTCTCCTCTCTTGGATTTCTCTGTCCCCTCCTCCTTGCTTCTCCTCCTTTCTCTTTCTTCTCTCCCCTCCTCTTCCACTCTCTCACTTTTCCTCCCTCTCTTTCCTTTTCCTTTTTTTTTTCTTTCTCTTTTTCCTCTCTTCCCTTCTTTTCTCTCTCCTCTCTTGGAATTCTCTGCTCCTCTTTGCTTCTTCCCCTTTTGTCTTTCCTCTCTCTCCTTTCTCCCCTCCTCTCCTTCATCTTTCTTTTTCCCTCTCTTTCTCCCCTTCCTCTTCTTCCTTTTCTTTCTGCCTTTTTTCTCCTACCTTTCCTCAGGATTTTTATTTATTTTTTTTTTTTTTGGTACTGTTTCAGGTTTTGAATCTTAGATGGTTTGCAATTTATCTACTCATGTGCAATATCAACACTGCTTCGACTTCCTTCGGGAGTCTACATGTATTTCCTCAGCTCTACTTTTCCCTTTTTTGTGCTCTTTTCGATGCAACTACTACTTTATTTACTTGTTACCATTGTTAAATGTCTTGTATTGCATAATTAGTTTTTTTTCTGAAGGTTGCCTCCTATTCTCTTTCAAATACCACCTCTTGCTTTCCCTTCTCTTTGTCTTATCCCAATTTCTTTCCCTTCTCCCACCTCTTTTCTCTTCTCTCTCTTTCTTCTTAATCTTTCATTCCTCTTTTTTCTTCCTTGGTGACACTTTGTAGTACTTATGGCCTTTTGTATTTATTTATGATACATTTCTTTTTCATTTGTATGAATTTGTATTGTATTTGATATTTATTTATAATGTTTACATTATATTTTGTTATGATTCTATTTGTATGTAAACACTCACTTATTTCAGTCTTTGACTGCTTGTGATTGTATTTTGATAGTTTTTATTGCAATAAAATCCAATATATAATATATCTGTCGTCCGCACTGACCCTGCGCCAGGATTTTCTGCTCTCCAACACGATGAGTCTTTGCGCAGTCAGGGCATCACTTTGGAGATTGGCCGTGCCAAGAACATCAACAAGAATCCTGTCGCTGAGAAGGCTGTCCGTGAGCTGGAAGATGAGCTGCTTCGTGATGATCCCCGTGGTGGTCCTGTTACTCCACTTGCGCTTGCTCTGGCTACCGCACGTCTTAACAGCCGTATCCGTGGCGTTGGTCTTTCTGCTCGTGAGCTTTGGACCCAGCGTGACCAATTCACAAGTGAACAGATTCCGTTGCGTGACATGGACGTTATTACCAATCAACATGAGAAACGGCTCTCCAACCATGGCCCCAGTATGGAATCGAAGGCACCCAAACGCCTATCTTCGATGGGAGAGTCTCTTGTTCACGTTGGTGACCTTGTCTACCTGCGCTCGGACCGGACTAAGACCCAGGCCAGACCTCGCTACCTTGTCTGCAGTGTCGACAACGATTGGTGCAACATTCGCAAGTTTGTTGGGAGCCAACTACGTTCTACGTCATACCGTGTCCGGCGCTCGGATTGCTTGAAGGTCCCCCCAGGGATTCCTACCTCTCATCCTTCTCGACCGAGGGTTTCTGATGGGTGACCCGACAATTGCTCCGCCGACATCTGCTCCGCCGACAATTGCTACGCAAAATAAGACAGTTGCTCCGCCGACAATTGCTCCGGACAATTGCTCCGCCGACAGTTGCTCCGTCGACACTTGCTCCGCCGATATGTGCTCCGTCGACACTTGCTCCGCCGATATTTGCTCCGCCGATATTTGCTCCGCCGACATGTGCTCCGCCGACATCTGCTCCGCCGAAAATTGCTCCGCCGACAATTGCTCCGCCGATAATTGCTCCGCCGACATCTGCTCCGATTATACGACAATTGCTCCGCGACAATTGCTCCGCCGATATTTGCTCCGCCGAAAATTGCTCCGATTATACGACAATTGCTCCGCGACAATTGCTCCGCCGATATTTGCTCCGCCGAAAATTGCTCCGATTATACGACAATTGCTCCGCCGATATTTGCTCCGCCGAAAATTGCTCCGATTATACGACAATTGCTCCGCCGATATTTGCTCCGCCGACATCTGCTCCGATTTCTCCAAGTTGGTCTATGTTAAATGATAAGAAATTCATCCTGATACAAATTGTTTTGTCGTTGTTTTGTTCTTGTTATTCGTTAATGTTTAATTTATTTTATTTTCCCCCTATCATCACAGCTTTCTGCTTAAAAAACAAAACAAATTGTTCTCCCTGCCGCTGCCACTTGACAAATTGTAACGGAGAAGGGGAATGACACACTCCCCATTGAAATTGTGAATCTGGATTTTTGTTCATATATTATTATCATTGGTTTCACTCCGGTCTTGAGCGGGGAGAGAATTTGGGGGGGGGGGGGGGTGCTGGACACATTATCTCTTCTGCTTTCCAGCAACTTATACACCATACATTCGCGCGGGCTCTCTCTCTCTCTCTTTCTCGCTTTCACGTTGTTTATTTTTATTGGTGACCGCTTGATTTATTGTATATTTATCAGTATTATAATTATTAATATTTGTATCAATAATTTTTATTTACGTCTTCGGCCTTATCTACCCTTGCACTTTTTTTCCTTCAATTTGTTTCAAACGAAAGTATGATCATCACTGGCGTACAGATGGGGGAGGGGCGTGCTAGGGGTCACGGATCCCCCCATTCTCCCTACCAATGAAAAAAAAAAGAATAAAGGAAAGGAAAATAAATGTCATCCTTGTCTCGCCCCCTCCATTTTTTGTTGTTGGCTCATTACGCTAATGGTGAGTTACTATAAAAATAGACTTCGGTTGTATTTTTGTTCTATTCTGTGCAAAGCGACAATATAAATATATTATAATAAATGAATATATGTATGTATCTCTCTCATTACGTCTAAACAAATAATGTTATTTTTAAAAGACAATAATATATATACCAGCAATAATATAGTTACAAATTAATGAAACCCAATACGCATCTCACTGAATTTATAATGCGAGCACAAAGCAAGAGCTGTTATTGACATGGAAAGGGGACATTTATACGCCTTTTTTAAATTGTAAACATGAAGCATATCTCGGGGGGGGGGGGATATCTCGTAAAAGAAATGAGAGCACGATGCGTTAATTTAATATTTTGGATATATTTACCAGAGTTACAATTCTATATATTTCTTTTTCTTTGTGTTATTTCTTTCGACAAACTGTAATTGAAGTATTGAAGAGTATATAGGCTGTTATGCCTGCTGATCATGATAGAATGTGGATTATTTTGCTGATTCATTAGATCTTAACATGTGTTCTTTAAATTGGGTAATTTGGGTACATGTTAGAAACACAGGCATTGTGCATTCAGATGCACATTGTGGAAATGAGATTCAGTATTCCTTGCAGCTAAGAAAGGTTTTGAAAATGACACTAATATACTCTCAATTACATGTATACTGTGTCCATAGTTGCGAGTGTGTGAAAATGAAGGTGTTTGCAGTCATTAAAGTGTAGTTTTGGTTGGAAAACGTTAATAAAACTGTCGAGAACGTACAGTCTTCATGATTTCATTTATCTCATGTTCTGATCAGTAAATCAAATAAAAAATTATAATGACAAGAACTTGTTAAGTTTATCCTTCTATTTCAATCCCATGAATAAACAGAAATCGCGATATTCAGAAATAATAAGTCATACACCTCCTTTTTTCCTCAAGCTCTCACTCACTCCCCCTCTTTCTCTCTCTCTCTCTCTCTCTTTCCCTCCATAACCCTTTTCACAATCATTTTTGTTTGATTTCCGCATAAGCAAAACGACGACGACAATGATAATGATGGTGATGATGAAGATGCTGATAATGATGCTGATGATGATAATGGTGGTACAATGATAATGATAATAAGTACATGAACACACGTTTTCTTCTCATATAGTTCATTCTTGAAAAATAGGCGGCCATATACACATGAAGGTATATCATTTATAGAAGAAAATCTTGTTTGATTGATTTTTTTTTGTTGAAACTACGTGTAAAATTATATCCCCCATCAACAACAAATTGTTACTTACATTATAACATCATAATGAATATAATTCGACTATTGGCGGACCATATTTAGATTTAGATTAAGATTTATTCATTTTCCGTTCACAAAGCACAACAAAATCAAAGTAACAATACATAGTCAAATTTAAAGTACAATATCAATCGGTATAATGCATAAGAATTAGAACGTATAAACAATGAGAACTAATGCGAACTAAAGTAACCTTGACTAATAACTATATAAAAAAGAACATATGGATTTTATTTTTGGATTATTTAAAAAAAATTAATTATCCTTTTTCTATCAGTGAAGAAAACAATCATGATCAACATAAAACAAAAAAGCAACTCACTATTATATACAGTATTATCATAATCTAAAGACCTACGGTGTGTATGACATGATGTGGATGTGGAGACCAGACTGAGAGCACTGTGTGTACGAGAGGATATGGAAACCAGAGTGGAGGGGTGTGCCGAGAAGGTGACACGACATGTAGCCTTTCACAAGTTGGTATTTTCTTGGATATTAATTTTTACTTACTGAATGTCTTGGTCATGTTTGTATGGCACAAAATTTGCCGACAGTAAACATTTTGCGTGACTACAGTACAGGTTTTCGACAAAATAAGGTGGGGTATATCGTTGAATTTCACCTGGAGCAAATGTCTCCACTTCGGAGCATATTTCGCCAGTCTGAGCGATTTTGACGCTAAGAATGGGGTATGTCTAATTTGTTTATACTGTTATAACATGGAGCTATATGGTTATAATAATTACATGAAAACGCGTTTTTTTTTTTTTTTTTATCGCCAGGCACGTAATAAAACTTACACAAATGCTCCCCCCCCCACCATGAATAAGCATTAAGAATATCTATCCCTCATTTGTGCTTACCCCTTTTTATCTATTTCTTTCTATATGCATGTATCAGGGGCTGCGGAGCCGGGGGGCTTTAGCCCCCCAATTTTCCAAAGCCGTGTACAAAAAACGTAAGAATGACCATATGATTGTGATTTTTAGCATGGACAGCCCCCACTTTTGACTCAGCCCTCACTTTGAAAACCGTTCCGCGGCCCCTGTGTATGACATTTAATATATCATGCAAGCATATATAGTTAAAGTTTACTTTGTAAATTCATGGAGCTATGCTCCATGGTAAATTGACGCCTTCAGCCTGTGCTAGAATTGTTATGCGTATGAAAGTACGAATAAAAAAATAAATAATTGTCGCATTATCGGAGCAATTTACGGCGGAGCAGATGTCGACGGAGCAATTATCGGCGGAGCAATTGTCGTATAATCGGAGCAGATGTCGGCAGAGCAAATATCGGCGGAGCAATTGTCGCGGAGCAATTGTCGTATAATCGGAGCAATTTTCGGCGGAGCAATTGTCGTATAATCGGAGCAGATGTCGGCGGAGCAATTATCGGCGGAGCAATTGTCGGCGGAGCAATTTTCGGCGGAGCAGATGTCGGCGGAGCAGATGTCGGCGGAGCAAATATCGGCGGAGCAAATATCGGCGGAGCAAGTGTCGACGGAGCACATATCGGCGGAGCAAGTCTCGACGGAGCAACTGTCGGCGGAGCAACTGTCCGGAGCAATTGTCGGCGGAGCAGTTGTCGTATTTTGCGTAGCAATTGTCGGCGGAGCAAATGTCGGCGGAGCAATTGTCATGGAACATTCTGATGACGACGACGACCACCGTGATGAGGAGTTAACCAGTCCCACTCCAGCGGATGACTCACAATGCTTGCCTAATGCCTCTGACGTTACTGATGTGCCGGGTGTCCCTTGCCCCCCTCCTGACCCCCCTGATATTCCTCACGAACTTTCTCACCCTGATGTTAGTCCTTCCCTTTCACTTTCTGGTCAGTCAGATCCCCCAGGGCCTTTTGACGTCACTGCCCCCAATAATGGCCGGCGGTATCCCTTACGCCGTCGTGTCCCCCCTTCGTATTTTAGCGACTACGTTTGTGATTGACTTTGGCCTGCATTTATGCCCCCCCCCCCCCCATTGCCTGTGCCTTTTCCAGCTTGCCCTTTACTGATGGACTCTCGCTGATGGACACTGTTTTTTCATGTATATCTTTTGTTTTTTTTTTATGCATTTTCGTACGCTTTACCTTTATGGGTGTATCTATGTGTGCTAATGGGTTCCTTAATGCGTCTAATTTTTTTTCGGCGAACAAACACACAAAAACAACAAGCCAGCTCGATTTAAATGTTTTGATTCTAATTTGATAGTTTATTGCTTTCAGGATCCACACCTTACTAAACGAATACCTCTTCTTACTCCAGCTAGTTCGCCTTTTACCAATTGCTACGCATTTTTGCGCTTGTGATAAATTGTGCTGCGCATTTAATTTTTTTTGTTATTATTTTGGGTTTTGTTTGAAGTCCCATTAGTGGGTATGTCTTCGCGTTAATGTTTGCGCATTTGCTTTGCAGTTGTTTGCGAGTTTATACCTTTATAATATGACAATACTTTTACAAAGCTTTTCGCTTTGGATCTTTGCAAAATTCTTTTCATTTACATAAGGAAAAAGTGATTACGCCAGTTGATTTGTATCTTGGTATAGCGCCATCTGCGTCAGTTATGCGGCTACACGTTCGTCCGACTCTTGACTTGATTACGGTTAAATAAAGTATTGATCACAACTACAAAGTTGCTTCCGATTCCTCTTAATTGTCGCAGCTTCCGTGCTTCAGGATAGGATAGGTTACCCAAAGCTTTCAATTCTTGGATTCTTTTCTCCTCGATCCACTTTGGACACGACCGAGAATTAGCAGGATGACTGCCACCACAGTTAATACACTTTGATGGAACTTGGCAGGAAGAGCCAGTATGATCATCCTTGCCACAATTCTCACAACACTCATTCAGTTGACAATAGCTTCTGAAATGGCCAAATTTTTGGCACTTGAAGCATCGAATGGGGTTTGGGATGTAAATATCCACCTTTACTCGCAAATAGCCAACCTTGATATATGGAGGAATGGTAGATCTGTCAAAGGTTAGAAACAAGGTATTAGTTGGTTTCTTAATTCCATTCTGATTGCCTGTTACTCTATGGACATCGATTACTTGCTGATCAGCGAGTTCCTCAAGAATTTCATCATCGTCGCAGTCTCTAAGTTCAGGGCAGCGAACTACCCCTTTACACGAGTTTAAGGTCTTATGTGGTTTAGGAACGTAGTGAGAACAGCCATTGACAAATTTGTCGGTCTTGAGCAAATTACTCGCCTGACCAGCTCTCTCGACTTCCACCAGAATATCACCTGATCTTAACCTTTTGATTGATTTCACAGGTCCAGCTTATGACTCGACACCTTTATTTATAACAAATGGCGATAGTTTGAGTGGTTTATTTGGATCACTACCCTGAATGACCAGAAAACGTGGGAAGTTAACTGGCTCAGTACCATCATTGGAATTACTTCTAATCCGCTTATTGGATTGTTTGTTGAAATTAGACATACTACTCTTTTTTTTATTCAGCACCATTGCTCCCCACCCACCATCGGAGTCCAACAAGGGGACGTCATATATATATAAGGATAATCACTTATACTGACGCCAGAGATACAGCAGTGCTATACTCAGAGCAAACCAAAATCCACCCTGATTGACCTGTTTAAGCAGTTGCCTTCTAAGATACTATACCAAAGTAAATTGAAAGTAGTATCAAAAGAATCCAAGTTCAAACTATCACATCGCTTGAGATCAAACAACACAAAACCCAAAAATACACATCGAGAGACAACAAGAAATAAACCAGTTAAAATAGCATCTTAGGGCTGAACACCACCAGCCGATTGATTTTAACCAGGCCTATAAAACCTCCCGACTAGGAGAATCCAGGGCCAAAATGACATGTTGTTTCAGGAGGACCGCAGTCACACCATCCACTCAATCATCAGGATCCCTTTCTCCCCCAACACGGGTCGCAGTACACGGCAAACGGACTGTCTCTTTTAGTCGCCTCTTACGACATGCAGAGAATACAGCGGGCCTATTCTCTAATCCCCGAACCCGCAGGGGATAGGATGAAGTCACTGGCGTAAATCCCGGGGGGGATGGGGGGGATATATCCCCCCCACTTTTCGAGGAGGGGGGGATGGCCTGTACAAACATCCCCCCCACTTTTTACGAAAGAAATGAAAAAAAATCACAAGAGATAATTGTTCTATTGGTGAAAATTCTTCCTAAAATACCGCTTAACAAATAAAACAATATTATTGAATCATAAAATGCAAATAAAGAGCCATTTCACCATTTCCAAACGAAATACTTAGCTTATTATAACATTGAGGAGAAACCCCTGTTTCTTCCAATTCATCAATGTTGGGGTCTTTGGGAAGGGATTAAGATGGAATGTCAATTTTTTTTTAATGTAATCTCTAATAAAACCATTAAACCATCATGGGGTAAAAAAGATAATAATATTGGAGGGGTATTTGCCATATGGACAGACAGTGGCGTAACTACGGGGGGCATGGGGGGCACATCCCCCCCATCGGCTGACCAAAAAAAACGGGGAAAAGGGGAAAAGGAGAAAAAAAGGGAGAAAGGAAGAGAAACGTAGTGGGAAAGAAGAAAATATCATTCATTATAATGTTATATTATATTATAATTTTGTAATGTTACATTACAACTTTATGAAACATAATTTGCCCAGGGCCTACGTCTTGTTTTATTGTTCCTGGTGCTCGCATTGTCTGTTTAACGAGAAATATAATCCTGTTGTACTAAAACATCCCGTTTTCAAGTCAATATAAACCAAATATATTTCCTAGCACTTGAGTTATCATTGTTTTATGTAGTGACATATGCTTCTTTTTTATGACTCAAAAGTGATTGCCCCATGTTAAGGTCTTCGTATATATGAAACATTTCCTGTCCGTGATTACGTTCGCATTAATGGATTGGTGAGATATGTCTGCTCTTCATGAATTCCTAAAATCAGTCCTTAAAATGTCCCTTCTTCTGATCTGAATATATCAAAAAATTTCAGCTCGCGCTTCGCGCTCGCATCATTTGGTTAATGAAATACGTATGGTCCTAGTTAATTCCTACAAAGAAACCTTAGAATGCCCCACTTCAGGTCTGAATTATCGAAGTTTTCAGCTCGCGCTTCGCGCTCGCATTGTTTAGCGAAACAGGTACCTATCATGATTACACAAATTTGATTATATTGTCCCTTTTTAGGTGTGAATATAAAAAAATTTCAGCTCGCGCTTCGCGCTCGCATTATTTGATCAGTGAGATACATATCCGTTTAATGACATTAATTGTCCTTAAAATGTATCTATTAGGTCAGTATAACTGGCAACTTAGCGCGCTTCGCTCGCTCACTAGCGCACTCACTTAGTGATTCAAAATGTTTGCTGGTGCGAGTGGTGCCCCCCCTCCCAAATGCCGTGACCCACAGTACGCCACTGTGGACATATCAATGACAATTCCTTGCATATCTAAAAACATGATTGCAAAAAAATGCCAAAATATTTCAGTCATCCCCCCCACCCATCAACACGGATTTACGCCAGTGGATGAAGTAGAGGGATGATAGAAGTAGAGGAGGAAGGGACGACGGAAAAGTGAAGGTGGGACCCCCTCCCACCTTCACTTATTCCCCCAATAAGTAGAGGGGGAGGATGTTTAAGAGGGAGAGAGAGGACGAAAGAGAAGGGAAGGTGCAGGAAATAGTAATGAAATGGGGGGAGATGAGCGAGAAGGAGTGGAAGAGGAGGAAGTAGAGGGGGACAAGGAGTAGGTCAGGGAGGGATGGAGGTGAAGAAAGAGGGGGACGAGGGTAAGAAAGCGTTCTAAAAAAAAAATGGTTAAAAGTGCTCCATGAGGGTAATAATATGTCCAACCATGTCCATGGTCCAACCAACATTGGGCATTTCTTTTGAGCCTTTTATTTATCCAGTGTGATGAAAATGTTGCCCATTCGAAAGTTATTGCTGCTCATTTTTTAACCTTACTGGACAATATGCTTCCCGCATTTAACTGCCAAAATTGGTTGGACACAATTACCCTCGTGCTGGTAAAAATTTTACCAGAAATTTTTTCAAAGTGGAACGGGAAGCAGGGAAGGGGGGGGCGAAGAATAAGAGGGATGTAAAAGATTATTTACGAAAGACTTAAATAGAGCTCGATCGTGGAAAATGAAAATATAGGAAGATTAAGAATCCAATCAATATCACAAATGGATTACCAAAAATTAATATAGACTGGTTGAGTAAGGCAGGTATAATGCGATTTACACCTGTTGTTCTTGGCACTCATTGAATTGGATTACCATATCCATTATCAGGGGCAGATCCTGGATTTTTTTAAAGGGGGGCGATTTGTACAGTCATGAATTCAATTCTTCGCCGGAGGTGAATTCCAGGTAAGTTTCACTCGAATTACAGTACCAAGTTTTAGATCGTAGAAAATTTTTGAATGGTTCATAAGATTTTGCGATCACTCTAACCATGGACCTCAGAGCAGTAGGTCCATGCTCCAACAAAGTCCACTTTAACAAATAGTTGATTTGAATAAAAAGAGAAAAGTCCAACAAGCAAAACAGTGAAAATTTTATCAAAATCGGATGTAAAATATTAAGTTATGACAGTTGAGTTTCGCTTTATTTCACAAAACAGTTATATACACATCCCGGTCGGTATGCAAATGAGGGAATTGATGACATCAAGCACTCACTATTTTGTATTTTATTATATGAAATGTGAAATACATTTAATGGTTAAGTCAAGTTGGTCCTTATTGTCAAATCTGTAAAAATTGAATATTGTATAATTCAAACAATAAAAAAATAAAATAAAATAGTGAGGGACACCATAGATTTTCTCATTTGCATGTGACTAAATTGTGCCTATAACTATTTTGTGAAAAATAAGAAAATTTTGAAATTTGTTATTTTACATCCGATTTTGATGAAATTTTCAGCATTATTCTTGTCTGATTTTTATCTATTGATTTAAATCAACGTTTTTCTGATGTGGACTTGAGGGCAAATCGTGGCGTTCGTATAGGATCGTAGACAGTGGGAACATGGTATTATTAGCAAGATTTCGAGCTGTCCTGAATGAATGCCATTTTCTGTAAAACGATCAATCCATTAAAGGACAAGTCCACCCCAACACAAATTTCTGTCGCTTGATAATTTAGAATTTTCTCCTTGTAAGAAATATTTTACACCTGATGAGTTTAACACATACATTGAGAGTAAAGCAAAATCAGCATATCCATTTTCATGTATCCACTTGAATTCAAGAAGTCTACTCAATAATTTTGATAACATCATTTTATTTTTAAACAGTGTGAAACTTAAACCTACAGTAATTTGTATCACTGAAACTTGGTTCCGGGAGCACACTATACACCCTTTGTGTAATATAGATGGATATAGTTTTGAAGGCGTTAGCCGCTTATCAAGAAGAGGGGGAGGAGTTGGAATTTTTGTAAATAATAGTGTGCAATATGTAAGACGCTCCGACTTAGAACATAATGATAGTTGTATCGAAAGTGTGTTTGTGGAAATCGTCAATGATAATTCTGGTATTATTGTTGGTTCAATCTATAGGCCCCCAGATCAGTCAATTGATGACTTTTTTGAGAGATGCTCAAATGTTTTAAGTATTGTAAATAATGAAAATAAAATAGTTTATTTATTAGGTGATTACAATATCAATTTATTAAATGTGGGTAAAGTGCAATATGTTGATAATTTCATTAATCTATTGTTATCACATCATATGTATCCATTGATTGACCATCCTACCAGAATCACGGATGAAACAATCTCTTTAATTGATAATATAATCACCAATGATATACACGCAGACAAAGTTGAATCGGGAATACTAATAACTGACATCAGTGATCATTTACCTGTATACTCTATTAGCTGGAATGATGTTAAATCACAGCAAAATTTAGACAAACCGCTTCGAATAATCAATGACAATAGTATAAAGTGTTTCTTAAGATCCATTCCAATGGTCAATTGGTCTTGCCACAATAACAATCCAAATGCAAATTACGTGCAATTTCTAGAGAAGTTTTTAAATGTATATAACTTATGCTTCCCCTTGGAATATTTCAAGAAAAAACCTAAAAAGAATAAACCATGGATTAATTTTGATATTCGAAAGTTGTCAAAGAAAAAATGTCGTTTATATCTACTTTATCTGAAAAATCCATCACCATATCGTAAAGAAGTGTACAGAAAATGTAGAAATAAAGTCAGTAATATGATTAAACAAGCTAAAAAACATTATTTCTTGGACAGTTTTGCAAATTCCAAAGGAAATATGAAAAAACTTGGAATACTGTTAATTGTGCAACGGGTCGTGCAAATAAAAAGTGCAATATTGATTTTCTGAAATGTAATAATCAAGTATTATATGATACCTCTGCTATTTGTAATGTATTCAATGAATATTTTATCAATATTGTAACTGAAATGAATTTTCCTGTTGATCAGGGCAATAATTTAAATTTGAATTTTTGTAGATATTTGGATAGAAATCCAAGGACTTGTTTTTTCAAACCAATCACTTGTACCGAGATTATTGATATTGTGTCAAACATAAAAAGTGATTGTAGTCCTGGGTATGATGATATAAGTATCAAGGTTATAAAGAAATCAATACATATTTTATGTAAACCCCTTTGTGCAATATTCAATCAATGTTTAGATCTCGGTATATTTCCTGATGAATTAAAGATTGCTCGTGTTGTTCCTGTATATAAAAATGGTCCGAGTGAAAATGTTTCAAATTACAGACCCATATCAGTCTTGCCAATTTTTTCAAAGATTTTAGAAAAGTGTATATATATTAGATTATTTGATTTTATAAACAAGTGCAATATATTATCTCTACATCAATACGGTTTTCGTGCTGGTCATTCAACTTCTTCGGCTCTTATTGATTTTGTCCATACTGTTACCAACGCTCTTGATAATAAGAAATATTTGATAGCAATGTTTTTAGATTTGAAGAAGGCTTTCGATACAGTTGATCACGCTATTTTATTGAACAAACTAGAATTGTATGGCATAAGAGGTAATGTACTTAAATTATTTAAAAGTTATTTATCCAACAGAAAACAATATGTTGAAATATCCAAATGCAAATCACAGCTTAAGATTATCTCATGTGGGGTTCCTCAGGGTTCTATTTTAGGACCGCTCTTGTTTCTCCTCTTTATTAATGATCTTAGTAAAGTATCCAACTTATTACATTGTATTATGTTTGCTGACGACACTAGTCTGTTTTTATCTCATACAAACTATCATGTTTTACACAATCTATTCAATTCTGAACTTGAATTAATATCTGAGTGGTTTTATGCAAACAAAATGATAGTTAATCTTGCCAAAACCAATTATATGATTTTTAGTAATTTATTTTTACCAGATAGTCTTTCAATTAGAATGTGCAATACAGATATTAAGTGTGTAACGTCAGTAAAATTTTTAGGAGTAACAATAGATAATAAGTTTACATGGAAAAATCATATTGATAATCTGTGCAATAAGCTTGCCAAAAATATAGGAATAATGTATAGATTAAGATCATTTCCCAAGGAGATTTTAAAACTAATGTATTATGCCATTGTATATCCATACCTCAATTATGGTATTCTAGCCTGGGGAAGTGCAAGTAGCATTCACATTGATAGATTATATATTTTACAAAAACGTGCAATAAGAATTATGTCTCATGCTCCTTACCTTGCCCATACGAATCCTCTATTTGTTAAATTGAATGTATTAACATTTTATGATATTCATGCATTTCAAATTCTTATATTTATGTATTTATGTAACAATAACCTCTTGCCAGATTACATCAAAACATTCTTTAAGTTCAATAGTGATTTCCATGGATACAACACAAGAAATGCAAAGGATTTCCATCTACCTAAGCCAAGACTGTCATCTTTTAAAAACTCAATTTTATTTCAAGGACCACAACTCTGGAATTCTATTTCTGTAGACATCAAGCAATCAGTTTCATTAAATGTTTTTAAGTCAAAATCAAGGCAATTTATTTTAAATAGTAATTCATAAAGTTTCTTTGTATAAATTTCATTCAGGCATTATAGGCACCCCCCCCCCCCCTTCGTCGTAGTTTAGTGATTTTTTTCTATCTTTGTTATTGAAGTCTTTGTATAATCATTATGTTATAGGGTCAGCTAATCACAAGGCTTGTTCCTTTCTTGCTGTCCCTCTCATAGTCAATCCAATGTTTATTTCTATTTGTTGTTGTTGTTTTTTCTATTTTGTGAATATGATACTTTGTATATGTATGTTTTTGTATGGATTTTTATGAGCAAATAAATTGAAATTGAAATTGAAATTGATTTGAATAAAGAAAAAATCCAACAAGCATAACACTGAAAATTTCATCAAAATCGGATGTAAAATAAGTTATGACATTTTAAAGTTAATTCGCTTGATTTCACAAAATAGTTATATGCATATCCTGGCGGGTATGCAAATAAGGAGACTATGACTTCATCCACTCCCTATTTCTTTTGTATTTTATTATATGAAATATTCTAATTTTCTCCTCATTGTCAGGTGATACGATTAATTCCTCCCTGAACACGTGGAATTGGCATTGTTTAATACTATATTAAGGTTCAGTCAAGTTGGTCCTTATTGTCAAATCTATAAAAAATGAAATATTGTATTATTCAAACAATAAAAAACAAAAGAAATAGTGACTGATGGACATCGACTGACTCACCTAGTTGTGCATATCACTGTTTTGTGAAAATTAAGCGAAACTTTAAAATGTCATAACTTTCTTATTTTACATCCGATTTTGATGAAATTTTCAGCACTATGCTAGTTTGATTTTTCTCTATTAATTCAAGTAAGCATTTTCCTGGTGTGAACTTGACCTTTAATAACCATTAAGACACGTGCTACTAAAACAATGATAGCAAACAAATATCTATGTAGTTTGACACAATGTTGGTTGATTGATTGATAAAAATTTAACGACACTATCAACACATGCGTGTCATATAAGTGTCGGACAGTTAATCTGGAAAGGTTACTATAATACAGTACAAATTACCCTAATGTAACTTTACAAAGGAACAGGATTATAAATAAGTGATAATCAGCAATAAATTAATATGTTAACTACTTCCCCGTGATAACTTCCCTACTCTTTACGAAAAGAGGAGTAGGTTTTTTAACGTGCAAATGGTGTGACTCTCCCTTACACGGGACCGACGGCTTAGAGTCTCCTCCGAAAGACTAGACAATTGGAATAAAATACCTTGCCCAAGGGTATACCTGTTGTGATTGGGATTCGAACAGTTTCCCACCTAAAATCTAATAAAAAGATTGATTTCCTTTAGGAAATTTACAATACATAATCGTGAAATATCTCTAAATAATGTCTTAAGGTCAGGAACATCATAAAAATTAGTACGAATATGTGCAAAATCAGCACATTCAATGAGGATGTGTTTAACTGTAAGTGTACAATTACATGATATACATTGAGGTGGATTTTCTCCTGCAAATAAATATGCATGTGTTAAGTGAGAATGTCCAATACGAGCACGGGTCAATAATAAATAATAATAATAATAATTAACATTTATATAGCGCTTAATACAACAGTTTCTAAGCGCATTGGAAAGAAGAAAAAAAAAGTGATATGGAACTAAGAGGACTGCTTAATGAGGTAAGATTTGAGGAGTGTTTTGAAATATTCGACAGTGGATGCATTACGGATGGAGATGGGGAGATTGTTCCAGAGTTTAGGGGCAAGAGCAGAAAAAGCACGATCGCCATAACGGGTAAAAGTGCGGGGTCCTAGAGATAGTCGAAGGTGAGCAGTAGAAGAAGATCGGAGACGTTGAGTTGCAGAGGATGAGGGACAGAGAGAGATAAGATTTTGAAGGTAGGATGGGGCGAGACAGTGGATGATTTTATAGACAAGGAGAAGGAGCTTGAAAATAATTATATTATGAACCTGAAGCCAATGGAGGGAGTAGAGAATAGGGGTGATATGTTCAAATTTCTTTGTGAGGGTTACCAATCTAGCTGCAGTATTTTGAATTCTTTGAAGGGGGGCTATACTAGATTGAGGTAAACCAGCAAGTAAAGCATTACAATAATCTAAATGGGATGATACAAAGGCATGTAATATACGTTCAGTAGATGATTTATCAAGATACTTTCTTAACTTCCCTATCTTACAAATACCCCATGATGCACAACGGCAAACATTTCTGATATGCTGGTTAAGGGTCAAGTTGTTATCAACAATAACTCCAAGGTCCCTTACAGTATCTGAACCACTGGTATTTCCAGCGAGAAAATCTAAACAAGGTAAATGACCTGAGCTCCTAAACCTAGAGAAAACATGCAACATCTCAGTTTTTAGTTCATTGAGCTGAACCTTGTTGTCGGATGACCAATGCTTGATATCAGCAATGCAGGCAGACAGTCTTTGAACAGCAACTCCTCGATCAGCTGGCTTCATGGTGAGATATATCTGAGTATCATCAGCATAGGTAGTAAACTGGATACCCATATGAGAGTTGATAATCCTTCCTAAAGGACCAGTATACAGGATATACAAGAGAGGTCCGATAACGGAGCCTTGCCGGACACCATAGGGCAGAGAAAAGGGTTTAGAAAATGAACCATTCACGACAACCTTATGGCTTCGTCCGGCAAGGTAGGATTCCAACCAAAGAAGAACAGTTCCGCTGAAGCCGTAATCATGTTCTAAACGTTGAAGAAGAACACCATGGTCCAGCGTGTCAAACGCAGCTGAGTAATCCAAAAGGATGAGAACAGCCTCTTGTCCTTTATCCACAGCAAGCAGAAGATCATTCTGAACCTTTATCAGGGCCGTTTCAGTAGAATGAAAATGGCGATAAGCTGACTGATTTGGTGGAAACAGCCCTTTTTCATCAAGGTGAGTTCTGACCTGAGCAGCAACAATTCTTTCAAGAACTTTACTAAGAAATTGCAAATTAGCAATAGGTCTGTAGTTCTTAAAATCATTAGTTTCCAGGCTGGGTTTTTTCAAAAGTGGCAAAACACAGGCTGTTTTAAAAGACTCAGGAACAACACCAGATGATAATGAAAGGTTCATGATGAGAGTTATAACAGGCAGGAGTTCGTCGAGGCATGCCTTCACTAGCCAAGTTGGGAGGGGATCCAAGCTACAAGATTTCGAAGGAAGTGATTTGATGATACGCTTAACCTGCATTTCAGAAACAAGGTCAAATTCTGAGAGGTTGGAGTCATGTGAAATCCCAGTCTGAGAAGGCAGTAATCAGAAAAAGGGACGTTGAAGGAAGAAATGATAGACGCGACCTTATTCTCGAAGAACTCCCCAAATCTGTTGGCAAGGTCCTCATCAGAGTCATGATCAGGAAATGTGGTGGACTGCAGAGGTGAAGACAATTTCTTCACGATCTGGAACAGCTGCTTTGAATCTGATCCTGCGATCTCACCTTTGAAGTAGGTTGACTTAGCCTCAAAGAGTTTACTGTAGTAAGAGTCACATTCCTGCTTGTACAGCTGTTTATGAATACAAAGTCCAGATTTCAGCATCAGTCGCTCAGCACGACGTCTGCACCTCTTCGCTTCCTTGATTTCTTCACTATACCATGGAGCTTTGGGCTTGATTGTGATGATCTTACTTTCAACAGGAGCATGCTTATTGAGGAGATCCAACAATTTCATATTATACATGTTTACAGATGCTGTAGGATAAGACGATAACAAAGACATGACTAATTAATTCAAAATGTCTTGTCTGAAGGAGCAGATATCAACACTCTGTAACTTCCTGTACGTGATCCGCTTCCTCGGATTCCCAGAACTTTCAGTCTTAATTCTTGCAATGACAGCAGAATGATCAGAAGGCAGGTTGGACAGAAGATGGATACCAGAGACTATGTCATCAACTCTCCTTGAAATGATTAAGTCTATGGTATGTCCAGCACGGTGAGTTGGCTCCTGAACATGCTGCTGAAATCCAAGTGAGTCCAGAGAACCGAGGAACGTCCTTACGTAGCTTGCACTAGTGTTATCAACATGAATGTTGAAGTCCCCAACTATTAGGGGACAATTATCATCGATAGCTGCATACTCCAAGAGAGTGAAGAATTCAGATGTGAACATTCCGCAAGTCAGTTTGTTCGAAGAAGAAGGTGGCGGTCGATAAACTGCATACAGATGCAGAACTGACGACGGTGAGAAACGGATGCTTAAGTCCAGGAGCTCGAAAGATGAAAACTTGTGTATTTCCTTAACGGATGTGGTGGCAGATGATCGATGGATGACACATATGCCTCCTCCTCTAGCGGTCTTTCGAGGACAATGTAGGATTTCATAATTGGGAAGCGTTGACTTTAAGTCAGCTATAACAATGTCATCACTGACAATACAATGTCTTCCCGTCGTTTAGCTAATGGAAGAGAATTTTGTGATTCAAGTCTTGGTTGGTGTTGATGGAGTTTATTATTAGGATTTAGATCCCATGATGTTTGTCATTTATTTCTAATATAAGTATTAACCTTTGATTTTAGATCAGTGTAAGGTATCTGTATTTCTGTTATATCCAGATCTAAAGCTTCTTTGGCTAACTTATCAGCTTTTTCATTACCTTGAATACCTGTATGGCTTGGTATCCAAACAAATATTATTCGTTTACCTAGTGTATTGATTTTATACAGAATTTCAAATAACTGAACAATATAAGGATGTTTATGATTTCTATTTTGTAATGTTGTTAAAAAAGACAAAGAATGACACAATGTTGGGTTTAATCGTTGAAATAACAAACTCAACTGTTAGAATATGAAATTAAAAATGCCATTTCATGGTTTATCTAAAATGATTGAAGCAATATGAATTCAAGGCATTACAACAGTAAAATTAGACAATAGAATTAATTTCGTTTATTTCAATCGTCAGCTGGCCTGGGCACTCTAGCTCAGGAAAAAAAATGATCGGTGTTTACTCAAAGAAAAAATAGGATGAATATACATTGATTTTTGGCATGCGTCACATATTCATTAACATAATTTACTTTGACTAGCACGGTGTAATTCTTGTGTTAGGAGAAACAGGTAAGGTTCCAGATGGTGTTATAACACCAACGTGGCTGTAGTAGACCGTTTCGTTTGACTAATTGATGAGCTCTCCGAGCAGATGACGAATCATAAGCTCCATGTCTACTCGTTTTTCCTCCTCCTCCTCATCCGAGGTGTATTTGTATACGTTCTGCTTGTTCAGTGTCGATGATTTCGCTTCATAGTTTTGAGCCCGTACGTTGTACGACGTAGTGGCAGCGGCGTAACAGGGGTCGGTGGCCAGGGGGGGCAAGAGTCAAACATTTTCCGGTCATATATCATGGAACAGGCAATGGCGTCATAAGGCGAAAAGTTTGAGGGGGCGATATGGCGTATCGGACAAATATATATATACATATAAGCGAGCGAGCGAAGCGAGCGAGCAAAAATTTTTGACATTTTTATTGCAAAAATTCAATTTTGTGATAGATTTTGACATAATGTTAAAAAGATATCATATTTCACCCTCCTCTCTTACGGTTTTTTTTTTCTTTTTTGTACGCCACGGTGAACAGGAGTTTTGTTATGATTGTGAGCATCAGGGCGAAGCTCTATATGCTCGAGGGGGCCGAGTAGGGCGCTTGTGGCAAGAAGTAGCTTAATATAGGTCCCGAGCGAGCGAAGCGAGCGAGATAAGAAATCACCTTTTCATGAGAATCTAACATGAAGATAGATTTTAACGTGATATTCAAAAAAATATAATACACTTTCCTTTATTTCCTCATTTTGGTTTGTTTGGTTGTAGAACTTTTGGGGGCCATGGTCCAAACTCATTAATATAACAGTGCTTTATGGGTGGGGTCCAGGGCAGAGCCCCGCAACCTCTTGATACCAAATTCATGTTAAACCTTACAGATGGCCACTTATTTTAATCAAATTGCGTGTATATTTATATAGCTTTCACACAACATATAAATTCAATGCAGTTGTGTATCGTAATCATCCAAATATTGTGAGGGGCACACCATAGCAAATGTGGGAAAATTTGTAAAAAGTCGCCAGCGAGCGAAGCGAGCCAGAAAAAAAATGGCCTGTTAAAATGAAATTCTAATTATGTGATCGATTTTTACATCATTATAGCAAATATCATGTCATATATATTTTTTTCATTCATGTCATTTCGCTGCCTCCTTTATTTTCTTTTATTTCCCCTTGGCTGTGGAACCACCCCCCGGTACGCCAATGCTTCAACGTAAAGCTTAATGCTTAAAGGAAGGGTCCATATGGGGGCCCGTTATAGAACCAATTAAAGGTTACAGATGAAGAGCCCCCACTGCACGGGGTCTTGACTCTTGGACAGAGCCTTTGGAGATTTAGCAAGATTATGATAGACTTTCATGCTATATTCCATCCATTTTTCTTCCCGCTCGATATCTCAATCCTCGGCAGCCCGGTAGTGTACGTTATCTTGTCCCTATTCTTTATTTTCCAATTTAGATTTTGGCTAATTCCATTCTGCCTTTATTTCCCGCTTTTGTTTGCCTTTTTGTCATCTTTAATTTTTTTCCTGTCTTACTAATCATGCTAATGTATTTGTATATCGGGGAGAATTGTTCTTTCTCACTTGTTCTTCTTTCCTTCCTTTTCCCGTTATCTTTCCGTTTTCCCTTTTTTTGTGTTTTTTCTTAGTTTTATTTTCCTTTCCCTTTCCCCTTCCCGTTTTTTTCTTTCCTTTCCCTTTCCCTTTCTTCCCCCTTTTTTTTTTTTCCCGTTTTTTTTATTTTCCCGGTGAGCTCCGCCAGGGGGGGCAGCTTGCCCTGCCCCTGCCCCCCCCGCCTGTTTCGCCAATGCGTAGTGGTTTCATCTTGACCCCGACTCTCGATATCAGTGCAATAGATGTCCCTTGGCATGAACCCAACAGGCCAAGACAGTCCTCCGACGATGTCGGCCACCTCTTCGATGTCCTCAGCGGTGACACCCGGCAGGCCCAAGCGGTAAATGAGGTACTCGATAGCATCGTGGCGATTCTGGACTTCACCAATGGTCTTGATCTGATTTGGGTTATTCAGTAGATTCATGCAGAGGGGGTGAAGGATTTGTACGGGTTGGAGAGCGGGTGCGGAGGTAGCTTGGTCGTCTTCTTCATCGAAGTCGTCACCGTCCGTTCTCTTTCGCACGAGGTCCTTGTTATCCTAAAAGAAAACACATAAAATCATATTCTAATAGATTTACAACAGGAATTTTGATCCATAAAAAATTGTCATTATTAGAACCGATATCGAATAGATGTCTTCAGTAATACAAATTAACAGCTCAAGCTAGTCTCTGAAAATAAATCAGATTAGGTGTGGGGTGGGACGGTCTTGGAGTAGAGAAGGGACTCGTGGTTCCTGGAACCTACCTAATTCAGGGGCCGCGGAAGCGGGGGGCTGGGGGGCTTCGACCCGCCCCCCCCCCCCACACTTTTTTTTTCCAAAACCGTGTACAAAAACGTAAAAATGAACATATGATTGTGATTTTTTGCATGGTCAGCCCCCCCCCCCCCCCACTTTTGGCTCAGCCCCCCACTTTGAAAACTGTTTCGCGGCCCCTGTAATCAACTAGCATTCTATAACTAATTTCAGTTTGTTGTGTAAGTTTTATAATCCATGCGTTGCGTAACGTTGGGGAAGTACAATAAGAAACAAGATAGCGGCGTAAACATCGGGCAAGTCTCTTTCGTCTTTTCACAATATTTTTTAATTTTTTTGATGAATTCTGGTTTAAAAATAACGAGAGCGTAGAAATGTCGGAAATTAAGTTTTATCCCATGTACATGATTTATGGCTAGATGTTTTAGAAGGAAAGTAGAAATCTCGGGGGCGAAAGTTCCAGGTTTTTTTGTGGTACACGCAGATGAATAGGAAGGACTCCCTGGCTTCATTTAGAGTAAGCCTAAGTACGTTAGTAAATGATTTTTACTCTCAAGAAGCCGCCTGGCTACCCCATCCCCCTCTTAGCAATGGGTCTAAATTCCCCAAGCGCCATCCTCCCCCCGCAAAAAAAAGTATCGGTTTCTGTGATAAGGGAACGTTTATACACAAATCACTTTTTTAGATGAAAATCATAATCTTAGCCCTTGAAAAAAATTATTGTTTTCTGTGATAAAAGAACGTTAATACAAAAATCACTATTTTAAATGAAAATCATAATCTAAGCACTTGCCATTTTTTTTTAAGAGGAATATTCGCCGGTTTTTTTTTTTTGAAAACTGCCCCAAGCCCATCCTAACAATAACTTATGACATAATTGGTTTTCTGCGTATAGAGAGCAATGATAGAAAGAGCATAAAACAGAAATGATCAATTATATATTATTGATAAATCATGAACCCACCCCTTAACATTTTCTCAAATAAAAGTACAATTCGGGATTTTCTCCTGAAAATTGCCACGAAAACTCTTTAAACAATTGAGGGCAGTAATCAGCTTTCCGGGATGGGGACCATTGGTAGACAACTAAAGATAAAAAGTACAAATTTCATATTTAATAAAATCGTGATCTAACCCCCTTGACGTTTTTTCAAAAAAAGATATGATCCTAGAAATATCTGAAACTGCCCCAAGCCCCTTCTAAACAAGATTGGATGAGGGATTATCAATGGAAATATAGAAATAGAGAAAAACAATGTGTTTTTTAAATAAAAATCATGAACTATGATATAAAAACGGTGACAAATCGGGATATTTTTTCTGAAAACTGCCCAAACCTTTTTAAACAACATGAATCATAATTGGTTTTCTGAGATAAGGGGACGTTAACAGATGAATATTTTAGTATAAAAACGTTAACTCCTTGCTGTTTTTCGAAAAGGTGATGATCCCAGGGATTCTGAAAACTGCCCAAGCCCAATTTAAATAGCTTAGTCTAATCTACCCAAACTCCCTCAAAATAAGTAATTCCGCATTATGAATTGGCTTTCTGAACTAGCCAAGGGAACATTAAAAGACAAGAATAAAGATTTAAAGAAACATTTTACATTTATGATTGATAAAAGTCATGACATCCTTATTTCTTTCAAAAGTAGAAATTTAAAAACTGTCCAAAATATCATCTTCCAATGACGTAATGGAAATCCGATATTCTGAAACTGGGGAGCATTAATTATATTTTCTCTAATAAACTCTTGAACAAAACCCTTGCCATTTTCTCCCACAATAAATGATTTCGGGTTTCTTTTCATGAAGACTTTCTCAATGTCTCAATCCCCATCTAAACAATCATCTTTCTAGAAAAGGGACAAAATAAAGTGAAAATTTCTGGATTTTTTTTGTTCTAAAAAACTGCGCCCAAGCCCCCATTTAACAAAAATGAAAAGGTCTACTCGTTTTAGGTGAAAAACACGTATTAAGCTTTTACTATTGATGCTTATAATGGATTTTTCGTATTTGCATCACTTTGCTCTAATAAATTTAATAAAAGAAGGACCTTACACTTTTGAAACTTACTCTTATCTTGAAGTTATGATTTATAGTCGGAGCCCGGTGCGTCGGAGCTGCTGCAGACAAATGGATGCTGCAAACTACGAGAACGAGGACGGTTGGGAGAAACATCATGACAAAAAGCAGTCACTGAATCAAACTATTTAAAAGCTGATCGGTTCTTGCTGAAGAGTTTTCGTCTCATGAGATGCAGAGCAAATGCGATTTATTAATATGGCTGAATTTCAATGTAGAGTGGGTCGTCTGCACCGCGAATCCTCCAGAAGTGACGCTTCACTTCCCGCCCCGCCCATGGGCGTTGCTACAGAGGAAATTGGGGTAGCCGCCCCTATGAGTTTTTTGTTTTTCAAACAATGGGGAAAGGACAAAATGGAAATGGAAAAAGGGAAGACAGAAGAAAGAAGAGTAGAATTTTGGAAAAGATGGTTTGGTTGTAAAACTTCGGAATTCTCAATTTGTACTTAAAAAAATATATATTTAAAAAAATAAATAAAACACCGACAACCCTTGAATTGTCTTGCCACCGTACTCCCTTCCCCCTTACCTCAAAATAAACAGTTGACTCCCCTCCTCCCACCCATGTGATGCGCAGACGTCGTAGAATACAGCACGAATGAATATAGTCCTTCCACCTCAAATAATTCTAGGTATTTCAAGTTTCAAGGATACTAATTCCGTATGATATTCAAATAAATGCATATTTCTTTGCTGCTCCATTTATACTCTGACATCTGTAACAAATACTTTAATCTTAATTGTCGGAATGCGAATTACATTTATAAACCGTTAGGTAAGTTTAAAAAAAAAATCTTGTTTGTGTAGCATGGCAACATAGGCCTTGTTTACACAACATGAATAAGACCTGAAATAGCTATCGTGATAATTTTTTTGTTCTAACTCAAAGATTTTCTTGTGTTTTAGCCCGTCAGATGGACCCTTAATTTTCAAACTCTTATAATTACGCCCACGGTCCTCACGCTAAAACATGATAACGGTTCGTCACTGTTCATTTGTTTTACGCTCGGGAGAATAGTGCACACAGGATTCCCGGTGGAAACTCTAGCGTGATAGAGCTCTCATTTATTACCATAAGTCCAGTTTACACGGAATAAAACTAATTAAAGTTTCACTACCGTCTGGACATAGCTGCAAGAATCGATTTACATTCTGATTAATGAAACCTTCTATCGGCTGGCTTGTAAATGATTAGATGCATCCTTTTTATTCCAGGCACATAACTGTCATTAATGAACTGCAAGTATGAAAGACCTGCGTGGAATTTAGTTCGCCTGTTCTACCTGTTGCTATGTCTGGCAAGACTCTGAAATACTGACAGGGTGTCAAAAGAAAATTCCTTTCCCCTAAAAATATTAGCATAAAGATGGAAGTCAACAGATATGCAAGAAAGATAATTCGAGTTGATATAATTATGCCTGCTTCCTAGGCCTATACAGCCGCAAAAACCCGGGAGGAATGTTTATCGGGACGGGAATAAAAGCTGAAGGCCTTATTAGCCAAGTCTACCCTAAAATTTAGGTTTTTTTTACAAACTGAGGAAAATCAGTGCAATAGAGCTGGAATTACATGTATTATCCATTCTTTGAAAAGGTCCTTATTACAATGAGAGCATTCACAAAGGGTATAAAATGACAAACTTTGCGTGGTTATAGGGCCTTTGCAAAATAAGGAACAAAATATCAGACTGTCACTGCTCAAACTATTGTAATTGTTATTTTTTAGATTCAAATTATTACAATTTGTGTGATAAACTACAACCATCGTCATCATTATAATGAGGGACAGTGTCAGGGCCATGAGTTTTAAGAGATGGAGTTGCAACGAAATGCAAATAAATTCATGTAGCTTTCGATTTCTAAAGAAGTATTAAAGGATACACATGCTTTGGTGGTGACTTGGGATGCTAACAGCTTGATGGAAAAACTGTAAAGTGATTTGTCGAAAATAGATTATTGCAAATATTTCAAATTTTATTTGATCACAAAATGTTGATATTAAAGACATGACGAAATGTATATCAAAGCCTCATTATGTCCTGAAATTGGACGAAATATTGTTTATAATAACAGTTTCAGAATGTGAAAAAACCCTCACATTTTACAAATTTCCACACTGGCTGACTTCCACATTACAAAAAAAAATAGATTCGTTTCAGGGAATTTGTCTATTTGTGAAGTGATGTGTCACAGTTGCGGCCACATGCGGCCGGTCGAGGGATTTAAAATTATATTTCAATAAAATATTGCAACGTTTATTTTTACTTACCCCTTAAGGATTACCAACGTTTCTGCTCATAATGTCCGACCAGAGGCGGCGACGAGTAAGAAATTATCATTACAAAAGTATTTTCCTATTGTATCTGGCCAGTACATCTGTAAGTAGGAATCTTTTGTCTACAATCTGCAAGACAATCCAGTGAAGAACGTGTCTAACATATCTTATTATTTCGGTATCAAAGTGGCTTAAAATGGAATGCGTTGGATGGTTCTCCATCGCTTAAAACTCATTGGTCAGGACATTTTGACAGGAGGTAAAAGGCCTAAAGGTGACGATTATTTTCTTTTTTTTTCTTACAATAGAATAACAAATCTTTTATACTCTTCTTTCTTCCCTTTTTCTCATTTTCTTTTTTCTTTTTGTCGCTATTTTCATTACGACTAAACAAAAAAATCAGAGTAGAGAGGTCACACCTGGGGACCGCTTCATCAACATATCTGTCTGACAAGTTGTCAGATCTGTTATCTTTCCTTGATACTGGTTGGATAAAAAGCACTGTTACTATGGTATCTGATAAAATGGGACTTGTCGGATAAAACTTCCGACAAGTCCTTTCATGAAACGCTCCCCTGGACCTTATGTAACGCAGCCCCTGAGAAATCTATCTTCATCACCACTCCAACATTATTTGTTTTATCTGTATTGGTATACATTTAGATCAGAAAAAAAGAATCAGAATAAGATATCTGTTTTGCAACCTGTTCCTGGGGGGCCGTTTCATATAAAGCTGTCCGTAAGTTAAAAACGACTTTAAGAACGACTGGAGATCCTTGCTTGTTGTAAATAATATGTTCGTTCGTAACTATTTAGCGCGTATGAAAGGTTCACCAGTCGTTCTATAAGTCGCTCTTAACAGTTTTATGAAACACCCACCCGGACAAAAATAATAATTAAGAACTTATGATCGTGGAATTGTCATCATCATCATCATCACCGTATCATCACCACCACCATTACCATCAATGTCATCTTCATTCTCCTTCTTCTCATCACCACCATCATCATCGTCATCACCATCATTGGAGCTACTTTACATCGTCGACTAAGGCTACATCGTGCCAATTCTGCTCAACTTCGTCAACACCCGGGGAGCGTTTCATCAACATTTTCATCCGACA
Organism: Lytechinus pictus; assembly: GCF_037042905.1. Lineage (NCBI taxonomy): Eukaryota > Metazoa > Echinodermata > Echinoidea > Temnopleuroida > Toxopneustidae > Lytechinus > Lytechinus pictus. Next base: position 3,542,096 of record NC_087259.1, read on the forward strand.
AGTTGTCAGATCTGACATCTTTCCTTGATTCTGATTGGCTGAGAGGTACTGTTACTATGGTGACTGTCGGGTAAAATGGGACTTGTCGGATAAAACGTCCGACAAGTCCTTTCATGAAACGCCCCCCAGATATCCGCTTTTGTATGATTATACGCCTTCTTTTTGTCTTCGTATCTTTTATCTTGGTGATCCGGATTCCAATGTTCTCACCTCGACTCATCACATCATCGCACCTGAGATAACCTCTTCTGTTAAAAATCAAAGCTGCCCTACTTTGTCCATCAAGGCTCCACATTGCCATTTCTGCCGAATTTCGTCAACGCCTCGAATTACCGACGCACTCACGGAATTAACTATGTATGAAGGAACTTTAGCTCCATCTACTGTCCATCATCAGAACAATATAGGGCACACGAGAGTAATAAGCCTGTTCACTGTTGTAAACTGCGCACGAGCAGAAAAAGGTCATTGGAGACAACCATGAAGGTGGCTTTCAAATTCACTGACATAGGCATTTGTCATTTGATGATTATTCATGTATTCCTTAAATTTTTTTTTATCACATCCAAGCTGAAGAGTAATAAATAGAGCTTTCATAATCACTGGTATTTGACAGTAGCCTAAACAATAGTCAAATATGCCAAAGGCAGACAATAAAACAGATTTCCAAACGTTATCCCTGATGTACTATTCTAGTCACCTGGTCTATACAATGCCTTTTGTTCTTAGAATTTGAATACTCTACAGGTAAAGCTTACGCGACATCTACATTTGAAAATGATAGTGCTTATCCTAATGAAAAATCACAAAGGTCATTAGAGAAAAGTTGATCATGAGCTAACCGTGAACTGGCTTATTCATCTGCGCGCAAAGCATGTCGGACAGGCCTATCATCCTAGCTCACAACAGTAAGTTCACTGATTCGACACTAAACAAATCCTGGTTCACCTCTGCGTTTCTGAGTGTGAACATCAACCATTTTGAACTCTACATGACCCGGTCTGCTACCTTAGAACTTAGATAACTCACTATTATCATTATTATTGTTAGTGTTATTATTATTATTATTAGTTGCTGCTGTTGCTAATTTTTACATTTGTCTCTTTTTCCCCTAAATATTTTTTTCTCGTCTCATTTTTTTTTCTCATGTTCTTTTTTATAGACTATTTGTATTTGATATACACAAATACATATAATATTGAAATTCGTTCTTCACTTATCGAATTGTTTGTATATTGTATTTTTGTTTATTATGGCTAACATGACATATACTTGTAAATACCCATGTGCTTCTTGCAAAAAACCTGTTAAGAAAAATCAGAAAGGACTAAAATGTACCATGTGTAACCAATGGCTGCATATAATTTGCGCAGGAGTGTCACGTAATAAATATGATAACATGTCAGAAGGTTTTGTAAATTGACAATGCAACATTTGCATTTTCAAGCAAGTGCCGTTTCATAACATTTTGGTTGAAGATGAAGGAGAGCCACGACTTAAAGATCAGTCAAGTCATGTACAATCAAATTTTCAAAATAATCTTATGTACAATGAATTGAAGGGTTATCAGGGCCTTAAAATTGCCCAGCTGAATGTTAATAGTATCCTTAAGCACATTGATGAGGTGAGGTCATTCGTTAAATGTAACAATATTCATTTACTCGCTTTAAATGAGACCAAAGTTGACAATTCAATTTTTTATGACGAAATTAAGATAATTTCTCCCTTGTACGGAGGGACAGAAATCGACACGGGGGTGGAGTGGCGATCTACATTCACGCATCACTTCACTATGAAGAACTAAGTCATGACTCTATGAATGAATTAGAAATTGTCTCTGTCAAACTTTATTTAAAACATTCAAAACCAACTGTTTTCTCAACCTGGTATAGACCACCATCGTCAAACATTGATGTACTAAATCTCTATGAGCATTTTACAAAATACATAGACGGGCTAAGTCTTGACGTAATTTTAGTCGGTGACATAAATTGTGATTTACTGTCACGAACGCTATCAAGTATGAGTAAACAATATAAAGAAATCAATGATAGGTATGGCTTATTTCAAGTAAACAAAACAATACCAACCAGAGTAACTCATGTTTCTGCTACTTTAGTTGATCACATGATTACTAACTGCCCTGATAAGATAAAAAATTACGGTGTTCTACACAACGGAATGAGCGATCATTCTATTAGTTTCTTAGTATGGAATTCTGGAGAAAAAACATCCCCCAGATTAATATCATATAGAAATTGTAAAGATCTTAATCCAGAATTGTTCAAGGACGACATCCGTGCCCAAGAATGGTCAAAACTCAGTGAATGTAAGACAATAGACGAAGCTGTCAACTTATGGCAGAACCTAGTATTAAATGTAATAGACAAGCACATGCCCATACGTTGTAGGAGAATTAGAGATAGAGAGTCAACCTGGATGAAATCATATATCTACAAACTCATGAAACAACGTGACAAAATAAAAAAGAAAGCTTGTAAACTTAGTGATGATAATCTTATGCGCGAATATAGAAAGTTGCGTAATAAAGTAACTTTCGAAATTGCAAAAGCAAAAAAGAAATACTACTCGAATAAACTGTCGGAATGTAACAATTCCAAAAATACCTGGAAAACTTTGAAATCAATTATACCGAATAAGAAATGTGATTCAAGGGTCACTCTCGGTTCTGATAATGCTTCAAAAGCTGCAAACAATTTTAATAATTTTTTTTTTCTAGCGTTGGAAGCGATCTTGCTAATAAATTACCAAACATTCCCCGAGACCTGCAGGATAACACAAGTACTGGAAAGGGCTCATTTGGCTTTTTCCCTGTAAAAGAAACTGATGTACTAGATATCATACGAAATTTAAGAAACACGAAATCAGTGGGACTGGATGGCATTTCTGTATTCGTTTTGAAATTATGTGCTAACGAAATAACACCCAGCATCACCTATTTGATAAACTTCTCGTTGAAAACGGGCAAATTCCCCAAGCAATGGAAGATACAATTATCCCAATTCATAAAAGTGGAGATAAAACCATTCCATCAAATTTTAGACCCATCTCCCTCCTTCCTTGTGTGTCAAAAATTTTAGAACGTATAGTTCAGAGGCAGGTCCTCTCGTACCTACATATTCACAATATTCTCTCGCCGGCACAATCCGGTTTCCGGGCAAGACATTCAACGATCACAACATTGATCAAAGTAACTGATGACTGGTACCATGCAATTGATAAGAAAGAGTATACCGGTGCGGTGTTTGTCGATCTCAAAAAGGCTTTCGACACCGTAGACTGGGGGATTCTTCTAACGAAGCTTACTAATATCGGGATAAAGGGTACTCCATTGCTATGGATGGAAAGTTACTTGACCGACAGAATTTGTAGGACGCTTGTCAACTCTGAGCTTTCTGCAGAATCTAACATTACCTGCGGAGTCCCGCAAGGTTCACTGCTAGGACCACTATTTTTCATCATGTACATAAATGATTTAATGGACTGTGTGAAATCATGTCAGGTTCAATTGTACGCCGATGACACGGTTCTTTACTTTTCTCACCCATCTATCCAAAACGTAGAGTCAGCTCTTAACTCCGACCTGGAGAATGTTCATAAGTGGATGAATAATAGTAAACTGAGTGTCAATTGTAATAAAACAGAATGCATCCTAATCGGAAGTAAACATATGCTTGCTAAATGCAATGTCTTGAATGTAACATTAAACAATTCCCGTATAAACCAAGTGCGTGAATTTAAGTACTTAGGACTGATCTGTGATGAAACTTTGACCTGGAATAAACATATCGAAAAACTAGTCCAGAAAGTAAGTAAGATGGTTGGTTTTCTAGGACGATTAAGACGCTCGTTGAATGAATCAGTTGTAAACTCGATTTATAAGTCTCTTATACTCCCATATTTTGATTATGGCGATGTAATATACAGCTCAGCATGTAATAAATATATCGAACAACTCCAGAAGGTACAGAACAGAGCAGCTCGTATCATATTAAGAGTAAAACCAGAGTCACACATATCTGTCGCTGAGTTGCATAATTCTCTGGGCTGGCAATTTCTTAACAAAAGGAGAAATCAGCATTGTATTGTTTTTATGTACAAGGTAATGCACGAACTAACTCCACAGTATTTACGTAATGAATTCACGGTCGCACCTCAGTATTACTCTTCTCGTTATGGCGAAAAACTACTTTTACCTAAACCACGGACAGAATTCCTTAAGAAATCCTTTAAATATAGAGGTGCCAAGGTATATAATGCCCTACCTTTGGACTTAAAATTGTCTCCTACCATAAACAATTTCAAAACCAAATTATCATCTCACTTCTTTTTTTTTTTCCCCCTTTTCCTTTTTTTCTTCCCATTTCCCCATTGTTCTTTGAACAAACTTTAAATTACTAACTGACTTTAAGCTTATTCCACTAAATAGTTCCACAAAGCGCATTCTCCTTTTCGGTCTTGTATTTCTTACTGGTCATATGAATCAAATTAGTGCATATACATATTTTTATATATTTATTCCGATGTTGTCTCAATGCAATCTGTACTTTTATCCTGAATTCCATTCAATATTCTTACGCTCTCACTGTTGCCCTCTTAAAATTGTATGCGTGTACCAGAATCAGTTCACAATGATTACATATTCATTTTTATACAATGTATATTCATATTATTCATTTTATTACTCCTTGCTCCTTGTGAAAACCTTTTTCAATAACTTGATAGCAGCCTAATTCATTCAATTATTTCATTTTAAAAATATTTAGTGTAAATTCTTGCCAAACTATTTAATTTTATGATCTTTTCTTATTAGTAACAACATGTATCATGTCATTTTTGTTATTTTGTTTGATTTACCGTATATGTTATGCCTCTTTCATATGTGTTTACTTTTTACTTTGTATTGTATATGGACCCCATGGAAGAACAATATAGTCATGTCGACTAAACTGAAAATGGGCTATCCATCCGTTTTGCTTTTATGTGTTTTTATACGGAAAATAAATACTATACTATACTATACTATCATCATCATCATCACTATCGTCATCTCCACCATCACCATCATTATCATTGCTACCACCAATCATCATCATCATCACCACCACCACCATCACCACCATCATCACCATCATCATCATCATTATCACCATCATCATCATCATCATCATCACCATCATCATCATCATCACCATATCATCGTCATCACCACCACCACCATCTTCTGATAACCCTCACCATGGCCTTTGTATATAAAAACCAACCTCCACAGTTTACAGAGATGTCACTCTTTTTTTTCAATTAATCTATCCAGCTTATTAAATCAACTTTTTCAGAAAATACTGAACCCAATGTTACACAAGTTAATCATGGACAAGACAAGCTTTGATGCAAATAGATTTAAGATTATTAATATATTTTTTACATATCTTACAGTCAGATCTGTACAGAATAAAGCCTCTATGGTATAAAAAGACACACTAGATACACAAAAATATTAGTGTTTCTTAGACATAATACTGAACCCTTAACAGCATATCACAAGATGCGTATGATAAACATATTGCTTATTATTTTTTATTACAAAAAACTTACCTTTAGAAATAACTGCATATGGAAATGTAAAACGGCATCTTAGCTTAAAAAGATGATTATCATTGCATGATTTTCTACAGCAGCATTTGTTAACACTTTGATTATTTGTAAATTTAAAAGGCTGCACCAGTCAAGTGTTCATTAACATTGATGAATCTAATAAAGAATCTAAGAAGAATGTTTTAAAACCATCTCAAAAGGAGATTTTTTTTTCCTTTTTGACTTCATTTTTCTTACTGCTGCCAGGTAGGATCCTCTCTTGAATCTTAAAGACCCTAATTCTCTTAATGGTATCTTTAAGACAGTGCTCAGAAGGATTGGTGTCGCAAACACTTGAAAATGTAAACTGAAAGTCAATATGAAGTTAGATATTAACAGGTAATTAGGAATTTGTTTGTGAATAAAAGAAAAAAATATTTGCAAAGATTAAACAATTTGTCAACTACTTGCAATCTGTTTAGCTTTCACAAACTGACAAAACCAAAATTTGGCTACACTCACAAACATTAACTTTTATTATGGTAACTGGATATGAAAGGTGCAAACACCACCATTGCACTAAATGTCTGCAAGCGTTTTCTTATTGTTTTTCTTTCTCTGGTGTTGGCCTTACCAAGAAATAATAAACAAATATATTCCTGATTTGGAGGAGAAAAAAACATATGGAGGTTTCAAAGACTGCATTTAAGAATGATGAACCATTTTGCTGAACATCCCCCAAAGTTCTCCGGGGACCTCCAAAGTTCTCCGGGACCTCGAAAGTTCTCCAGGGACCTCCAAAGTTCTCCGGGGACCTCCTAAGTTCTACGGGGACCTCCAAAGTTCTCAGGGGACCTCCAAAGTTCTCAGGGGACCTCCAAAGTTCTCCGGGGACCTCCAAAGTTCTCCGGGGACCTCCAGGTCCTCATGATACAAAGTTTTGCAATCAATCACAGAATGACAATGCCACTTCAAAACCATATTTGCATGCATATAGGGTTCAACTCGCCACAATCAAATGATTAGAATCACCCATAATTCATCTTAAATCTTCATGTTAGTGGAACTGTGACACAAGGCTTAGAAAATGATCTTCGAGCAAATCTTTATGATTAATTGCATTCAACACAATGTACAATCAATCATAAAAATCATACATATGACCAATAACTTTGCTTTAAGTTACACTACCTAAGACTTAATGGAAAGGAACAAAATTATGCATTATAATAAAGTAATTTTGATATTGTATCATAACATAAAGCGGACGGAAGTGTTTTATCTGAATTGTTTGAAATATAGACAATTAGTGCATAATACAAATTTGATTACACAACCTGGACAGAAATATGTACCGTTTGAAAAATAGACTAAAATATTTGCATTATGTTACAAACTGGACGGAAATATATGCCTTTAAAAAATATATCTTTCCACTGTGACATTAACTATCTATCTGTACTTTTTGCTTATTTAGTGACAGAATACTTGTAAAACAATTCACAATTGAGCTGATAGGAAGATGTTTGGAATTGCTACAATACAGGACTAGAAAAAAAAGACATTCATAAAATCCATGGAGAGTTATGTTGTGACAGAATTCTTCCAGTAATGTTTGGATTACTGTACAGTGTGTTCAAGAAAAAAGGAAATTCATGAATTAAGTTTTTTTTAAACTATAATACTTTGTCAGGAATTTCTTCAAATGAAAATTCAACCTATTCTCTTTCTTTCAACACCAGTTACAATATGTTTCTGCTATGCATAGCCAGATGAGGACCCTTTCAAATGGTGATATCACACAAAAAATGTGTAGAATAGATATCAAAGATTTAACAGTCTGTAGCACAGGATATTTAAAAAGACATTCAATAGTATTTCCTTTATCTCTTTTATCATGCTTCAGAGAATAGACACCTAATTTTGGCATGGATTATCTAAACTGTCCGTGGCCAATTCGATAAAACACCTGCATTATTCTACACAAAGTGGTTCTGACATGCACAAGTTTAAATTGTTCCATTTTGGTCAGGGATTCAGATACCACCATATGTTTGGTATCTGATGAAAGAAGAGAAAATGTCCTTATTACAAAGTTATAGGATGATTAGATTATGCGCAACAATAAGAAAATCTTCAAAAATACAGGTTTTGTTTTTATTTGGGAAAACATTATAAACAAAAACACACTGATACAACAGACAGGACCCAGTTAGGCTATGGAAGTGATGGGAGTGGCCATTCTTATTCCACAGACAGAATGCGGGTTCGAGAAAGCGTCTGTTTGAACCTGCATTAATGGAAACAGCTAAAATGATGTACCCAGATATTGTTATTCTACCAGGAGGCCGTTTCATAAAGCTGTTCGTAAGTTAACAGCATCTTTAAGAATGACCGTTGATCCTTTCTTGTGGTAAATGATATTCACCATTATATGTTCATCGGTGATCATTTAGCACAGTAGAAAGGTTCACTAGTCATTTTAAAGTCGCTCTTAACTTAATACAAACAGCTTTATGAAACACCCACAAGGAATGGATTGATAAACCTCTTCATGTTATCACAAATAATTTACATTTCCTCAAAGTCTGAAATGCACATACCGTAAATTATCAAGTAAATACATAGGAAGGATTTTGTGCATCAGAAACTGCAAAACATACTTAGTAAAAATAATTCTGGTTCTAGTAATACCTCAAAATGAATTAAGTATGTAGCTAACTTTGTTCAGCCTATATTGTTTTGTGTAATGATTACATCCTAACCATGCATATGTTGTTCATATGTTGTTCCACTACAATGAATATTAAGCTCATTATTTCAAGAACTTGCTGGAAAATCAATAAATCAATGATTAAAGCATGATAAAATTGTTTCTGCTTTTTACTCATGATACAGAGAAATACCTTAATTGTTATTCTTACAAATTGGTAAAAAGGGACATTCTTATTTCTATAAAATAAATTAATTACACTGTACCCAACTGAAAGAGGGATATTTTATCAACCTTTTCTTTCCAAGCTAAGGACCTTAAGAAACCGTCAAACACTTACTTTCAAGTCTAACAACCTGAAGAAAAACTTCAGATGTTCTGAAAAATGTTTGTGTCTGCTGGGATGTGCACCCAGTCATCCAAAGAATCATGAGTCTATTGGCATTTGACAATTTAAATTGTCCAACTGACAAGATCTTCATTGTGTATTTTTATATTGAATAACTTGTAAGTTATAAGGTTATCATCTCAGCCTCATCAGTAGAAGTACAGATTTCTCTTGGAAACAAAATAACAACACAAACATGTAGCAATGCAGGGAGACTGACACACTTCCAAGTGGAGTGACACCCATTCTTCAACACTCCTGCAGCACACACACAAAAATTAAAAATTCAAAGCCTGCAGAAATGTGTCAGTAGCTGGAAGTTAATGACAAATCTTCATATTAATGAGATGTATCTTAAAAAGTTGGAGACTTATCTCATGCGACAACACAAGGGCAGTACATGTATAAGATTAGTTTCACAGCCGCAGCTCAACTGGTGACTGGATGTGTATAATAGCTCTGGACTAGAAGGTGCATGAGCCGATAATGAAAGCATTGTACATTATATTCTACTTAACATTAAGATGGTTGTTAATGGAACAATCTATCCTGACACCTCTAAACTATCAAATACTAATGTAAAGCATGTGGTCCCATGGCATGTCTTTTAGGTGTCCTGATCAACCAAGATGCTGAAGGTGCGGCAGAAAACCTTTCCACAGCAGAACTTGGGTGTAAAGATTCGTGGATAGAACTTGGGGGGGAAGCGCCGTAGTGTAGCAGTTCTGACTCTCGCCTTGTAACCAGAGGGTCGTGCGTTTGAATCCCAGCATGGCCTAGCATCCTTTGGCAAGGCATCAATCCACAGTTTGCCACTCTCACCCAGGTGCTAAATGGGTACTGGTAGGAAACAAACGTCGTTGTAGTTGGTTTAGCAACAGGCTGCTAAAAAGCTATGAATACAGTGACCGGGTAATGATAATTGTGAAGCGCTTTGAGCAGTCGTAGATTGATAAAGCGCTATATAAAAGTCAATTATTATTAAAGATTGTCCTACCCAAACTGCTGTACCATTCTTCAGAGTGTAGCATGTGGTCCTAGGGCATGGCTTTATTGCTTCCTGATCCCCAAAATGCTGAAGGTGGGGTAGCGAACCTCCCGTGAAAAGAACTTGGGTGTGATGATTGTCGTTACTGAGGTACTGTACCCATCCTTCAGAGCGTAGCATGTGGTCCTAGGGCATGGGTTTATTGCTTCCTGATCCCCAAAATGCTGAAGGTGGGGTAGCGAACCTCCCGTGAAAAGAACTTGGGTGTGATGATTGTCGTTACTGAGGTACTGTACCCATCCTTCAGAGCGTAGCATGTGGTCCTAGGGCATGGGTTTATTGCTTCCTGATCCCCAAAATGCTGAAGGTGGGGTAGCGAACCTCCCGTGAAAAGAACTTGGGTGTGATGATTGTCGTTACTGAGGTGCTGTACCCATCCTTCAGAGCGTAGCATGTGGTACTGGGCAAGGCTTTATTGTTTCTTGATCGCCCGAAATGCTGAAGGCGGGGTAGGGAACCTCCCGTGAAAAGAACTTGGGTGTGATGATTGTCGTTACTGAGGTGCTGTACCCATCCTTCAAAGCAAAGCATAGCATGTGGTCCTTGGGCATGGCTTTATTGCTTCCTGATCCCCAAAATGCTGAAGGCGGGGTAGGGAACACTCCCTAAGCAGAACTTGGTGTGAAGATTGTCGTAATGAACCTGCTGTAGCATTGTTCAGAGTGTAGCATGTGGTCCTAGGGCATGGCTTTATTGCTTCCTGATGCCTGCTCTACATCCCACCTCCTTACTACTGCTCAGAGTGTAGAATGTGGTCATGGGCATGGCTTTATTGCTTCACCCGAAATACTGAAGGCAGGGTAGGGAACCTTCCAACAGCAGAACTTGGTGCAAAGATTGTCGTAATCAACCTGCTGTACTATTGTTCAGAGTGTAGCATGTGGTCCTAGGGCGTGGCTTTAAGGTTTCCTGACGCCTGCTCTACATCCCACCTCCTTACTACTGCTCAGGGTGTAGAATGTGGTCATGGGCATGGCTTTATTGCTTCACCCGAAATGCTGAAGGCAGGGTAGGGAACACTCCCCGCGCAGAACTTGGTGCAAAGATTGTCGTAATGGACCTGCTGTAGCATTGTTCAGAGTGTAGCATGTGGTCCTAGGGCATGGCTTTTTGGTTTCCTGATGCCTGAGATGGTGAATGCTGGGTATGTTACCTTTCTTGATGTATAGTTGGTGTGCGGGTTGTAGTAGTTTGGTGCTGGTGTGATTTCTGTTGAGGCAAGGTATGATAAATTTCAAGACATAACAACATAGGAAAATATATGATTTTAAAAATTAGTATACAGTGCGTACCAGAAAAAACGAAACCGAGATTTAGAGATGATTTATCATAACTTAATCATAAATACAATAGATAAATGACCTACCAATGTAAAGCTTAGAATCTCCTCATTCATCTGATATTACTTAGATTATTCCTCATTCACGCATGAGTGAGCAAAAACAATTCGAAGAAAGGATGCCAAAAACTCATTTGGCGGGGGGTATCTGAATTTCAAAAAGAAAATCACATGAATAAAAAGTTCAAAATCTGCTCTTTCGTTTGATACCTTAATCACAGAAAATGGTCAAGAAGTAAAAAAGTTATGATCCCTTTGAAACAATGCTTGTATTTCAATAATTTTATTAAATAAACGTGTTTTCACTGGTTTCCCACAGAAGTAAACTCACGGTAACAAAAGACTTAATGCATGGCTGATCGTCAACAAAACGGAGTGTCGAGTGAGTTTGAACGCTAGCCTGTAAAACCTCTTCATTTTATGAAATTATTGAAATTCAAGCCTTATTTCAAATAACCAGAACTTTGTTGTTTCTTGACCATTTTCTGTAATTGAGGTATCAAATTAAAGAGCAGATATTGAACTTTTTAAAATTGTGGTTTTCTTTTTAAAACCAAGATACGGCCCGCCAAGTGACTTTTTGGTATCCCCTTTTCAAATTGTTTTTGCTCACTCATGCGTGAATGAGAAATAATCTAAGTAATTTGAGATGAAAGAGGAGATTCTAAGCTTTAAAATGGTAGGTAATTTGTCTATTGTGTTTGTGATTAAGTTATGATAAATCATCGATAAATCTCGGTTTCTTTTTTTGTGGGACGCACTGTATAGTATCATTCAGGACAATATTCAATCATTAGAGGAGATGAATGATGGTGCATATATATTTTTTTTTCCTACAGAGGTTATAAAATTATGAACAGCAAAAAAAGATAAATGTCACTAAAGCTAGGAAAGATGATATATGCAACAAATTGTAGTTTGAACTTCAAATAAGGATGGGCTCTGCTTTGAAATTGTATACAAATTTTTGAAAATGAACTTAAAAGACATAGTGCAGGCATACCTTTTAAAGTTTTTACACCCATGATTTCCCATGTTGGGTAAAACACTTAAGTCTGCTGCACACTACACGATCCTACCACATACGATGCAAATTTCAACAAATTACATTTTGCATTCAATATGAAAATTTCAAGAAGGAAAATTATTTTATTTGAAGTTTGGTATAATGCTAGGAATACTAAAATCAGAATTCTGCTTTGCTGAAGGCTTTATTGTCGGAGTATAGTCCAAATAGGATTCAAGTACTTACTGATGATGACATCATTGCGATTTGGAACTGAATTTGTATTTATTCCTACAGTGAGGCTCCAAATAGACTGAAATATTTTTTTCAGTGTTCATTCAACTACTTGGAACTTTGATTGTTAAGATTTTATAGGTTGAAATTTTCATATCTAAGGCTATTACGATTTCTTTGAAAGCAGATCGTGTAGTGTGCAGGGAGCTAAATATGGCAGAAGATGTACTTACCAGGTGCGCCAAAGAGCCTCCCGCGGTTCAGTTTGGCTCCCATACTAAAGGCTGGAGCTCGACGGAAGAGTAATGGATCAGATCGCTGACGGTGATATTGGTCTGGGCCGGGTTCATTCTCAGATCCTGCAGGATAAAACGTTTCATAAAGGTTTTATTCAGGCACTTTTGTTTTGGCCTACCATCAGGGCTTTAAAAAATGTTTAGTTTAGTATCCAGTGTCAAATTATAAAAATATAACTTCTGACAAAGCCAAATATATATACACATAAGCCACAATATCAAATATTTGGTAGTATGCCATTTAAAACATGGCGTAAATCGGTTGAAGCCAGCGGTCATCTAAAGCCATGACTGTGGATGACCTGTCAATTGACCTCTCGCTGGCCTTAGAGATTTGGCCTGAATATTTTTCTATGTGTGCTATAATATAGAATTGTGCCCGAGAGTCCTTGCCCTGAAAATATAAATATTACGCCATTTGTTTTATCCTCATTATGAGGTAAAAAATAAGTTGTTTGCTTGTAATTTTATGACTGCGTTTCATCTGTATATGTCATAACTAGAGGATTAACACATGACTTCCAAATTCTTTCATTCATATAAGCTATGTCGGCATTATTATCATTATCAGCAGTAATGGGATGATTAACAGTTTATGATATAAACAATAATTACATGTAGTTCTACTCTACACGTGCTTACGATATACAAAGCAGATGTTACAGAGAAAATAGATAGATTTTTAGTTTGCTTCTGAGTAACTGTACAAAAGGACATGAATGGATGTCGCTGGGGAGACTATTTCAAATACAGGGACAACTGACACTTTGTTGACCTTTCTTGGGGTTCATTTTTTGATATTTAAAGGTTAAGTCCACCCCAACAAAAGGTTTATTTGAATTTTAAAAAAGAGAAAAATCCAACTAGCATAACACTGAAAAATTCATCAAAATTGGATGAAAAATAAGAAAGTTATGACATTTTAAAGTTTTGCTTAATTTCACAAAACAGTCATACACTGTATGTACATCCTGGTTGGTATGCAAATGAGGAGACTGATGATGTCATCCACTCACTATTTCTTATGTATTTTATTAAGTGAAATACATGTCATCCACTCACTATTTCTTATGTATTTTATTAAGTGAAATACGAAATATTCTAATTTTCTACTCAATGTCAAGGGGAACAACAATTAATTCCCCCCTGAACATGTGGAATTGACATGGTTTAATACTATATGATACAGTCAAGTTGGTCTTTATTGTCAAATCTGTAAAAAAATGAAATATTATATAATTCAAATGATAAAAAACAAAAGAAATAGTGAGTGAGGGACATCATCGACTGTTGTCATTTTCATGTCACTGAGTTGTGCATATCACTGTTTTGTGTAAAATAAGCAAAACCTTAAAATGTCATAAATTTTTATCTTTTTATTTAAATCAATATTTTTCTGGGGTGGACTTGACCTTTAAAGTGGGTCTGTTCTACAGCATACAGAATAGTGAAATTGGTGGACGGAAGAAAACAAACATGAAACGTACTCTGGTGTCAGGTCATTTATGGACATGGATATTTATAGACATGTAAAGAAACAAAAAGCAATCTCATATGTAATTCATGTTGTTGGATGCCTCACCTTTTTTGTTGATGACAAAGTTTGTCTTTCCTCTCATGCTAAATGCCGGATAGTCTTTCTTATCAGGAACCTTCCTACCAACCATAGACCTCCCTCTACCATAGGCGTTGGGTGATGGCCACTGTTAACAAAGAAAGTATTGGGAAAGAAGGTAAACTGCCGATTGGTCTATTGCCATCTCGTCCACTCGTCACATGGTCTACCTTCATTTAGTCTTATGTCATTCCGTCCATCATCATTTCGTTTAGCAGTCATTTGGTCCAATGACCATTTGGTCCAATAATCACTTTGTCTAATCACCAGTTCATCTATGACCATTACGTCTCATGACCAGTTGGTCCAATACCCATTCTATTTTCTGGACTAAGTGGCTATTGGACCAACTGGACATTAGTCCAAATGGAGAGTGGACAAAATGCCAATTAGACCAAGTGGATAGTGGACAAACTGATGGTAGACCAAATGATAGTAGACAAGTTAGTAATTGAACGAATTGGCATTAGACCAACTGAAAATGAACCTTGGTGAATGCCACTTGGTCTAATGACACCCGGTCTAATGTACATTTGGTCAAATGCCAATTGGACTAATGGACATTAATGCCACTAATTCTATTCCCCCTTTATCTAATCCCACATGGTTCAATCTTTCCAAATACAGAATGGTTTAGAATTGCCTAATTGAATTCATCAAACTTACTACCTGCATTTAAACCTGTTCTTTCGTGATATTCTATTCTACTTTTTGGAGCACACAAGGAGCAGTTTGTAAGGTTGTTGCAAACTATAATTATTACTCTATAGCGATGATACATGGCTTATAAATCTCAAACAATGACTCTGATTGGTTGCTGGTGGTAATAAGGGCTTACAACAGAGACCCTGATTGGCCATTTCAATATTGCGATTAATTGCAGACATCTGTGTTACTGGGTTCAGAGTACCAAGACTGGAGGAGAAATGCAGAAATACATGCAGGGCTTGAATCGTACTCACCCTCCTCTCAAATCTTGTTTTGGACGTGAAGTTATCAGTACTGTTGAACCAGGTCTTGGAATAGGCAGTGCGTCCACCCCCAGCTGCGTGCACGACAAAGCAAAAGTGGTTATGATAAGAACAAGGTGCAATTCATTAATAAACATTCATGGATAAGAACAAGGTCATAATTCATACCCCAACAAATTATTCATGTATAAGAGCAATGTCAGTGTAAAATAGTGGACAAACCCAAGTAAGATATTGCTAGAATTTATTAACAAAATTTTTGGTCCATTAATGAGCACTGAATGCTTCTCTGAAATGAATGCTTGACCTACAACTGATCCAATGATACAGGAGCCATCTCTGTTCATCTTCAACATAAACTTTGCTTAGGGAAAATGTGATAACAGCAAATGTTCAACATTTAATGTCAGAAATATCATGCTTTCCACACCTTTCAATAAAAAATTTCAGTTTTTAAGTAAATGTTGATTTTATATACAAGTGGTCTAACATAAACAAGACATCAGTAAATCTAGATTTCTACCTCTCTCTGGAGAAATCATTTCAAAGGTGTACTCAGAAGCATACTCCTTGGACTGAGGCTTAGTCCGGGTTATAATTGAGCAAGATGCCACACGGAAAAGGAGAAATTTTCATATAGTGCCTCTAGACCAGTTTTTTCCGCTGAATATGAATATATGAGGTAACCAGGCTGTATCCTGAAAATTAACCCGTGAGGGCGCTTTTTTCAAAATGGCCGCCAAATTTTCAGAACATTTGAATTTTCGTACATAGATTTTGATATAAACATTCCATTGCCACAAAATTAGTGTCATATGAAAGACAAATAAATTTTCTACAATTTGATACCATTTATGGGGGATAAGTAGGTCATTTGGCTGAGATTTTAAGTAGAAAAGTGCATTTTTTGTCATTTTTTTCCAAAAATTGAAAATTTTGCAAATACATGATTTTACATAATTCAAAAAAAAAATGAATCAATTACCTTGAAATGTTCCAGAAAACTTTATTGATATACTATCATTATGTGGATGAAAATTCAACTCTGTATCATTCTTCTTAGCAAATTTATAAAGTATCAAACTTGAATACGTCAATTTCAGAAATGTCGCTTTTTGTATGCATTTCCATAGACTAATGCGTATAACATGTATAATATGTATAATGTATAGTTACAAATTAAATGCAATTATCTCTGCTCGTTAAAGGGGAATCCAGCCTTGGCCATAAAATGTTGTGCTGGGAAGGAGAAAAATAAACTGAACAGAATGATGAAAGTTTGAAAGAAATCGGACAAGCAATAATAAAGTTATAGATGCTTTAAAATTGAGATCACTAATACTGTGTAGATTTCAAATTGGCAACTGGGTAAGTAAATTATGACAAGGGGCAAGGACAACTTTCCCATAGGCCATGTACTTTATTATCAGGGATTTGTGGTTTTCTCCTAAGTACCCATGCCCCTGGGGCAGTAATCTAAATATAACCCAGATAGTATATTGTTTTATGTCCTCATGAAAGAAAAATTTAATTTGAAATAAAACTTTTAGAAAAAAGGACATTTTAGCCATAATATGTATTGGAGTACATAAAAGAGTAGTCCTTGCCTTACATCACTATGACATCACATATGCGGCCAATTTGAAGTCTCCATGAGTATAGTGATTACCAATATTTAAAACTTTTAAAAATTCATAACTTTCTTGTTGTTTATCTAATATTGTTAAAACTTTCACCTATCAACTTGTCTGATTTTTCTTGTCCTTATAAAAACAAGTTTTTATTTCGGTTGGATTCCCCTTTAATCACTTGGATATTTAAGAATAGGCTTTTCTCTATCAGCTATATAAAAACTAAATGTTGGCACATCAAGGCCTAACACTCTCATGTGGTGGGGGTGTCGAAGCCCTCCCCCCCCCCCCCCCCTTCCTGTCTATATCATGTTGTTGTATATTGCCTATTTGTTGGGAAAAAATCACTGTTTTTTTTAGCCTTTGAAACCACTTGGAGAGGAAAAGAATAAGTTGTTCTACCAGCTACATCAAAAGAAGTGACACGTACATCGTAGCCAACCCCTTTTTTTTTTGGGGGGGTGCGCTGGGGAAGTCACCCCTCCCCTTATTGCTTATTGCCAATTTATTTGGAAATTCACCATTTTGGACCCAAAAAAGCGTTTGTGCTTTATAGTATTTTATTTCTTTGAGAGAGTAGAGTTCGTTCTACAAGCTGCATAAATAAGCGCTAGCACATCGAACTCTAGCCCTCTCTAGCCATGTCTAAGTCGCCCCCTCCTCTATATCATGTATATTGCCTATTTATTGAAAATTTCACTATTTTGGATCACCCATTGAGGCATAAGGGCGTTTCTATATCATACAGCCAATTTTATTTTCTTGCAATTACTTGGAGAGAAAAGCTTAGACTTTGCTCTATCAGCTACATATTATTAAGAAGCGCTGGCATATCGAAACCCGTCTCAGGGGCTGTCTTAGTCAACCCCTTCCCCTCTATGTCATATATATTGCCTATTTATTGGAAATTACACCATTTTGAATCGCCCATTGAGGCAAAAGTGCATTCCTACTATATAGTACAGCCAATATCATTTTCTTGCTATGACTTGATGGATTAATTGATTCTTTATTTCCATGCAAAAATAAATCATACAACAGAAAATATATTGACAATATTTCACGGTAAAATAACAATAAACAATCATTGCATGGGATGGAACAGTCATAAGCACAAAGGCCTGAAAAGGACGCCCCTCAAGAGAGACTACGGCCCTGAATAAAATCAATATAAGTCATATTTAAAAATTACTGTAAAAGCAGGGCCAAAATGAAAACACATCAAGCGTGTCAAGAATAAATCAAATGATAATAACACACAAGCCGTGTATCGATTATGTTTAACATAGATACGTCGTATAAAATAATACAAAAAAAAATAAAGTATGCAATATGATGAAACTGATGATAGAACAATATCTTAACTCAAATAAGTGCTAATAATGGAATGCTTAAACTCAAACTTAAATTTGTTCAATGTAGGAGCACCACGTATTGTTAAAGGTACTTGGACATGCAGGAAAGAGTAGGCTTTGCCCTATCAGCTACATATAAACAAGTGCTGGCAAATAAAAGCCTACCCCCTCCGGGAAGCTGTTGAAATCACCCCATCCCTTTCGCATTATTGCCTATTTATTGGAAAATTCACCATTTTGGAGCCCCCATTTAGGCAAAAAGGCGTTCCTGATATAGATATATAGTTCTGCCACTTTTACTGCCTTGAAACCACTTAGGGAGGAAAGAATAGGTTTCGCTTTATCAGCCTCATATAAAGAAGTGCAGGCAAATACAAGCCTACTTCCTTCAGGGGACTGTCGAAATTACCCCCCCCCCCCCTCCCTTGAAATTCACCATTTTCGATCCCCCATTGAGGCAAAAAGGCGTTTCTGATATATAGTTCTGCCACTTTTAATGCCTTGAAATCACTTAGGGAGGAAAGAATATAGGGTTTTCTTTATCAGCCACAATAAAGAAGTGCAGGCAACTAAAAGCCTACCCCCTCCAGGGGGCTGTCAGAATCACCCATCCTTTTTGCATTATTGCCTATTTATTGAAAAAATCACCACTTTGGAGCCCCCATTGAGGCAGAAAGTCATTTCTGATTATGTTTTTGCCGGTTTTCACCCTTGAAAACACTTGGAGAGAAAAAGAATAGGCTTTGCTTTAACAGCTACGTATAAACACACGCTCGGAAAAAAGGCCTATCCCCATCAGAGGGCTGTTGAATTCACCCCACCCCTTTTTTCATTATTGCTTATTTATTGGAAAATTGACCATTTTGGAGCCCCCATTTAGGAAAAAAGGCGGTTCTGCTATATAGTTCTGCCACTATTACCGCCTTGAAACTACTTGGAGAGGAAAGAGTAGGCTTTCCTCTAACAGCTACATATAAAGAAGTGGCTCTACTATATACCAGAAACATGTTTTTTGCCTCAATGGGGGCTCCAAAATGGCGAGTTTTCCAATAATTAGGCAATAATGCAAGAGGGGTGGGGTGATTTGACAGCTGCCCAGATGGGTAAGCTTTATAGAGCAAAGCATATTCTTTCCTCCTTAATTGGTTTGAAGGCAGTAAAAGTGGCAGAACTATATATATCAGAGATGCCTTTTTACCTCAATGGGGGCTCAAAAATGGTGAATTTCCTATAAATAGGCAATAACGCAAAGGAATGAGGGGGCTGATTTCGACAACAACCAGAAGGGGTAGGCTTTTATTTGCCAGCACAAAATTATGTAGCTGATAGAGCAAAGCCTATTCTTTGCTCTCTAAGTGGTTTTAAGCCAATACAAGTGGCAGAACTATAAATTATATCAGAGACATCTTTTTATTTCAATGGGGGCTCCAAAATGGTGACTTTTCAACAAATAAATACAAAAAAATTAGTGGGGTAACCTCTACAGCCGCCTGAAGGAGATAGGCATTGATTTGCCAACACTTCTTTATATGTAGCTGATAGAGCAAAGCCTACTCTTTTTTTCTCCAATTCATTGCAAGAAAATAAAATTGGCTGTACTATATAGTAGGAATGCGCTTTTGCCTCAATGGGTGATCCAAAATGGTGAAATATCCAATAAATCGGAAATATACATGATATAGAGGGGGGGGGGTGACTTAGACAGCCCCTGAGAGGGCTAGGGTTCGATGTGCCAGCGCTTGATTATATGTAGCTGGTGGAACAAACTCTACTCTTTCCTAAGTGGTTTCAAATCAATAAAATGGGGTGTACAACTAAGCACAAACGCTCTATCGGCCTCAATGTTGGGTCCAAAATTGTGAATTTTCAAATAAATATGCAATATTAACCAAAGGGGGAGGGCTTCGACACCCCCACCCCATGAGTGTGTTAGGCCTTGATGTGCCAACATTTTGTTTTTATGTAGCTGATAGAGAAAAGCCTATTCTTAACTATCCAAGTGATTAACGAGCAGAGATAATTGCATTTAATTTGTAACTATACATTATACATATTATACATGTTATACGTATAAGTCTATGGAAATGCATACAAAAAGCGACATTTCTGAAATTGACGTATTCAAGTTTGATACTTATAAATTTGCTAAGAAGAATGATACAGAGTTGAAATTTCATCCACATGATGATAGTATATCAATAAAGTTTTCTGGAACATTTCAAGGTAATTGATTCATTTTTCTTTGAATTATGTAAAATCATGTATTTGCAAAATTTTCCATTTTTGGAAAAAAATGACAAAAAATGCACTTTTCTACTTAAAATCTCAGCCAAATGACCTACTTATCCCCCATAAATGGTACCAAATTGTAGAAAATTTATTTGTCTTTCATATGACACTAATTTTGTGGCAATGGAATGTTTATATCAAAATCTATGTACGAAAATTCAAATATTCTGAAAATTTGGCGGCCATTTTGAAAAAAGCGCCCTCACGGGTTAATTTTCAGGATACAGCCTGGTTACCTCATATATTCATATTCAGCGTAAAAAACTGGTCTAGAAGCACTATATGAAAATTTCTCCTTTTCCGTGTGGCACCTTGCTCAATTATAACCCGGACTAGTTACTTGGAGAATACTGTTATACATCCTCCCCATTCCCCCCCCCCCTTTTTTTAAAGGAGGATTTCAAAGACAAGTGATCTTAAATAAACAGGCAATCACTATAAATCTAGGTCTTTACCTCTTTCAGGGAATTTCGTGCCAAAGGTGTACTCAGGAGCGTTGTCTTCATACAAAGGCTTGTTTCTTGGAGAATACCGACACGGCCCAGGAGTATCAAGGTCAAACTGCATCGGAGGTCGGCTGTTGATGCACTCATCAAGAGCTGAAAAGAAAAAAAAAGTTAAAAAATTGCCAATTTGTGTTAGAAATCAGTCGTTCTAACTTTAAATCACACTGCTATAGATTTGAAAGGTCTTATTTATCATTTTCCTTTGAATATTTTTAGCAGCATACAAAGATTGATGCAGTAAAAATGGGTAGTTTATCTATTATTTGTTTTGTTCTCTCTGCTCTTGAATGGGTGCGTATTTCAGGCTCTGAATCAAGGTTATTGGGCCAAAATGCAAAGTTTGCAAACCATTTGTATAGAGTTGGGTATGAGGGAAAGAGGAAGGAGGTTATCAAAAATATTACTCCTAAAGTCATCTCTACTTTTAGAGATGACTTTTATTAGTCCCTTGATTAATTTACAAGCACTGCTTTCTTGAAAGTTGGGTAAAACATTCAGGTAGGTTTTCATAAAGCTGATCGTAAAAGTTATGCACGACTTTATGCATAACTTAATAGACATGTTCTTAAATGCTAATCAAGCTATATAGGGATACAGGTTTTAGCACAAGGGTCACCAGACAGGAGTACAGTCATTCCTACGGTAAACTCCCGATTCGTGTATTGCCAACTCGTCAACTCATCACATGGTCTACCTTCATTTAGTCTAATGTCATTCCTTCCATCGACATTTCGTCTAACAACCATTTGGTCCAATAACCACTTCGTCTAATCACCAGTTCATCTATGACCATTTCGTCTAATAACCAGTTGGTCTAATACCCATTTTTTTTTCATTCATTTCATCCAATTAAAATATATCCAATTAGACCAAATGGTTTATGGACTAAAATCACTAAATGGCTATTGGACCAACTGGTTATTACACGAAATGGTGAGTGGACGAAATAGCAATTAGACCATGTGGATAGTGGACAAACTGATGATAAGACCAAATGACAGTAGATGAGTTGGTAATAAGATGAATTGGCATTAGACCAATTGGAAATAAACCATTCCTATCTACCAAAAAGCTACGTATGAAGCATCAACATTGTAAATAGATTATACGTACTCAAGATTTTGTGGAACTGTTTCTCTTCATAGTAAACACTCGCATTTCTGTTCTTCACAGCTTTTTTCCTGAGAGCAATGAGAAATTGTTTATACAGATTTGGTGAAAAATGCAATCCACTGATTGCATAGTAATTATATTATCAATTGTACATGTAATACTTATGCAATGTGGAAAGGTGTCTTAAGAATAAATAATGCTGCTTCACCTTGGTCCTCAATAAAAGAAAAAGACAACCTGTCTACATATAATGTATACCGTTCAGGAGCCTGCTTTATACAGGACTTGCAACTGTTGTAACTTTGCCATAATGGCAACTGCCATGGTAACAGGGCTCAGCAGCCAATCAGAATCAAGGTTACCATGGTAGTTGCAAGTCATTTGTGAAACGGGCCCTGATCATTTATGACATTAATATTAACAAATATAAGTAATACGTTCAAAACTTATTTGAAAGTTCTGTCCTCATATCTAGGTATAAAATAGAGATCTCTACCGAAAGAAGTTATTACCTTGAACTGTAGTTTATAATGATGTTTTTCTTTAAATATTATCAAGGTTCTAGGCACAGAAATTTTGGATGAGTGACACAGGTGTTGAACCTGTTACAGCGAACAAATTATTAATGGTTTTCCTCTCACTATAATACAAAATGAAAATACAATGTAAACATGGCAAAGCAGAGAGGCTGATTCCAAATATAACTAAGGAGGAAATGCGAGTTGTGATGTGATCATCTCAGCAACATGACCATCTGCGCTACAAAGACCTAAAAAATATTTTGAATCCTTACCTAGCATTGACCATCACCGATGACATCTTCATCACCGATGGGGGTAGCCTGCTGGACGTTCTAGTTGAGGCTCTCCTCTCTTCTTCCATCATCATTTGAGCCTTGACGTGAGCGGGCGGGGACGGGATGCGTGCTATCTGGACCCGAGACAGGTTGGTCGCTCGACTTGTTGATTCCAGCTTTGAGCCACTGTGAGGATGTTGCTGGTGATATGGAGCTAAGTATTAAGAACAAAACAGATAATTACGGTTCGGTTTCGAGTAAACAGTACACTGACAAATGGCAACATCTTTCGGTGAAACCTGTAAAGAGGTGCCCTGTACTTTCATTGTAAAACTTGGTCCAAGGTAAGATGTGAATAATCAAAGTAAAAATGGTGGCAGATAATGTTTGACAGTAACTGAACATGATCTTTTGGAGTTTAGTTCCTTTGAATGCACATACATTAAATTTCTTAAAGTAAGTTACCAGGCCTCGAAACACAAAGGTCTGCGATTGACTGCTAAATGAAATGGCCTATCAAGACCATAATTGCATGTGCATTTTGCTCAGTAGTCTGACTAGGAAATTATCAGAACTGTTCTTTCATATTAGTGATTAGCTACGGGGACCAGGTGTACAGTAAAACCCTACACATGAATGCTTCCAATTTCTTCAATCACTATACTTGATTTTTCATCAGAAATCTCTGTTTCCACATTTAAATGTAAGTGCTTACCAAATCTAAACAGATATCCATTTTCTTAGGTCTTAAGATTAGGGTAGGTTTCATAGTAGGGGTAATAAGCCCAGTAACTTTTAAATCTTGGATTAACAATCCACAATAAAGACTCGGCAGAAAATAAGGTACTTACATCTGAGAGGAGATGGTAGAACTCCATGAGCTTGATTGGCCTGGGTTAAGAGCTCTATTGGACTAAGACCTTCCATCCTCTGCCGTTCTTGCAGCTGACGAATGTCATGCCTCACCATCTCTGGTTCTATAGGAGGTAGTGGCTCGACATCAATCGCCAACATTGGTGGTTGGTCATACTCTGAGAAGTTACCATCCGTTGGAACATCCTCTTGGTTGACCGAAGACAAGTTTGGATCTGTTTCATATGGGACAGACCCTGTAGGAACTGTCAGATCTTGTTGATAGGGTTCATCTTGGCTTTCCTCAAAAATTTGACTTTCTAAAGCACTGTCTACTTGAAGTTCTGTGCGATTGTCCACTGCTCCATCATCAGCAATGTTCTCTTCAGGAATGCCATCGAGCAGTTCTTGTTGATTGTCATCCACATGTGCCTCTTTTCCAGCTTCATCACCTTCAGGCACTGGGACTGGGCTATTTAATTCTTGAGCTTCCTCGCTTGTCTGCTCTTCCATAACTAGTGCTTCAACACCATGCTCAGGGGCATTTGACATATAGCTCCTTTGAACATCCACTTCAGTTTGAGCAACATAATGCTCAGCTTCAATCTCCTCAAGTGGAGGGGCATGAACATCCTCTTTAGTTTCATCTCCATCTCCTTCCTCCGGTCCTTCAGCAGATGTTCCAACCTGTTCTATGATTTCCTCAGCAGCAGCTTCAAGCGTAACTTCTGGTGCACTTGACTTCATACTTCTATGAACAACTGTCTCATATTCAATAGCTACCTCCCTTTCTGGTTCTTCAATAAGTTGAGCTACTGGAATATCATCAAGTATCTCCTCTCTATTGCCTTCAGCTTGTTCAGCCTCCAGAACCACCTGTTCTGATGAATTTCCATCTTCTACAGAAGCTTCATTGTCCACTCCTGTATCACTCAAAGGTGCCATCTCTGGAAGCTCTTGCTCACCAATATCATCATGCTCTGTTGTGACTTCATTACTTTCTTCAGGTGTCTTTTCAGCAACTGCTTCCTCAGATGGAGCAGTATTTTCTGCAGAAGCTATGTCTGATGGTTCCGGCTGATCTGATCCAGGTTCTGCCACTGGGGTATCTTCCAATACATCGCCATCTTCTTCATCTAAAACCCGAGCTACAACCTCTGCTTTGTCATCGCCTAGTGAAGGATCGGCTTCAGTTATCACATCGGCAGAGTTATCGTCAATCTCTGCTTTATTTTCATCAGGTTCAACGATGCCTTCCCCATCACCATCTCCCTTTTCAGCAACCACTCCACCATCATCCCCTTCAGCTATTGGCCACTGTTCCTCAAGCTCATCTTCATTCAGCACTTGGACTTCACTGGCAAAGGACACAGTGGTGACTTTGGAAGACACTACCTCATCTCCTTCATCCCCCTTCTTTGATCTTTTTAGCTCTTCTTCTATCTGGACCTCTCCTTGCTCTACAGTCTCTTCACTTGTTCCTTCGGGTTCTATTGCATTGGCATTGTTTGCCTGACTTTCCCTTTCTCCCTCTGCATTCTCATCACCCCCTTCACCTCCTCCATCTATCCCACCCTCGGCCTGTGCATCATTTGTCTTGGTTTCTTCATTTGCATGACAGTCCCCTGCTCCCTGATCTTCCTGCAGCATACTCTCACCTTCATTCGCTTCTACATCTTCCTCATGGCCATCCCCGCTACCATCTTGTCCTAAACTTGCTACCACTTCACCGGTCCCATCATCTTCACATTTGACCTCATCCTTGAGCTCCGACCCGTTATCCAGGCCTTGTTCAGCCTCAGATTCCATGGTGCTTCTAGGCTGCCTAATGTTTCAGTGACAGACAGGCCTCAGTCATCTGGATTCCATGGTGCACCTGGAAAGAAGGGAAAAAATATAATCAGCAAAGTTTACAGATCTAACTGATGTCTACTTTAAAAAATTCCCAGTCATTTAGATTGTATAAAAGTATAAAAGATTGTAATCTAGTCATCATAGCTTGAACTTTTCAGCCTCTTACACACTACCGACAACCTTTCAGTGGATTCTATTATTATGTTTATGAAAAATATGAAAACTTTTACTTTAATGTCTATACATAGATCAGAAACATCTTTAAATGGGAGGCTGGGGCGATTTAGCCCCCAAAATGCCCAAAAGAGCCTTGGAAACTAAAAAAAGGAGCCCAGGAAATCTCCATTGCAATGTTAAAGCTTATCCAATTTTGAAGATTTAGGCAGTAAGTTGTGAAAAGTAGCACCGAAAATAAAAAAAGAAATTTTTGCCTGACAGGTGTACAATAGCTGCGTAGTTATGTCAGACAGAATAAGTAAAACTTTGACCTTGATTGTAAAACTTTGAATTTTTATGTGGCTAGTCTATACTCTTGAGAAGGAGCTGCGGAAGCGGAGGGCTGCAGGGGCTTCAGCCCCCGCACTTTTTTCCAAAACCGTGTACAAAATCGTAAAAATGACCGATTATGATTTTTTTGCATGGTCAGCCCCCCCCCCCTCCCTTCAGTCCTAGGTCAGCATAAAGACTTTAGCCACTAGCCCACACAGTATAGCATATACATGTATTATTTTTAATTACAATTTTAAGTTAGATGGAGATGGCAACAGTGATATACCTGGAAACTACTGCATAATTAATTGCATTTTTCCAGTAGATCTGGTAATAAAGGTAATACAGGGATGGACCAATATGCATGATTTTATGGATTAACATTTAAGCCTCATTTTTCACTATTTAGGAAATTTTGAGCAATGTCTATGATAATACTTAATACTGAATAATAGGCCTCATGCTTGAGTAGACAGGAATAACCGTCGTTTCTGGGGATTTATTCAACAATTTCTGACATTTTACTGTATGTATGGTGAGTGGAGCCAACGTAGTTCAGCGGAACAACCAAATTACAGAGACTGAAGCTTTTGGTCTAATGCTTGAGGTACCGGTACCGGTAATGCTTTTAAATTTTAGTAGAAATGTTGTTTAATTTTTTTGTTTTTTTGTTATTGTCCTACCTCTATCTAGACTTAATATACCACAAACTCAATGATTCAGTTGGGGGGGGGGGGCAAAATCAAAATCACCCGCAACAACCTCATCCCATGCAAATACAGTCAGACCGCAGCTCGCGCGATAATGAGCATATTCATGGAGATTTATTCAGCGGCCCTCTAGCGGTCTCCGAAGGAAAACGTGCGATCAATTTGGCTTGATTTTCCCACTGAATTGGAGGGGCTGAAGTTATAGCTCTGTACTGGTCGCTAACTTCAGTTTACGTTGAAACGAATTGTGGTAAGTTATTCTCAAGACCTTCATCTACATTTTGGTATATAATTTTCCATATTTCGACATTTTCAACCTACCATTTTTACCTCTTTAATTGATGCTTATTTTAGTAATATTTTAACTGCGATTTTGTAGTCGGAATTTCACTTTTGGTTCCTGACTTTGCTACATAACCAAATTGTTTCGATCGGGTTTTTTTAGAAAGAAGAAAAGTCACTGTTCAAAATATGTCAGAACCAACTTGACGCAAACTCACCTTATATTTTTATGTTAGAGAAAATGATACCCTAAAAATCAAGAAATTTACGTTTTACCCGGAAGTAACCTTCTCGTTCACTCCACGATGGCGCGAAATAAAAATTAATGCCAAAATTACGTTCGTCGCGGGTTGGTAGAATTTCGCCTTTGGTCCCATACGTTGAAACTTCTGTAATGATGGCAGATGGCTCGCATTATATTTGTGACTGTGGACGGTGGACTTGTTTTTTTTTTTATTAAGACTTAATATAAACGAAGCTTAATAAGTAGATCCCTTCTAAAGTTTTATTCAAATGATTATCAGGTTTCCGAATTCCATCAAGTTTTTATAGATTGAGATATTTCTTGATTTATGTTGAAAATTGTTAACCTTTTTTCTTAATTAGTCGAAGTTGAGCTGAGCCCCATGATTTTTTGCCCCAGGCTGCGGTTAAGAATTAAATGATGATTAGCTCAGACAGTCTACTCTAGAGACTATAAACAGTTTAAAGTCAAAGTAAAAAGTCTGGTACTACCGTACTCAGTAGTATTTATAAACCATTTTGTTCAAATAAAAAAATTGTGGCTGTCACAGACAGTACTTAGTAATTATTAGTTAGTCTCTTACATGTAACATAATTCATACTTTGAATAATTTAGACTATTTCTCTCTTTTTTGTCTCTTCTACACATAGATATGCATACTTGCTGACTCTGGTCTCTGCTTGCTACTTCATTCTGGGAGATTCCATCATGTACTATAATGGTCAGACCATGATTTGGACAAAGCCCTTTTTTCGTTTGCAAATTTTGGACTGATAATGATACAACAGAAAATTGATCTTTATCGATATTGGAAACAAAAAAATTAGAGCACAGTTTTGGGGAGGACTAAGAATACTGACTTTGACAGGAATACAGCTTGACAAAAATAAAAATTCACAATTCAAAACCAAAGAACATTTTTAATGCATTGCAAGAAACTTTCTACTCAATCACACATTCCAAAATTAAGGGTAAGTCCTTTGATTAAACACAAACATGTAGTTGATTTGCGATTGAACATACATGTAAGTTTCTTGCAATGCCCCATAATTATATTTTGTTCTCAAGCAACTCTGTTATATGTTATCTAATGTGCTGAAGGTTAAGTGCCATGTATGTTCACAATTTTTTTTTTTCGAAAGGTATAATATATTTGTCCTTTTAAACGGTATTTGAATGTGGTTACGCCTTGTTTTTGTTTTCCACAGTAATTATTGCATATATGAACAGAAGTGAAATATTTGTTGTGAAGCACTGTATGAATGTTGTGTGATCATGGAGCTATGGTGTGATGGTATTATAATTAATTCAAAATTTTTGTTATAAGACTGTAAACCTGGTGGATGTGAGGGAGTGGCCTGGATGAAAGGAAAGTGAGCATGTGTCCAATTACTGATTTGCATATGTTTAGACAATGTTGTTAGTGGATAAATATTAATGTGCATTCCCTATTCCAAGCAAAGAGTAAAGGAGAAGTCCACCCCACCAAAAAAATTAATTTGAATTTAAAGAAAAATAAAGTATTGCAGAGAATTTCATAAAAACTATGATTCAAAATTCAAAAAATTACTATTTTGACATTGAGAAATTTGCCTAATTTTATAAAACAATTATATGCTCATCTTGGTCAATGTGCAAATTACAGAACCGATTATGCCACACGCACTCTAATTTCTTGTGTATTTTTTTGTTTGATACATGTACATGACATGTATATTTTATTTTAATTTTCATTAACAAATTTTGAGAGGGATTTTAATTCCTCCATTAACATTCGTAGTTTCCATAAATGTAACCTATTGTGATTCGAGAAAGATTTTTTACATCAAATTTGCTAAAATTTATATAATAAAAATGCAACAAAAATTTAAAAAGTAATTTGATGTGAGTGACATTATCAACTATTTGCATACCATTGTTTTGTGTATATAACTGTTTTGTGTTAAAACAGGGAAATTTCTGTATTTATTCAAATACTTTTTTGTTGATGTGCACTTGACCTTTAACTCACTTCCCTTCCCACCCCTGCCCAAATAAGTGTAATCAAGAACTTGAAAATCAAAAGCAGTGATTAAGAAGAAGTAAGAATTAATCATAGAGCTATTAATAGCTCCATGATTTAATAAATACAGGCCTAAAATAGAACTTCATATGAAAGTAAAAAGAGAATAAAGCTGGGTAGGAACGATGAAGGAATATGATTTAAAGAAAAAGCATAAACATATCCCCATCAACCCCCCCCCCCCCCCCAAAAAAAAAAAAAAAAAAAACACAGTCCGGCGGGTTCGAACCAGGGTCCTTGCACACGTCAAAAACATATCGTTCACGCAACTCGCCATCGATCTCTTCCGTACTACTTCCGGGTTTTTTAAGCTATATATAATGTTGTTAGTCTGTGCGCCGCTGTTGACCAATCAGAACGCGTTGGCAATTCTACTACAATTCCAATCATTTCGCGATGGACATTGCCGTGGTTTTTTGTGGTTCCTGACTTTGCTACATCATGAAATTTCATAATTCTTTTTCAGTCGTAAAGAAGAATGTCTACGCTTTATATTGATTATAATATCAATTTGACGCAAGTGTGATTTCGATGCAAAAATGCGCTCTGTTTATTCACATATATTTCTTGAAAAAAATCATTTTTTCTAGGCTAAATATCGGTCTTCAAAATACATTAAATGTGCATTTTATTTAGCTGATCAGAAATTTCAAAGTTTTATCTATAAAATAAGACCAATTATGTGAGGAATAAACGATTCTAAGAGCAAAAAACACCGATCGGAAAGTTCGTCTTCACAGCTCATTACGTATGCATAACCACTCATTCAATGAACAAGGTTATGATATAACCTTGTTCTCAGTTATATCTCCATGTGTGGCAAAATAAGGATGGCAATGTTTGGCTTATTTTCTCTTTTTCTTTGGGACAAATGCTTGATTTTTTTACACTGACAGTTTCCATTACACCTATTCGTCATACTACTTGGCCCTTAAGTAAATTTGATTCTTTAAATTATTTTTTTCTTCATTAAAAATAGATATAAAAAATGAAAATTTTCTTGCCATATTATTTTCCACCAATAGAGGGCGTACACAAAAATATGCCCAAAATTCAAGTTTTTGAGCGCTCTAGTGAATACAAAAATTATTCCCAAGTTAATAATGAAAAATAAATTGCAACTGTACGAAAATTAGTAATTTTGGTCACAATAGTGATGTTTTAATCATTTTTTAAAGGGTGTGCTATGTACAGCATTGGCATGCCATAGTCCAACCTGTAGATTCCCCACAGGCAGGGTGGTTGCAGTGAACAAGTGTGCATAACCACGGACGGCTATGCATACCGCTGAATAAAATAGAGCACTTTCGGACGGGCTGCGGACTGACTGAAATATTTTTCTTGATAAGATTGCAACTTAACTTCACGAGGGCCTAGAAAAAGTAAAAGAAACTAGGCCTAGTCTTATTTTTAGCTGCTGTGATTAAAAATGATTGAGAATCTAATCTCAAGAGTACGGTACCAGTACCGTAATTGTACCAAAAATCTCATTAAAATTTGAGAGAAATAAATGATTTTCTTGGAAAAAACGCGGCCAGTCATTTTCTCATTGAATAAAAATGGTGCAACATGTCTGCGCACCATTTCACTTACACACCCACATCATACCATGCGGAACGGTAATTCAAAGGCAACTACCCCGGCAGGTTTGGGGCAGATAAGATCTGCGGACCGCTGATGCCGATGGTTGACACCCGTAAACATGCATGACGTTTGCCTAAATCATGGGGAGTTTGCACCAAGCGAACACAGAATTATTACACTTCATATAATTCAGAGCTTATTTCAATGAACACACAATATGATTGAATAAATCAAAACAATCAACAAAGTCAATATTTACCATATTTTATCGGTCGGCTTTCTTGGCTCAGCTCAACGACGAAACCGGATCGATCATGCACGCGCACGTACGTACCGTATACCGTACCCTGGCGCGGCTGTAGCGTCGGGGCGTTACCCAGGCAACCCTAACCAAGCGTACGATCGGTCGTCGCGCGTGCGAGCTCGGACCGACTTCACAAATCGTGTTCGCAAATCGGGTCTGCTCCACTTACCTCCCATTTTTTCCTGTTTTTAAGATGTTCCAAAAGGTTTTCAAAAACATCTTTGACATGGACTTCAATAAAATTATGGAATTGCCAATTACTAACAAGAATTTATAAGTTGACACAGTCCGTGAGAACTGGATAAAGCACCAGCAGATTTTTTTTTTACATTCTGGGACTGGGAACTTTCTGTGTCACAAAATATATAAGCCAACAATATTAAAGGACAAGTCCACCCCAACAAAAAATTGATTTGAATAAAAAGAGAAAAATCCAACAAGCATAACACAGAAAATTTCATCAAAATCGGATGTAAAATAAGAAAGTTATGACACTTTAAAGTTTCGCTTAATTCACAAAACAGTTATACATCCCGGTCGGTATGCAAATGAGGGAACTGATGACATCACTCACTATTTCTTTTGTATTTTATTAAATGAAATAAGAAATATTCTAATTTTCTCCTCATTGTTCTGTGAAACAAAGTTTTACTTCCCTCTGAACATGTTGAATTACCATTGCTTAACATTTTATGGTTCAGTAAAGTTGGTCGTTATTGTCAATCTGCAAAAAGTGAAATAATGTTTAATTCGAACAATAAAATACAAAAGAAATAGTGAGGGACATCATTGATTCTCTTGTACGAATGTGACTAAATTGTGCATATAACTATTTTGTGAAAAGTAAGCGAAACTTTAAAATGTCATAACTTTCTTATTTTACATCCGATTTTGATTAAATTTTCAGCATTATAAGTTCATAAGTTCATTTTATTTGTCTTCCAACTTTGAGTTTGAATACATGACAAACATATAAGTGTGTATGAAACAATGAGCAGAGTACATGATAAAACATACAGGTATATATAAAACAGAGTATGCAGAAAACATTGTTTATAAATACATTATACAGCTTAAGACAGAAAAGAAATAATTTTAAAGGAAGACGAGGAGACCTAAGTGAAGCAATGCTTGTAAATTAAGGTTCCTCATTACGAATTCAAAGAACATTGGATAAACAACAAAGAAATGGCAATACAATATAATATGATAACTAAAGAGAGAGGCGGGGAGAGAAGAGGGACACATTTATGTACAAAAGGGACAAAAAAGGGGACATGAGGACAGAGACCAGCCAGGCCCGGGAAAGGGGGGGATGTTAAGTATTGATAATTTAGCATTAACTGATAAATAACACACGAAAAATAGGCTTTACGAATCACTTCCATAGTTACTCAGTAAATAAGATTTCAATTTTCGTTTAAACACTGTAGAACTGACAGCATGTGTAATGTCAGGGTCAAGTGCATTCCAAAACCTGGGTCCAGTGCAAACTAGAGTGCTCAAAGTGAACTTTGTTCTTGCACGAGATATATGGAGAGTGGAAGATTGTCTAGTATTGTAATTGTGTACTTGACTATTTTTCTTAAATATCAGTGCCAGGGCTGAAGGGAGACTTCCTGAATCAAAATCATACATAAGAGATCCTAGCTGCATAAAGTAAATATCTTCCACTTTCAATAAGTGATTGTCATGAAATAAAACATTATGCTTGTCGGATTTTTCTCTTTTGATTCAATTCAACACTTTAATGAGGTGGACTTGTCCTTTAACAACAAAGACTGGAGCGGATCCAGGATTTTCCAAATGGGGGGACACATTTTCCCAAGGAAAATTTGACAAGCAAAAAAAAAGTTTTCACCAAAAAATTAAGGTAATTTCGTCAACAAAAAATGTTGAAAAGCATAAAAAGCGATCTCGCTTTCGAAGGGGGAAGGCACGCTTGTGTTATAACGGCATATTTACATGACAAATGGGGGAGCACGGGCCGGCTGTGCCCCCCCCCCCCCCCTGGATAAGCCACTTAACACAGACCTAATTCTATAAATGCACCCTTTCCTCTCCCTCTCATTAGAAAGAAATCTAGTTTTGGGTGGTACTTTTGAAAAGCAAGATTTATATAATCCATGAGTTGGCAACAGGGACACTATATATTTAAGAGAATGAAATAAACTGTAAAAAAAAAAAAGGTTTGGAATTCTGAGTTTGGAACATAAATTTTCTAATCTCAGTATTCCATACTTGGTACCATTATAAAGATAATTCCCTTTTTGAATTATTCTCTACTATTATGATATTGCCATCAGTGAAAGGTTAGTATTCAAAAGAAAATGTGAATTGAAAAGGTGAAAAACAAACACAAATGGTCATGAAGAGTCAATAAATTATTTTTCTTTTCTTTTTAATGTATGAAATGACTTTATTGTGGTTCTGTGAGATAGAAAGTTATTTTAATTTATTTGTTATGTGTTTCCTTGTGAAGACGCTTGTTTGTTAGATGTTGATGCTGATGATAGAATGCATGAAAACAAAACAGTCATGGGAAACCCACTCATTGACCTGGCAAAAAGTTACTCAAAATGATGTCATTTTTATGTTTCCCCCACATTTCAAATGACTGTACCTAAATGTCATCACAATAAGTAGGGCGTTTATTTAAGAGAATTATTGAGTCTTTTGATTGTGTAATCAATCATATATCACTTATTACTGTGATGAGAAATGATTGATCAGACTGCCAAACAGTTTCGGAGCTTTTACACCAGGGGCGGTATTCTGAAAACACAATTAGCGCTCAATTAGCTTATTATTGATATACCAGGGTCCCGTTGCATAAAAAATATCATTATCGCAACTCTGTCACCCAATGGTAATTTGCATGGAATCCTTGATTCTAATTGGCTGTTGATCATCGTTACCATTGGATGGCAAAGTTACCATAATAGTAATTGTTATATCCAACAGGACCTGATTGGAATACCACCTTGTTTTCACTTTGCAGTCTTCAACTTTGTGTTGTCTTTTTTCCAATTAGATTACAAACAAAAACAATGAACAAAGAAATACAATTATCTTAGATCCCTGATTTCATTTAATGATTATAGATATTTCATTATTTTTTCATATAATTTCATGATTTCAGAAATTTATCAATGAACACACATATATCAAATGAGATTTAATATTCATATGACAAAAACTAAATCATATAGGCCCGTATTCTGAAGTCGGGTTTAACTCAAGCTCAGGTTTAAAGTTGTGGTTTAAGTATGGACAGCCAATTGTTTCATAATCATTAACAGTAGAGATATCATACGTCAGCTCATTCGGCTCTCAAATCATTCATAATTGTGTAGGAAGTATAAATAGATGATTGTCTTCACCATCGATGAATCAGAAAAGAGCACAGTAAACATATGAAACATACAACTGAATAAAAATTTTGATACTTTTGGCTTCCCATACTTAAACCACAACTTTAAACCAGAGTTTAAGTTAAACCCGACTTAAGAATACGGGCCAAAGACTCTTGAACATAACTTTAGAAGAGACAAAAATACTTTGAGCAGGATATCACCGTTACTGGCAGTTGCAAGGCTTATACTCTTACAAATGAAGGGGTAACTTTCAAACTATGTACAAGGTGGAAATGAGTTGCACACACCTGGTTGATATGGCTTTAACTTGCACATGCTCAGATTGTTATCTAAGAAGTTGGTTATTACAGGTGACCTCAAGATATTGATATAAACACAGATTGTTAAATAAAAACGGATGGGGAATCATAGCAATACATGATGCTTATTAGAAGTTAAGCTGTCTAAAAACGGGGGTATAAATATATATTTTTAAAGGTCAAGTCCACCCCAGCAAAATGTTGATTTAAATAAATAGAGAAAAATCAAACTAGCACAACACTGTAAATTTCATCAAAATCGGATGTAAAATAAGAAAGTTATGACAAAACAAAAGAGTGATATGCACAACTGAGTGACAATAGTCGATGATGTCCCTCACTCACTATTTCTTTTGTTTATTATTGTTTGAATTATACAATATTTCATTTTTTACAAATTTGACAATAAGGACCGACTTGACTGAACCATATAGTATTAAACAATGCTAATTCCACATGTTCAGGGAGGAATTAATCGTTGTTTCACTTGACAATGAGGAGAAAATTAAAATATTTCATATTTCATATAATAAAATACAAAAGAAATAGTGAGTGGATGACGTCATCACTCTCCTCATTTGCATACCAACCAGTATGTGCATATAACTGTTTTGTGAAATTAAGGGAAACTTTAAAATGTCATAACTTTCTTATTTTACATCCGATTTTGATGAAATTTTCAGTGTTATGTTTGTTGGATTTTTCTCTTTTTATTCAAATCAACTTTTTTTTGGAGTGGACTTGTCCTTTAAATATGATTGCACTTGTATATATGGATTGAGGTCATTAAATTCAGGATCCTAGATATTGGCAAGGAAAACATTAAATGGATTGATACAACTCAAATCTCTGGAATTTAAAACATTTTTATAAAAAATAAAACCTAGCAAAAGATGGGGAATAATGGCATTTAAGTAATAATAAGAATGGAGGTAACAAACATGAGAGAGAATAAACCCCATTATCTGAACTGACATTGAATTGATCCCTTCTACACTACTAAGTTCATCTCTAATTAAGGAGTAAGCTCTTTGTTTGCTTAGTTCATCATAGTTATACAAAAATTATCTGAGGTAAGAATTAAGTCTCTGGAATTTTTCTGATCTGTATTGACACCACGACTGAAATACCTTGATAAAGTTGTCACAATGAAAGCACACCAGGAATAACTCAAGGCTAATTCATATTCACACAAAATACAGTAGATATGTATGTACACTTAATAGATATTCAAAGCTAGACAATTCATTTAAAAAAAATAATAATAATTTTGCAGCATGTTCAACGCTCATGAAAAGCAAGAATAAAAATATCCTTCCAAATAGGTAAGCAAAGAGAAACAGTATGAATTGGGCATGTAACAAAATAAAACCAATTTCAAAGTGAAGGAAAATGCTCATATCAATAACATATCTCCCTATCAAAGGTTCTGTTCTTTTCAAATATTACTTCCATGATTCTAGCAACAAATTCCAGTGTAAATTACAATTTACGGTTTTCGAAACATCAATGATTGGCGTGTATATTCATACCATTTATTTCAAAGCATCAAATTGACCAAACCATTCTTTCATGGTTAGATTGTCCTTGTTCATCGGTATTGATATCATCAGCGACTACTTAACACAAAATGTTATCTTTTCTCTATACATCTTCATACGGGGGCTGTGGGTGAATTATACTGCCATACACGTCACCACAGGTTTTTTTTATCCACCCATGAACATTTTTTTTTTTCATAGCATTACCGTACACACATAATTCCAAACAAATAAATGCCCTTATACAGTTAAAACATATAAAATACACTTAAGTCGCCTACTAATCTAGACCAAAATAAGGGAAGATATCCTCAATGTGAGTAGCATTCACAGATACATACCAAATAAAATGATACCGGTATGTTAAAAAAATTTTCACCCTCAATGCGCCATGCGCGTATCATAGTTTTTAATGCCTCTCATGGGTTTGGGTAAATCTGCCAAAGGGGTACTTGGTAACTATTCCAGATAATTATTCATACCATTAATTTGAATGTCCTTAAACTGTTTTATAGTGAGGATGAAAAAGAACAATGACATACATTCGGTTAATGTAAATAAATATGTTGGTCTGGATACTGACCTAGATAAGAAAAAATAAAAACATATTTTTGTTTCTTTTTGGTATAAAACCATTTTTCAAGCATGGAATCTGCTGTAGATTTAAAATCTGTGTTTTTTTCTGGTCACATGTACAACAGTTGAGTGATCCCCTCCCCCACCTAACATTTCATCCACAGTACTTTTCAAAAACCATTATGACTACTCGGTTAACCAAGTACAAAATGTTGAGTCACATGTGCTAGTGGCACTTTCACAAGATACTGCCAACTGCATGAATCCCCATTAAGTGGTTTTACTATAGGGTCAAATTGAAAAAAACCTTTTATTTCCCGATATCCAGAATGTCAATGATAGCATCGCGTAGTGCATAATATTCCTCTTTGTAGTTGTACACTTGCGCACTGATACGTATAAAGATATCCTTTTCATCCCCAGTGACTGCACAGACAACGCCATACTTTTTCAAGACCTCATAACAGAATTCTTTATGCGTCTTATAGAGGGCTCGCTTGGGGGTAGGTGGTACTACGATGAGACGCATATATGGCGCCCTCAACTCCTCGTCAAGTTCAATCCAGGTTGTGTTCCATGCCTTGGCCAACATTTCGGCTGCCCACTGGACAAGATTAGAGTTATAGGCCGTGACTCTTTCCTAATGGTATAAAGAAAGCAAAAATGATTTTAAAAAAGAGAGAGAAAAAAAAAGAGGGGATATATACAGAAAGTAGAACAAAGAAAGGAGAAATAAAGGGAGGGGGAGGTAGACAAAAAAAGTAAAGAGAAAAGAGAGACATATAAAGAGGGTAGATAGAGGTTGTGAAAGAGAGAGCAAGGAGAATGAAAAAAAATACTGTCTGGAATAAACTTGTTTAAACAGATTTGTGTTTAATATGATTGCATATTAACAGTTCATTCTTACATCATTATTACTGTATTATTTGAAACTATAACAAACTATTTACGAGACCCTTTCAAGATTGAAAATGACAATTTAAACATGCTTAGACAATCACACTATACTGTTCTTCACTCAAGGTAATTATATGGGTCTATCTGATATTTACTATTCCCTAAAGTGCATGAATTACCTTGACAACTTACTTCATCAAAATCTAAATCGACTTTTCAGATATCATTTCTCTTATGCTTTCCAACAAAAACAATCTTTTAAAAAATTACAATTTATAGTCAGGACTTTATATTCCCTTTCAAAAATCACTCTTTATTGGAAAGAGAATTTAGGTTAAACAGAATGATTTAAAGGGGTACTCCGGAGTGAAAATATTTAAATCTAAATAAATGAGTAAAATTAACAGGGCAAAATGCTGAAATTTCATCAAAATCTGATTACAAATTAATGAAGTTATTGAATTTTGAAATTTCACAATATTTTTTTTAAACAGTTATATGTACGTTGTCATAAATATTCATTAGGTGGACTGATCATTTTGCATCCCCACTATCACTTTTCCTATGCTCTTACATGAAATCATAATTGCTTCAATTTTTCATACATGAAATAAGTTGCAGCAATGAATATATAATGCACCAAATGAGTTGTCATTTTTTTTAGTTCTTGGAGGAAAAAAAATTGAATAAACCTTATTTTATATAATAAAATACAAAAGAACAAGTGGGGATATAATATTGTCAGTTTGCTCATTAAATATTCATGAAGACATGCCTATAACTGTTTCACCGGAATAATGCAAATCTTTTAAATGCCATAGCTTTGTTATTCCTCATCCGATTTAATCAACTTTCATTGTTCTTATTGTCAGATTTTTCTTTTTCTGTTAACCCTATCTAGGCCGGGGGGGCCTCGGAGGCCCCCCCCCTCAACGAGTCGCGCGATATTTTTGCCGCGCAAAATTTTTTGACCTCGCTGCTCGCTGACTTTTTACTGTCAAGTCTTGCACAACTTTTGAGACCAATTATGCGTCACCCGGGTACGCGGTCCCGAAATTACGCAACATTATGTAAGTGCATGTCAGACCAAAAATTGCTCAAAAACGTGATTTCGTGTACAAAGTCAATGTAAATTGTGTTTTCAACCAAAAATCATAAATGTATGATTATTTTTAGTTTTGCTGGTCTAAATGTATGTATTTTATGCTGTTTATGATCTTAGAAGAGTCCCCAAAAAATTTCATTGAAAAAACAATGAAAAAAAAGGGTAAAAAAAACATAGAAATACATAAGAAATTGCAAAAAACAATATAATACATAAGAAATTGATCTGATATCACAATTTTTTTCATGAAAACTTGCTAAGAACACCACAAAGAGTTTCTATGCCAAAAATTAGAACATTTGGATCTTTATTTAAGGAGTTAGAGGAAAAAGTATGATTTCGCATACTAATTACGCATAAATTAGCATAATTACTTAATAACAATTCGCAAGAAATAAATTACTATACAATTTTGTAGATTATATCCCAGACAACCTGCGTGCCAATTTTCGGCGCGAACGCGCGGTCGATGGCCGAGATCTCAAGGCGGGGCTTGGGAGGCCCCCCCCGGCCATATGAACTCCCAAAATACCCCGGCCTAGATAGGGTTAAAATCATATTATTTTCAGCCTAGAGTACCCCTTTAACAAACTTATTTTAGTAACATTTAGTAACATCACAGAAAATTCCAATGTTTTGTACAAAACTTCAATAAAGCAACCTGTAGGCCACTAAATTTGACATTAAAAATTTTTATGTTCACATTTACTTTTACCTTGTATGCACCGCTTTGTTTGAATTATTTGATAGGTATGCAAGTATATTTCAGTTTGTATATTACTGATGTCTTTGTCAACTTCTTCTTCTCCTCCTGTTTTTAATGTGATTTTCTGATATTGCCATTGATTCTTTTTGTATGGTGTCTAGCCACCATGGTCAGTGTAACGGCTTCCCGGAACCTGCCGGGGCCAAGTACGGCTAAGACTCCCAGAGCAGCTCCTGTGGCTACTAAGCTGTTTAGTAGAGTGAAGAGAAATAATGGCATCTCTTCCTATGCTGAGAATGAAAATATAGTAAGGGATTATGTAAAGGCTTTTACAGAAACAACACCTGCTCGGAGCACTATCTCTGCATCTCGCATCAACAACCAACGAAACGCAATCTATTTAAAATCAAGGGAGGCTGTTGTGTGTGCTGTAGACAAAGGTTTCACTTTCGGGGGAGCACTCATCTCATTTTCCCCTCTTGTACTACCCACGACGAGAATCACCTTGTCAAATGTTTACACCGAAATCCCAAATTCATTAATAGTTACACATTTGAGTTCATTCCGTAAAGTTATTTCACAAATTTGCCCCATACCAATTGGTTTTAAAGACAAAGAATTTGCACACATCATGTTTAGCAGACCGCATTTATTAGCCAACATGTGCCCGCCTTTATCCAGAATTAGAGCACGTTCACAACCTCTGCGCGCATGCAGAAAACGTACCCCTTGTACTGCGACGGACAGTGGTAGTAGTTTGGCTATTGCTAACCACTTGCTGAGCAACCAAGCGTGCACTGAACAATACTGTTCATCTTGGTTTAAGGTGCTCAGCCGAGCAAGGAGTTTCACTCATTTGCACATGCTCGAGTCAACGTATATCCATCTAACAGACCTGATTCTGTGCTGCCAGAAGGAATTCGTAAGAACCCTTGCGTTATTTTAGTTGCTTCGCTTCAATATATGGCTGGTATCAAGCTTAACTTGTTTACTTGACAGCCAATCACGGCTCGCCATTTAGCGTCCATTGTCTAGTTTCAGTTCTATTATATATTGTTTTGCTCTAGCGTTTTAGTCATTCATGTGATTTTACTCCGATAAGTGCATGTCGAAAAGCTTCAGTATGTCCGTTTTATGATATCTTTTTGTATTATCTGTTAATTGATTTGTACTTATATGTCTGGTTTATTAATAAATTTAACTTGAACTTGTATCTCCCTCTTTTTTACAGGCTCAATTGAGTCCCTTTACCCTCCACTCATGCAAGATGACATTGCAGTTTTTCTTTATCTTATCAATGCTTGTCAATATTATTGTTA
Organism: Lytechinus pictus; assembly: GCF_037042905.1. Lineage (NCBI taxonomy): Eukaryota > Metazoa > Echinodermata > Echinoidea > Temnopleuroida > Toxopneustidae > Lytechinus > Lytechinus pictus. The sequence goes on from NC_087259.1 coordinate 3,583,192, forward strand.
TACAGTGCGTCCCAAAAAAAACTATACACTTTTGAAATGGCTGCCAAATAAAAAATGTAGCACTTTGGGGAAAAAGACTTACATATATGAAAAGCCAATAAAGTCAACTTTCAAATGACACCAAAAAGTTGGAAAACTATTCATGCTTGAGCGAGCACTGCCCACTGAAACAAAGGGTATGAAAATTAGGGTGGGCTGGAATTAGCCTTCCAATTTATGTAAGTTTTTGAGAGGCAAATCCTTTCGAACTTGCAAAGTTAAGGGCGATGTGATAAATTAATGATCAACCATGACCAGTTTTGGTTGCTTAAGCAAATTTTATAAATTATTAAATTGAACTTCAATGCATGAGTGAACACAAGGTACACTTTTTGGGGAGCATTTAAACTTTATCATTTGGATCTCTTTTTGGGCAGCATTTCAAATTTATCATGTGGATCTCAGCAATGTGTTCATGGGCGTCGGGAGAATAGGGGGTGAGATAGGACTTAAGTGAGAGAAGTAGGTTGATGGAATTAGGGTCAACAGAACATTCAGCCCCCGCCCCCTCCCTCTCTCCCGCCCTCCCTCCTGTTGAGAGACTGATGGCTATTGTCATGTACGCGTGAAGTCCAGAGCAGAATGTTGATTTAATGATTAATTCTGAATTGGGACATCAACTTTTTCCTATCAATCATTTAATCAACAATTTATCAGTAAATCAACTTATTCAATGTGCAATGTGATCAATCAAACATTCAGTTTTTTTCAATTAATTATTTCATTAATCATCATAATCATTAAATTTCTTGGTAGTCATTGAAAAAAAAAACTGACCATCAGCCACCGGTCACTTGGCAGTTAAGTTTTGAATAGGCTACAAATGATGCAGGAAGTGAGACAGAGAGAGGGGGGGGGGGGCTGGGAAATGGAGGTGGAGAGGGGAGGGTACATATGACTTTTAATTTGTAAAAGGAAAAAAAAGAAGAGGAATGCCCTTTTAACCAAGTCTTAGCATATCTCGCCCTCTTGCTTGTAACGGGTACCATCACATTACTCTGACTCTCACGAACACACTTTTGAGGTTCACAAGATGAATATGCTACAATAAAATTACAATTCCTGTTCACTCATGCATTACATTTCAATTTAGTAACTCATGAGATTTGCCTAAGAAACCAAAACGTATCTCACTCATTAATTTAGCTTAACAAGTTCCAAAGGACTAACCACTCAAAAAACTGTAAGGCTAATTCCTGCCCATCCTACTTTAGCTGAGCTTAGTCTCTCAGGAGGAGAGAAGCGGGGGGGGGGTGAGATTGAGAGAGGGGTTGCTAAATGTTCTGTTGACCTTTATCCCATCAACGTACTTCACCTACCTAAGTCATATTACCCCCTCTTCTCCTGACTGTCGTGAACACATTGTTGAGATCCACATGATAAGACAAAATGCTGCACCCAATTCATGATCACCCATGCATTAAATTTCAATTTAATAACGCATTAAATTTTCACAAACAACAAACTGATCACAACTGATCTTTAATTCACCAAATAACCATCAACTTTGCAAGTACCAAACAAAAAAAACTGAAAGAAATTGGAAGGCTAATTCCAGCCCACCCTAATTTTCATACCCTTTGTTTCAGTGGGCAGTGCTCGCTCAAGCATGAAAAGTTTTCCAACTTTTTGGTGTCATTTGAAAGTTGACTTTATAGGCTTTCCATATCTATAAGTCTTTTCCCCCAAAGTGGTACATTTTTTTATTTGGCAGCCATTTCAAAAGTGTATAGTTTTTTTTGGGACGCACTGTATTGTGCTTACTTTTTTTTTTACGATGCTCGCTGTTTTACATGTCTATATAGCAATAGTTGAAATACGATCACTACAAGTGTAAAGTACAACATTGATTACATCTTTTTTATTTGTAAAATTTTTATTTTAATAAAGTTTTATTTTAAAATGTCAAGAAAGTCTTCTTGTTCTTCTTTGCCCCTCCTCTTCATCTTTCTATGATCCCTTTATAATATTTTATTGATGCTTAATTCTGTTGATGTTAACATAAAATTTGATTTTATATTGCTTGTTAAACACTGTTTATTAATGTATATTATGTCAATTGTATATTATGTTCCACACACACCTCCAATGGAAATCAGTCTTTGAACTGTTTAACCGTGTATCTTATCTGATTCCTAAAGCCTGCCTAGTGATGTGCGAATGACTGTGGCTGAATCAAATAGAAATTGCAGCCCAGGACCAAAATCCAATTGAAACCAGTTGGATTTCCAACTGGTTTCAATTGGTTTCAATTGGTTTCAACTGGTTTCAATTGGTTTTAACTGGAATTTAACAATTTCCAGTTGAAACCAATTGAAACCAGTTGGGCAACTGGAAATCCTAACTGGAACCAGTTGGGTAACTGGAAATGACTTCCAATTGGGAATGATTTCTAACTGGAACCAGTTGAGTAACTGGAAATCCCAACTGGAACCAGTTGGGCAACTGGAAATCCTAACTGGAACCAGTTGGGTAACTGGAAATGACTTCCAATTGGAAATGATTTCTTACTGGAACCAGTTGAGTAACTGGAAATCCCAACTGGAACCAGTTGGGCAACTGGAAATCCTAACTGGAACCAGTTGGGTAACTGGAAATGACTTCCAATTGGAAATGATTTCTAACTGGAACCAGTTGGGCAACTGGAAATCCTAACTGGAACCAGTTGGGTAACTGGAAATGACTTCCAACTGGAAATGATTTCTAACTGGAACCAGTTGAGTAACTGGAAATCCCAACTGGAACCAGTTGGGCAACTGGAAATCCTAACTGGAACCAGTTGGGTAACTGGAAATGACTTCCAATTGGAAATGATTTCTTACTGGAACCAGTTGAGTAACTGGAAATCCCAACTGGAACCAGTTGGGCAACTGGAAATGACTTCCAATTGGAAATGATTTCTAACTGGAACCAGTTGGGCAACTGGAAATCCTAACTGGAACCAGTTGGGTAACTGGAAATGACTTCCAACTGGAAATGATTTCTAACTGGAACCAGTTGGGTAACTGGAAATCCTAACTTGAACCATTCAGTTGTGTAACTGGAAATCCTAACTGGTACCAATTGGGTAACTGAGATGACTTCTAACTGGAAAGATGGGTAACTGGAAATGAATTCTAATTGGAACCAGTTGGGTAACTGGAAATTATTTCCAATTGGTTTCCAATTGGAAATTTTCCAGTTACCCAACTGGATCCAATTGAAACCAGTTAATTTGCATATTATTTGCCAGTGTGCACAGATTAATGTTTTATGAGATTAATCATCATTAACAATGTATCTATTTAATTCTTTACAATTTCAAGTACCACACTTTTTAAAGATTAGTATTTAGAATACTTAGCAGTGAAAACCATGTTCATAAATGTTATAGATTATAATTAAAACAGATTAAAGGATAATTAGTACACCACTAACTGTTACCAAATTACATCAAATAAAAGTACATATATTTGAAGATCTTCCATATAAATATATATACATGAAAGTCTGTATTTTATCAATGCCCTTTACATTGGTATTAATAGACATATAACACTGCTTCTGTGTTGGCATGAGAAATAGTTACTGCAAATGCTAATTAATTTGTAACTAATTAAGTTCGTTCCAACTGGAAGTTCCAATTGGATCCAGTTGGAAACCAATTGGTTTCAACTGGTTCCAGTTGAAACCAGTTGCCTCCAATTGGTTACAACTGGAACCAATTGAAACCAGTTGCCTCCAATTGGATTCAATTGGTTTTAATAGGGAAATTGGAACAACTGGAACCAATTGACAACAATTGCCAACTGGTTCCAGTTGCCCAATTGGTTTTAACTGGAACCAATTGGCAACTGGTTTTCAATTGGTTTTTAACTGGAACCAATTGGCAACTGGTTTTCAATTGGAACCAGTTGTTCCAATTTCCCTATTGAAACCAGTTGGCCAACTGGTTTCAATTGGTTTTGCCCCAATTGGTTTTAACTGGATTTTGGTCCTGGGAGTGGGAGTTTCAACTTGTAAAATATATCCGACCAAGGTCCAGAGTGGTCATCCAAATCATTACGAGAATCCTGTGTTTAAAAAATACCCCACCAGCTTATAACACAGGAACTCCATTGCCTTGCGTGTTGTGTCAATGGGAGCTCAGGTGGGGTATTTGAAACCCCAATTTCAGATTTTGGGAGAGCTTCATTTCTCTCGTTTAAACTGGGGTGGGGTTCATTTGACTACTGATAATGTCTTGCGTGTTAGGGTGCGTTTATCCGCCACTTTGGGTGCGTTTATCCGCCACTTTTTTACCCTAGAATCATGATCTGAATCATGATTCAAATCATGATTCTGCAGAATCACGATTGCGTTTAGTCGAAATTCAATATAATCATGATTAGAATCACAAACATGACACACGAAAAAAGGGGCGTTTGGAAAGACGTTTCTGCAGAATCACGTACGAAAATGTTCGAATAAACGATATCGTGATTACAATCATGATTATATGACCTCACTGTTGTGTCGGGCTACTTTCGGTTTGACTCTTGCCAAGCTCAAGGCGCTCTATGTGCTCATTGTATGTACATGATTATGTACTACGCATGCATTTCTTGTCATGTTCAAGTTCTGTGTTGGTCATCGCATCGTCCACTACTTTCATTTTTTGGTCATGTCTTCAACTTTAAGTTCTAGTAAATGAATTAACTGGACAGACAATGATCTCAGTTGTTGTTGAGTATACAGTATCAATATTAAATTGGATCTACGTTGAAATTCACTTCCGAACACCATTTTGGATAAACATAAACTAACAAGTTGAATAGAAGCATATGGGCCCTATATGATAGAAGTAAACAAAATGAGGTATAGACTGAATTCTGGAAGCAAACGATTTTTCGAGAGCCGAAACACGTGCGAAAAACTTCCTCTGTCAAACTGCGCACTAGCGATGCGCACTGGATTGGCCCGAATCTGAGGAGAAACAGCATTGGAATGAAAATCGTCCAAACGCTGATTCTGTGATATTGTGATTCATGTTTGTGTTTTGAATCATGATTCAAATCATGATTCTGGCTTGGGGTCGCATAAACGCAGCCTTAGTCAATGGGAGCTCAAGTGGGGTATTGACACCCCATTTTCAGTTTTTGGGAAAGTTTCATTTCTCTCATTTAAACTGGGGTGGGGTCGATTTAGTGACTGCAGCTGCTGATAAGAGCTGATAAAACACTGTGCATGCCACCACATCAGGCTGATGAACGCATGGAGTGGGATTGCAGCTGTCCTTGTTACGTAATAGTATAAACAAACTCTTCAGAGCTTCCTGGCTGACAGTAATCTTGAAAGAATATATTTGTATTCTATTTGTTTTAGGACATTAGCATGTCTAAAAAAGATTCAAAATTTAGATGGAGATCGAACTGAAATTTTCAACGATGCAAAATGACCCACAATTGCCGAAATAACAATAAGTTTAAAAAAAATCACCCCCAGTTAACTCCCTCTCTTGCTCTCTCTCTCCCTCTCTGCCAGGCCTTATGAAGGTCACTTCTCCTGGGGGAAGGTGGATTAGCTGGGAGAGTGCGTGGTTGTTTACTTAAGGATAACCATTCCTTGTTGATATTGGGATGGGGGGGGCGAGTGAAAGTAGCTTGGAATTTGAAATTGGGGTGTCAGAGGAGATCCATTTTTAAACACAAAGTTTCGTAATGTACACACAAAAAAAATATCAAAATTGTCAATTTTTAGCATAAAAGTCAGAGAGAGGGCCAAATGGGATACCAGTTACAAGGCAGTTGTGATGTCATGATGGGTCTTGGGGCCTGTTTCATAAAGGACTTGCAACTATTGTAACTTTGCCATTATGGCAACTACCATGGAAACCTTGATTCTGATTGGCTGCTGAGCCCTGCCATGAAAGTTGCCATTATGGCAAAGTTACAACAGTTGCAAGTCCTTATGAAATGGGCCCTTGGCCTTTAGATTTTTTGCTATTGTCTTGAACAAGACTGGCCGTATCACCCTGTGATCCCAATCAGGGGCGATCCAGGATTTTCCAAAAGGGGGGGGGAGGATTTTTTTTTTTTTAATGATGTGCCCCTATTTGGATCTGCCACTGATCTCAATATTCTTATTCATACATGGTAAATGATTCAGGACATAAATTCAAAAGACTCTACTTTGTAAATAATGTTCAGAACATCTTATCACAATTTCTATCAAAAATCCAATTGTAGCCAATCATACAGTGTAAGGAAGGCTTAGCACATTCACTCAAACTTACCAATCCCCCAAGGTAATTCAGGTAGTGGATACAGTGCTTGGCTGTGAAGTACGGGATCGCATCCCTAGTCCCAATGTAATGGAAGCGCTCTTGGAGATTCTCATCAAATGTCTGATGTGAAGAGATAGCCGTCCGGATCCAACTCTGGTGCTTGGGATGAATATAGAACAAGGCACATCCTCTTGGTGAATAAAGCCACTTATGTAGGTTGCCTGGAAAGTTTGAAGATAATACAGTTTGGCAATAATTCAAAGAGATGGATTTGAATACATCATGGTCTGCAAGTTTATGAAGACTTCATTCATTAATTACCCTTAATTCAGCACATACATGAATATTGAAAAAGAATCCGATAATCAATCACCCTTTTTTCACGGGGAGCTAAATAACACTCTTGTTACAGCATTTATGAGCCAACTGTTCATTCAAATGTATTTTATATCAACAAAGTGCTCATTATTAAAGTTAAAACAATGTAATGTAACTTAACAAGAGCATGAATTTTGCACCCTGTGACAAAAGCAAGTGTTCATTATTGAACTCTCTCAATATACGTGCAAAATTGAATGTTATTAATCAATGAAATTGATTCAAACCATGGATTCCAAAACCATCTTGGTGAATTTGGAACAAACTGTCTAATAATAATGACTGGGCAGTGTATATAATGCACCAAGAAGGCACAAAAGATGTAGGATTATTTCACTAAATGCCAGATATCTTGAATCAACTCTGCTGATGAGAGTTACGAACACCACAAAAAAGTGCATGTATGGGACTACAAAAGTAGTTTGGCCCACTGCTTTTTGTTAAAGAGAAACTTAACATTTCAAAAGCTCACAAATAATATCGTTTTCATATATTTTCCACAGCCTGACTCGCTCTAAGAAGGAACATCAACATCAAAATCTCAAAGAATATGTCAAATAATGTACCTTGTGACAAATTTTCATTTAAAAACAAATCTTTGAGACATATCATTATTACCAACATAGGCCACTGCAGTTTTCGGTGATAATGTGACATTTTCCAGAGTCTGAAAGATTACACAGCCTCAAAAGTTCAATTACTATCTCAGAATAGGATGCAGTATTACATATACACAGAATATAAGAGGTCAACTATCCTTGTGGTAGGCCTATATTTCCGATAAAATGCAAATATACAAGTACCTACATGTACCTCACAAATACATATAATATATAGATTAGGTGAACTAAATGACCCTTGAGGTAGGTGTATATTTCTGATAAAATGCAAATATACAAGTACCTACCTCATGATGCATAATATACAGAATAATAGAGGTCAAATCAAAGATACTTGTTGGAAGCCAATACATGTAACTTACCAAAGTAGAAATCAGCTCCAAGTTCTTCAAGCCTAAGAGGGAGCTGTCCTGGGGCATGCGCTCCATCGACAGCTACTATTACACCACGGCTGTGACACAGCTCAATCAATTCCTTAATCGGCAAAACGATTGCTGAGAAGGACGTGATGTGATCCAGCATTGCCATCTTGATATTTGGGTTCTCATCAAGGGCACGGGCATGGAGATCGATGATCTCCTTGGCTGTCGTCTGGACAGGGATCTTTATTGGCACAATACTAACATCTAAGAGGAAGATGAAAATTGTTGCAGGGACCTTAAACAAATCGCATTTCGTCATGACAGAGCAAGATATTAAGGAAGGATTTAAAAACACACCTAGTCCAAGATCCTTATCACAGTAAGAGGTCAATTAAAAATCATAAAAGAGATGGGTATTATTCTGGAATGTTGTGGCCCAGTGGATAGGTCTCAAGACTTGGGTGGATCGTGAGTTCAAATCCCAGCCATGGCATTATTTCCTTCAGCAACAAATTGATCCACGATGTGCTGCACTCAACCCAGGTGAGGTAATGGGTACCTGGCAGAAATGTATTCCTTGAAACGCATGAGCACGTAACAGCTGCTCTGCTGAAGCCAGGGTAAATATGCTGCATTTCTGTAGAGTGTTTATAATAATAATAATATAGAGTATTTCTAAAGCGCCAAATCCACATTGATTATGTGCTCAAGGCGCTGAAAATATACTTGGTATATTATTACCCCGGCTGTAGCCGAGCATCCATATAGGCGCTAAAGCATTCAAGGAATAAATCCTACCGGGTACCCATTCACCTCACCTGGGTCGAGTGCAGCAGTGTGCATAAATTTCTTGCCGAAGGAAATTACGCCATGGCTGGGATTCGAACCCACGACCCTCTGTTTCAAAGTCCGAAGACTAATCCACTGGGCCACAACGCTCCACGACTTATAGACTTCTTATGAAGTGTTAAGCGCTATATAAGCAAGTATAATTATTATCATAATCATTATCATCATCATTATTGTTATTACTATTGCACCTAAGTTTATAAATTGTATTATAGGAACCTGACAGCATCAGTCAGATTCAAGTTTGCTGCATGAAAGACACGAGGCCCAGTTTTTCATAGACTGTAATTGATGGTAACTGAGGTAAGTAATCATCCAGCATTACCTTTGTTAAGACTGGTAACAAAATCTAAAGTCTTCAGCACAGCCCCGTATGTATGATTGGTCACTAAGATTTGATCACCAGCACTGAACTTGAAAGATTTCACAATGCTGTTAGTTGCTGAAAGAGAGTAGGAAAAAATATTATTACAGATGAACAGAGGTTGTTCAAATGATGGAAATAATTATTATGAACTATCAAATTCTTTCCTCTGAATTCAGGAGGAAAGAAATTGTAAAAAAGGTCTGAATTGTGAAAAAGATTGCTCTACAAATGTCATTACATTAAAAATATAAAAATGACTGCTGTCATGACTGTTTATGACATAGTTTTTCAAAAGTTTGGTGATTTGTGAGATGTAAAGTTTCTTCTTTTTTTACTCACTCGGTACATGTTGATATTACATCATTCATTAACTACAAAATAAAGGAAGATTGTTTGAATAAAGTTATCCCTCAGTTAAGAACCAATTTCTTGAAAGGTAAAACCCAAATTTCTCTGGCTCCTCACAAGCTTTCATAAAAAAATGTTCATGATTTTATAAGACCTTTGTTAGAAAATCATTCTTACAATTTAATAGCTGGAATGGAGTTTGGAATTTACTTCCAGCCAGAATCTAGAGAAAATTAAAATAATCAGAAAAGTAGAGTCTTTGTGATATGTTCAGATATTTAATGAGAATTGCTTTATTTCTGTTCAATATCACAACTTAACCTCAAAGATATTTTTCCACCTAAAAAGTTTGAAAAAAATTGCCCGGCTATTCTAATACCTACCAGTTGTAACATTTTCAATTAAGACAATATTTTCTGGTTTAGCGCTCACAAACTCTGCAACGTTCTTGACAGCATTCCTGTACTTCTCCAGCCTAAGATGGCGACACCACATCTCAGGATTTGATTCTCGTTCATCCATCATTCTATGAAAATAAAGAAAACATGATTGTCATCAAGAACATCCTTGAAGTCATGGACAGCAGAGCAGAAAATTAACTTTTGTGTAGGGGTGGGGGGGGGGGGGTAAGCAACAATATACCCCCCCCCCCCATGAACAAAGGATAATCCTCTGCGCTGACGTCCGTGCTCAAAGTTTCTGTTTCTGTTTATGGTAACTCCCGTAGGAACTCGGCAGGACAGCGTTTTGCTGGTAAACGTCAAGCTGGTATAATATAACCAATTACCTAGGAAACATTTTACGTCTAGGTTAATCAGTCATAGTGGCTGACCTTATAGACGACAGATATTACTCTTGGGCCTTTTTATCAAAGTGGAGACAATGGCAGAGTTGGGATTTAAACTCACAACCTTGCGATTATGAGTCCAATGCTCTAACCACTGGACCACCCGACCCAGTAGAAAGTTACCTTGAGGGCCACATCTTCCATCATCGTGAGGTATATACATACAGAGGTGGGGTTGTGTGGTCTAGTGGTAAGAGCATTGGACTCGTATCGGTAAACGCAAGGTTGTGAATTCAAATCCCAGCTCTGCCATTGTCTCCACTTTTATAAAAAGACCAAAGAATAATATCCGTTATCTATAAGGTCAGCCATTATGCCTGATTAAAAAAGACGTAAAATTTTTACTACATTATTGCTTATTGGTATATACCAGGTTTACCAACAAAAAGCTGTCCTGCTGAGTTCCTACAGGAGTGACAGAAACAGAATGTTTGGTGTGGCAGGTGTGAGGATGTCCCATGGGACCCATTTTAAAAGCCCAGGTTTTACAGTTCTTTCTTAAAATTGAGGAGTGTGAGAGCATCAATGGCAGACTGGCGAAGCTTATTCTATATATGTTTATAACTCTTTGACTATAAAAGTGTTTCCTGAGGTCAAGGTAGTTGGATATGTCGTTCAGGCGCCTCAATATTGACTAACTTGATTTAGTTTACCAGACAGGTATGATATGTGAACTTGATAACAAATGAAATGATCGTTATAAAAATTTTCCGCTTATTACTTTTCAGAATCCCATCAAGCCTTCAAGCCATTCTCAAAATTGTTCTCAACTTGGCATCATCTTCGTGAAAGACCCCCTGTCTAAACTAACCAGTAGTTACATTTTCAACCAAGACAAGGTTTTCCAGTTTAGCGCACACAAACGCGACAAGGATTTTGATGGCATTTCTGTACATATTCAGCCTACGATAGCGACACCACATCTGAGGATCATAATCTCTTTCGTCCCTTATTTTATGAAAATATGGAGCATCATCAATAAACTTATCATTTTTACTGCAGAGTAATTGTTTTTTATTATGGTGATTGATTATGATTGTGTATAAAAGTACACTCATTCTGAAACAATTATACAAATGATTTATGATGATGAAATGATTATGATATTAAGGTATTTGTTATTCATGCTGTAATATCACTGATGCATGAATACAGCACTGTATTGCAAGAATTATATTCATAACAGGTTTTATAGCCTTTTATCACAACAGGGGGCCATTTCATAAAGCTGTTCGTAAGTTAAGAGCGACTTTAAGAACGACTGGTGATCCTTTCTTATGCGCTAAACAATCGCCTATGAATATACCATTTACCACAATAAAGGATCACCCGTCGTTCTTAAAGTCGCTCTTAACTTACGAACAGCTTTATGAAACACCGACCGGAGCTGTTCAGGAAATACCCATACACAGGAAACAGATGTGAATACAAAAAGTGAGGTCATCCAATTCCTTTCTAACCATAAGTAATCTTACAACAGAAACTGAAGAGGTGAATTTGATTTTGAATACTGGATGTAAAGTAATTTTGCTTTCAAAACACCACTCTCTCTCTCTATCTTATGGTTGAAAATGACATAGGCTTTAAACATATAAAGATTACCTATCCAAAGGCTCTAATAGACAGTTTGTATATAAAGATATTTTTTTTGGTCTCATATACATTTTTTTTTCTTCAATTGAATGGAATTTATTCAAACCAGTCAAAAGGAGAACAAAGTACAAACAAAATAAATGGTTACATTGTAAAGAACTGAAAAATTACAGGTTTGGGACCCCAAAGAAGCACAGCTTGTAATCAGCTTGTAACATTCTTAATGGCAAATTGCCATTTAGTCTACACCCACCTGTCTACCCCTGGTTTGGTATCCTCCTACACAGTCAGTTCATCTACAACCAATTCATCTAATAAACATTTAGTCTTATTGCCATTTAGCCCACTAATGTCATTTTGTCTCATTTCCATCCTGATAGGCTAAATATCCATTTCATCTAACGCCAATTAGTCATTATGAATATATAATCTGTTTATGAACCAAATTTTCATTTGCCAAAGAGTAAAATAATAACTAGACAATGTTGAAATTAGGCCATCTGGGCATGAGACTACTGTACAATGTCAATGGCCATTAGACTAAGAGGCAATTAGATTAAGTGGATATTAGACCAAGTGTAGGCTAGACAAAATGACAATTAGGCCTAGACCAAATTGAGAGGACCAAACTATGGTTTAGCCCATGTGGTATTAGGTCAGCTGAGCAGCTGCTTCAGTTGTAGATCAAGTCAATATAAAACTTCTTATGAATATATTCATATGATTAATTTTAACAAACCTTTTCTGGGCATTGAGCACTCTCTGGGGGACGCAACCGTATGAACCATTGTTCAGTGGATAAAAATTCTCGGGAAAGGTGTATTCCCGATCACGCAGACTCTTCCCGAATTCCGGCAAAACGCCACTTTCATGGAGATCGTCAGTTCTCTTCCCATCCTGATCATCTCCAATAGCCCAGGATGCGAGCCGTCTGAGAATCTCATAGATGACGACAGATGCGCAGCCGGAGATGGCGGCTATTGTTAAAGTGTTACTTCTTCCAGACATTGCTTAACTTAGATCCAGTACCCTGATGTTAACACACACAAAAAGAAATAATCATTAAATCAATATACCGTACATGTATGATGTAGCTGGTTTTCAAATATAGCAGACATCATAATTTAAACTCCCAAGAAGGGGGTGGGGGGCATTGCTAAATTGGATCTGATGCTTGTACACAAAACACATAGGCCCGAATTCACAAACGTGGTTTTGAAAACCCACGGTTGAGTCAATGGTTTATGCAGATTTCCTGTATAAATTACGCTTAATTTAGCGCATATCGGGGCTTGTATAAAAAATGTCCAATGCTGATGCGCGCTTTTGTCACAGTGCGCCAAATTGACGCCTGTTACCATGGTTAGATACGCTATTTTATACATGAGTCCACTGTTTGAAGAGTGGACTCATTATTCAAAACAGTAGACTAATGAATAAAATATTGTGGATAACAACGGCAAAAGGGATCAATTTGGCGCACTCAGACAAAAGCGCACATCAGCATTGGACATTTTTTATACAAGCGCCCGATACGCGCTAAATTAAGCGTAATTTATACAGGAAATCTGCATAAACCATGGACTCAACCGTGGGTTTTCAAAACCACGTTTGTGAATTCGGGCCTATGTGTTTTGTGTACAAGCATCAGATCCACCTGTAGGGACAGTGATTTTCCGTTCCAAAAAATTGCCTTTTCCGTTTCAGAATATTTTTTTAAAAATTAAAAAATGCGCATAAATTAGCAAATTTAATGAGTTTCAAAATTCTGTGTAGAAGTTTTGAATCCCCCACCTAGTGCTATCATATAAAGCAAACAGAATTGAAATCGGACTTGAAATGGCGAAGAAGAAGCATTTTGAAATTGTGGACGGACGACAGACAACAGACGACAGACGATGGACGCCACGCCATGGCATAAGCTCATCTGGCCCTTCGGGCCGAATGAGCTAAAAACTGATATTTAATTAAGAAGGAAAGCAAGAGAAAGAAGGAAAGAAAGAAAATGAACACAGAGAGAATGAGAAAGGGTCAGGAAAGAAATATAGGAAATAAAGAAAGATGGAACAAAAAGGGCAAGCAGGAAGGATAGAAGGATGGACAATGAAGGATAGAAAAGAAAGAAAGAAGAAAAAAGGTTCAAACTTCAAGCAGATCCAATCATCTAACAAAAATTATAATGATATTTGGTGTTTTTTAAATATAGGCCTACTTTTAAAATTTCAAAAAAATGTTTTAGAAATGAATAAAATTTCAAAGTGAAACATAGTAAAACTTCAAAATTAGATGAAACATCGCGGCATCATACACACCAAGACTCAAAACGAAAGCTGAAACAACTACTAGATCTAGTTATGAAAACTCAATAACTTGTTCCTCCGATTACATCTCCAAATCAGCAATCTGATAATCCATAATATAATTATTAAAATTTTCCCGCCGATTTTGTGATTATTTTGGTGGACAAACTCAACTGTTTATCATGTGAGATTGTTTGCACCATTGAGAATCTGCTCCAATCTTACATGCCTAGGCCTAGCTAGAAGCCTGCCACACATAGGCAGGAGGCCTGTTCATTTACAATGTATTGGGTTAGCAAGAAAATCACCGCAGAACTTACAAAAGTTTACAGTTATCGATTTTATTGTTGTCTCTGCTTAATCATCTGTTGGTTATTTGATGAAAATTTGTCACTTTTATTAAATGTATTAACTACATTTTGTTCAATATTCTGAAATACGGGACAAATAGGCAATTGCCAATGCAAAAAAATTGACATTTTCCAGGGCCTGGGGCTGGGTTTACCAATTGACAACATACAATTCGGTAGACCAAAAGCTTCAGTCTCTGTATTTTGGTTGTTCCGCTGAACTACGTTGGCTCCACTCACCATACATAGACTGAAGGGGATGGGGCCCCGTACCTACAGCCAACGTATAGTGAACTAGCGTTTTATAGATCGCGATTTAAAACTGTTTTTTAAGCAAAATTGAAAGTTTCAAGGTTTCCATTATCAGGTAAATATAAATAACTTAAGTAATTGCATACCTTGGGCCGGAGTTATTGAAAAAAATCCTCTGGATGATTGAGAAATCTGTCATCTAAGACATTTTCACCTGACCTGACGGTTTTTCTTGCAAGTTGCCATCTTGAATGACGTCATTATCGTTATTAACTTAATGTCTTGAATCGATATATCGCGATTATAACTAGTATGGTAGTGGATCGTATTACCGAACACTTTTCATGAATTCAATCATATCAAACACATTATTCTCATAAAATTCACTAAACTTTCACCATAAATACACAATTACCTACAAAATATAAATATGTAAAAATTTTGCCGAAATTGTTTTTCCTTTTTAGATATTAGCTTCCAATCGGACCCCTCTTCGCATGTGAAATATTTTGGTCACTTGAAAAAGGTATCGTATTACCGAACGTGTGGTTTTTATGGGAAAAGTTGAGAAAACAACAAAACCACTGATGAGCTATTTTGACCATATTTTATTATTTTTAGAATATTAAGACTTTGAAAATGTGTTTTTTACTATTTTTCATCATCTTTCTATTCAAGTTCTCTGTGGAAGGATGTTGCAAAATTATGAGCGTATGAAATTATTTTCTGATGCGTATGATGCGCGCGTTCGGTAATACAAGGCCGGTCGGTAATACAATCACTCACTATACTAGTACTAGTATAACTAATATCGTTTATCTTCGGTTTCGTTCGCATATGGAGCAGATCGTATAATATCGAAAGCAATATCGATATCACATTCGTGATTGTTGACGTTCGTTTGTAAATATTTTATAGTTTGGCTGCCATTTTGACCATTTTTATCGTGTTCAACCCAATTAAACATCGGTAAAGTATATTTTTCATGCCTTTTTCATCTATATCGTTTAAAGTATTTAAACATTGAAATATCAATTTTTAAAAGTTTGTTGTTTATACATCCTTAGATTGTAAATTCGATCTGAATCGATGTGTAAAATTACATCAAACTTTGGACTGTGAATTGACAAAAGGGAGGGAATGAGAACACATGCGAGCCCACACGTACACCCTACCGTCGGTAAATGGGGATTACAGTAAAATGTCAGAAATTGTTGAATAAATCCCCAGAAACGACGGTTATTCCTGTCTAACAATTCGGACCCTGCCTTTCAACTTTCAGCTTAAAAAAGTGGGCGTGGCCACCCGCTCAGGATCCAGCGATGTCGGCTGTCGCTCGCAAAGGCAAAGCCAAAACAAAAGCAAAAGCAGCACTCCTCATAAATAATCATCATGATTTTCGCATTTTTCAATTTTTTTCCATTGTCAAACTTATTCCATGATAATCACAAACATATCAATACATACCCACAAACGTTTGAACAACAAAAGCTCACTAGCACTGTAGTTTTAGGACTTCGTTGTGGATGAATATTGGAAATTGTGAGTCCGTCTCTCTGGAATAGATGGTCTGAAATTATAAGTCTTCTTCTTCTTTAAAGCATGCAGAGAGAGAGAACGTATGGTATCCTTTCATGGAAAATACCATAGAGGTGTACATCTCTATGGAAAATGCCATGAAAAAATAAAATTATTGTCACTGTTGTCATTGATTTTGGTAATTTTTTTAAGTTTTTGTAATTTTTTTTTTTAAATAGTTGGAGCCAAAGCCCCCACCCCCTTCAATTTGCGGCCCTTTTATTGGCTCCAATCCAAATGACTTAGTTTCATGTGACTGTGATGATTAAACTCGGACGACGATAGAGAGTGCGGTGGCATATGGGGTGGAAATCCCGGAAATACATTGGAAATTCCATTTTTGTTCGCCGAAAAATCAAGTAGAATCCATGGGGCCGATTGCACGAAAAGGTCTTTCCAAGGACCGTCTTTCGTGTCGCCCATCTTTTATGATGCGCTATAAGCGGCCGCGCGACTTCACAGATCGTGTTCGCAAATCGGGCCTGGGAGTGCTCGGAGTGCTCCATTTACTCCAATTTTTTTCTCAGTTTTTAAGATGTTCCAAAATGTTTTCAAAAACATCTTTGACATGGACTTCAATAATTTATGGAATTGCCAATTACTAACAAGAATTTATAGGTTGGCATCCATGAAACTTGCGAAAATTTGATAAAGCATGCACCAGCTAATTTTTTTTTAACATTCTCTGGGAACTTTCTGTGTCGCATTGTAGGCCTTGTGTTGAAAGGTAATACGTTTTCTGCTAATAAAGTCACATGCAGAGTTATGATCTCATTTTTAACAATATTTTACTCTCTCCGCACAGGGTGTGTGTTTGGAAATACCACCTACCAGGCAATTTCCGCGAGGGGGTACGTCGGGATCACAGCAAATTGACAAAAATAAAGAAATATTCAAAGGGTGAGGACAAAAATTAAAGGGCCCGCAAAAGGGCCACGCCGGAAAAGAGATTGGGGGAGATAGTTCTTGCTGTGAATCATATCTGCCAAGCACTAGCGTACCTACGGGGGGCCGGGCAGAGGGGGCACTCTGCCCCCCCTGACGAGCCACAACCCATACAAAAGACATATACCTGCCCCCCCCTGACCGTGAGCTTAAAAGACCTTTTTTGCCCCCCCCCCTGACGAACTTGAAGACCTTTAATGCCCCCCCCCCCTGAAGAGCCTGAAGACCTTCTTTTTTTTTTTTTGCTTGTCAAATTTTTTCTGGTACGAAAACCTAAAATTTTTAATGGAAGACCTTTTTTTTTTTTTTTTTTTTTTTTTTGCTTGTCAAATTTTTTGGCGGCCGATTTTGCCCCCCCTGTGGAAAATCCTAGGTACGCCACTGCTGCCAAGTGTATATAACACGGATAAGAATCCGATAAGAATATACTATATGAACATGAAAAATATGTAGCCGATACTATATAGGCTACTAATTAAATTTACTTTGGCTTCGAGATTTTTTTAAAAAATTTATATATCTTTCTCCACTTTCGCTCTCATTATGTTGAGCAATTACTGCAATAACGACTTTTGTCATATTTTTGGTGTTTGATTTTTTATTCTTTGGTCATGCAATACTACATAACAGAATGACCAGCACCCCCCCCCCTTTTTTTTTTTTTACAAATGATGCACCCGTCCCTTTCTCTCTCTCTCAATTATCCTTTCTCCAATTCTTTCCTCTTTTATTTAAGATATTCCTTTCATGAATATTATCCGGGAATATCATCAGAGAACTTAAAATGATGGCATTCAGATATAGCCAATTACAAATATATAAGCCAAGCGGATCCAGGATTTTCCAAAAGGGGGGGGGGCATATTTTCCCCGAGGAAAATTTGACAGGCAAAAAAAAAGTTTTCACCAAAAAATTAAGGTCATTTCATCTAAGATTTTTTTTTTTTAAATCCACAAGAAAAAAAGTCCTTGCTTTCAAAGGGGGAGGGGGGCACAGCATATTTACATTACAAATTTTAATTCTGCCTCTCAAAGGGGGGCGCAAGGACCGGCTATTCCCCCCCCCCCCCCGGATCCGCCACTGAACAAAGCCCTACCCAGGACCAAAATCCAGTTAAAACCAATTAGGGCAAAACCAATTGAAACCAGTTGGCCAACTGGTTTCAATAGGGAAATTGGAACAACTGGTTCCAATTGAAAACCAGTTGCCAATTGGTTCCAGTTAAAAACCAATTGGTTCCAATTGA
Source organism: Lytechinus pictus (assembly GCF_037042905.1). Taxonomy (NCBI): domain Eukaryota; kingdom Metazoa; phylum Echinodermata; class Echinoidea; order Temnopleuroida; family Toxopneustidae; genus Lytechinus; species Lytechinus pictus. The sequence goes on from NC_087259.1 coordinate 3,601,510, forward strand.
AAACCAGTTGCCAATTGGTTCCAGTTAAAACCAATTGGGCAACTGGAACCAGTTGGCAATTGTTGTCAATTGGTTCCAGTTGTTCCAATTTCCCTATTAAAACCAATTGAATCCAATTGGAGGCAACTGGTTTCAATTGGTTCCAGTTGAAACCAATTGGAGGCAACTGGTTTCAACTGGAACCAGTTGAAACCAATTGGTTTCCAACTGGATCCAATTGGAACTTCCAGTTGGAACGAACTTAATTAGTTACAAATTAATTAGCATTTGCACTAACTATTTCTCATGCCAACACAGAAGCAGTGTTATATGTCTATTAATACCAATGTAAAGGGCATTGATAAAATGCAGACTTTCATGTGTGTATATTCATATGGAAGATCTTCAAATATATGTACTTTTATTTGATGTAATTTGGTAACAGTTAGTGGTGTACTAATTATCCTTTAATCTGTTTTAATTATAATCTATAACATTTATGAACATGGTTTTCACTGCTAAGTATTCTAAATACTTATCTTTAAAAAGTGTGGTACTTGAAATTGTAAAGAATTAAATAGATACATTGTTAATGATGATTAATCTCATAAAACATTAATCTGTGCACACTGGCAAATAATATGCAAATTAACTGGTTTCAATTGGATCCAGTTGGGTAACTGGAAAAATTCCAATTGGAAACCAATTGGAAATAATATCCAGTTACCCAACTGGTTCCAATTAGAATTCATTTCCAGTTACCCATCTTTCCAGTTAGAAGTCATCTCCAGTTACCCAATTGGTACCAGTTAGGATTTCCAGTTACACAACTGAATGGTTCAAGTTAGGATTTCCAGTTACCCAACTGGTTCCAGTTAGAAATCATTTCCAGTTGGAAGTCATTTCCAGTTACCCAACTGGTTCCAGTTAGGATTTCCAGTTGCCCAACTGGTTCCAGTTGGGATTTCCAGTTACTCAACTGGTTCCAGTTAGAAATCATTTCCAATTGGAAGTCATTTCCAGTTACCCAACAGTTAGGATTTGATTTCCAGTTACTCAACTGGTTCCAGTAAGAAATCATTTCCAATTGGAAGTCATTTCCAGTTACCCAACTGGTTCCAGTTAGGATTTCCAGTTGCCCAACTGGTTCCAGTTGGGATTTCCAGTTACTCAACTGGTTCCAGTAAGAAATCATTTCCAATTGGAAGTCATTTCCAGTTACCCAACTGGTTCCAGTTAGGATTTCCAGTTGCCCAACTGGTTCCAGTTAGGATTTCCAGTTGCCCAACTGGTTCCAGTTGGGATTTCCAGTTACTCAACTGGTTCCAGTTAGAAATCATTTCCAATTGGAAGTCATTTCCAGTTACCCAACTGGTTCCAGTTAGGATTTCCAGTTGCCCAACTGGTTCCAGTTGGGATTTCCAGTTACTCAACTGGTTCCAGTAAGAAATCATTTCCAATTGGAAGTCATTTCCAGTTACCCAACTGGTTCCAGTTAGGATTTCCAGTTGCCCAACTGGTTCCAGTTGAGATTTCCAGTTACTCAACTGGTTCCAGTTAGAAATCATTTCCAATTGGAAGTCATTTCCAGTTACCCAACTGGTTCCAGTTAGGATTTCCAGTTGCCCAACTGGTTCCAGTTGGGATTTCCAGTTACTCAACTGGTTCCAGTAAGAAATCATTTCCAATTGGAAGTCATTTCCAGTTACCCAACTGGTTCCAGTTAGGATTTCCAGTTGTCCAACTGGTTTCAATTGGTTTTAACTGGAATTTAACAATTTCCAGTTGAAACCAATTGAAACCAATTGAAACCAATTGAAACCAGTTGGAAATCCAACTGGTTTCAATTGGATTTTGGTCCTGGGTAATTCTATGAATTCACCCTCTCCTCTCCCTCTCATTAGAAAAAAATCTTGTTTGAGGTGGTACTTTTGAAATGCAAGATATATACACTACTCAAAAAAAGTTAAGGACCACTTTTTAAAACGTACATAAAGATTTTATACAAGGTGTTTTATTTCTGGAAATACCTCAGTACAACTGTCCTAAATGTCCTTAAACACGCTGTAATCAATTTCACGCATGGGTGGTTTCAGTTGTTGCACAATGTCTCTCGCATCACTGCACATCCTGAAAAGTGGGCCCCGAGGGGTATCAGCTACCGACATGAAGTGGTAAAAACGAATGTCTGAGTGTCTTTCAGGCAGTTCAGTAACGAGTGTGACCACCTCCTGCAGCAATAACGGCTTCACAGCGCTGTCTCATGGAGCTGATGAGGCGATTGATGTCTCTGACGTCCAGTGCATCCCATGCAGCCTCCAGAGCCACACCCAGCTGCTGCAGTCCAAGTGGATGGGCTTCGAGCTGCTCGAGACTCCTCCCCATCATGTCCCAGACGTGCTCTATCGGGTTTAAGTCCGGGGACCTCGCAGGCCACTCCATACGCTCAATCCCCTGGCCCTCAAGGAACTCGGTCACCACCCTAGCTTGGTGGGCATGGGCATTGTCATCCATGAAAATGATGTTTTGTCCCACATTTTCTGCAAATGGCACCACTATAGGTTCAAGGACCTCATCCCTGTACCTCACTCCTGTCATTGCTCCCCCTGGGACCACGTAGAGACGAGTACGGTTGGCGTAGGTGATGCCTCCCCACACCATGACGCTGCCTCCCCCATAACGGTCATGTTCTGCAATACAGGGGTCTGCAAATCTCTCTCCTGGTCGCCTCCAGACTCTCGAACGTCCATCATTGTGGTCAAGGGAAAATCTGCTCTCATCTGTGAACAGAACTCTACGCCATTGCTGTCTGGTCCATCTGACATGCTCCCGGGCCCAGTTGAGACGAATTCTTCTGTGAGCAGGGGTGAGTGGGACACACTGAGCTGGCCGTCTGGCATGCATATTGGCTCTGTGAAGTCGGTTACGGATTGTTTGAGTGGAAACAATCACTCCAGTTGCTGCAGCGAAGTCATTGTTGAGGCGGCGTGCACTGTGAAAGCGGTTGCGGAGGCTGAGATTCGTCAAGTAGCGATCATCTCTAGGGGTTGTCGAAACTGGTCGGCCACTGCGGGGTCTCTCGGAGTATAGCCCTGTCTCTCGGTGTCTTTGATTTGCTCTGCTAATGACACTGTGTGACACGCCCATCATTCTGGCTACTCTTCGCTGACTGAGGCCAGCTTCCAGCATCCCTAGGGCTCTGGCTACATCTGTTTCACTTAGGTGGTGTCTTGGCATTGCTGTTGTAGGCAAGTTGTTGATTGTACAGACTAAAGACGGAAAATGCTTTGGAAGACACTTGTCTTATGGCCCACTGCAATGATGCCAGAGACATCATGAAAGAACTGCATGTGTGAAATTGATGTCATTGTGTTTGATGGCATTCTGGACAGCTGTATCTTGGCATTGCTATTGTCAGCAAGTTGTTGATTGTAGAGACTAAAGACAGAAAATGCTTTGGAAGCCACTTTTGTACGGGCACATTGCAATGATGCAAGAGACATGAAAGAACTGCATGTGTGAAATTGATTTCATTGTGTTTGATGGCATCCTGGACAGCTGGATAGCAATGCCAAGACACCACCTAAGTGAAACAGATGTAGCCAGAGCCTATAGGGATGCTGGAAGCTGGCCTCAGTCAGCGAAGAGTAGCCAGAATGATGGGCGTGTCACACAGTGTCATTAGCAGAGCAAATCAAAGACACCGAGAGACAGGGCTATACTCCGAGAGACCCCGCAGTGGCCGACCAGTTTCAACAACCCCTAGAGATGATCGCTACTTGACGAATCTCAGCCTCCGCAACCGCTTTCACAGTGCACGCCGCCTCAACAATGACTTCGCTGCAGCAACTGGAGTGATTGTTTCCACTCAAACAATCCGTAACCGACTTCACAGAGCCAATATGCATGCCAGACGGCCAGCTCAGTGTGTCCCACTCACCCCTGCTCACAGAAGAATTCGTCTCAACTGGGCCCGGGAGCATGTCAGATGGACCAGACAGCAATGGCGTAGAGTTCTGTTCACAGATGAGAGCAGATTTTCCCTTGACCACAATGATGGACGTTCGAGTCTGGAGGCGACCAGGAGAGAGATTTGCAGACCCCTGTATTGCAGAACATGACCGTTATGGGGGAGGCAGCGTCATGGTGTGGGGAGACATCACCTACGCCAACCGTACTCGTCTCTACGTGGTCCCAGGGGGAGCAATGACAGGAGTGAGGTACAGGGATGAGGTCCTTGAACCTATAGTGGTGCCATTTGCAGAAAATGTGGGACAAAACATCATTTTCATGGATGACAATGCCCATGCCCACCGAGCTAGGGTGGTGACCGAGTTCCTTGAGGGCCAGGGGATTGAGCGTATGGAGTGGCCAGCGAGGTCCCCGGACTTAAACCCGATAGAGCACGTCTGGGACATGATGGGGAGGAGTCTCGAGCAGCTCGAAGCCCATCCACTTGGACTGCAGCAGCTGGGTGTGGCTCTGGAGGCTGCATGGGATGCACTGGACGTCAGAGACATCAATCGCCTCATCAGCTCCATGAGACAGCGCTGTGAAGCCGTTATTGCTGCAGGAGGTGGTCACACTCGTTACTGAACTGCCTGAAAGACACTCAGACATTCGTTTTTACCACTTCATGTCGGTAGCTGATACCCCTCGGGGCCCACTTTTCAGGATGTGCAGTGATGCGAGAGACATTGTGCAACAACTGAAACCACCCATGCGTGAAATTGATTACAGCGTGTTTAAGGACATTTAGGACAGTTGTACTGAGGTATTTCCAGAAATAAAACACCTTGTATAAAATCTTTATGTACGTTTTAAAAAGTGGTCCTTAACTTTTTTTGAGTAGTGTATAATCCAAGAGTTGGCAACAGGGATTATAGAGAATGAAATAAACTATAAAAAAAAAAGTTTGGAATTCTGAGTTTGGTCTATAAATTCTCCAATCTCTATGTATTATAGCCAATACATACTTGGTACCATTTTAAAGATAATTCTCTTTTTAATTTACCTCTACTATTATGATATTGCCGTCAGTGAAAGGTTTGTATTCAAAAGTTAAAGAAAAAGTGTGAATCGAAAAGGTGAAAAACAAACATAAATGGTCATGATGAAGAGTCAATAAAGTAAACAGTATATTTATTTATGTGTTTCTTTGTGAAGATGTTTGTTAGATGTTGATGCTAATGTTAGAATGCATGAAAACAAAACAGTCATGGGAAACCCACTCATTGACCTGGCAAAAAGTTACTCAAAATGATGTCATTTTTATGTTTCCCTCACATTCTAAATGACTGTACCTATGTCATCATATCATAATAAATAGGGCGTTTATTTAAGAGAATTATTGAGTCTTTTGATTGTGTAATCAATCATATATCACTTATTACTGTGATGAGAGATGATTGATCAGACTGCCAAACAGTTTCTGAGGAGCTTTTACACCAGGGGCGGTATTTATTCTGAAAACACAATTAGCGCTCAATTAGCTTATTATTGATATACCAGGGTCCCGTCGCATAAAAAATATCATTATGGCAACTCTGTCATCCAATGGTAATTTGCATGGAATCCTTGATTCTAATTGGCTGTTGATCATCGTTACCATGGTCGTTACCATTGGATGGCAAAGTTACCATAATAGTAATTGTTATATCCAACAGTGCCTGATTGGAATACCACCTTGTTTTCACTTTGCAGCCTTCAACTTAGTGTTGTCTTTTTTCCAAGATTACAAACAAAAACAATGAACAAAGAAATAAAATTATCTCATATCCCTGATTTCATTTAATGATTACAGATATTTCATTATTTTTTCATATAATTTCATGATTTCAGAAATTTATCAATGAACACACATATATCACCTGAGATTTAATTTTCATATGACAAACACTAAATCATATAGGCCCATATTCTGAAGTCGGGTTTAACCCAAGCTCAGGTTTAAAGTTGTGGTTTAAGTATGGACAGCCAATTGTAACATAATCATTAACAGTAGAGATATCATACGTCAGCTCATTCGGCTCTCAAATCATTCATAATTGTGTAGGAAGTATAAATAGATGATTGTCTTCACCATCGATGAATCAGAAAAGAGCACAGTAAACATATGAAACATACAACTTAATAAAAATTTTGATACCTTTGGCTTCCCATACTTAAACCACAACTTTAAACCAGAGTTTAAGTTAAACCCGACGGGCCAAAGACTCTTGAACATAACTTTAGAAGATACAAAAATACTTTGAGCAGGATATCACTGTTACTGGCAGTTGGAAGGCTTATACTCTTACAAATGAAGGGGTAACTTTCAAACTATGTACAAGGTGGAAATGAGTTGCACACACCTGGTTGATATGGCTTTAACTTGCACATGCTCAGATTGTTATCTAAGAAGTTGGTTATTACAGGTGACCACAATATATTGATATAAACACAGATTGTGAAATAAAAAGGGATGGGGAATCATAGCAATACATGATGCTTATTAGAAGTTAAGCTGTCTAATAACGGGGGTATAAATATATATTTTTAAAGGTCAAGTCCACCCCAGCAAAATGTTGATTTAAATAAATAGAGAAAAATCAAACTAGCACAACACTGTAAATTTCATCAAAATCGGATGTAAAATAAGAAAGTTATGACAAAACAAAAGAGTGATATGCACAACTGAGTGACAATAGTCGATGATGTCCCTCACTCACTATTTCTTTTGTTTATTATTGTTTGAATTATACAATATTTCATTTTGTACAAATTTGACAATAAGGACCGACTTGACTGAACCATATAGTATTAAACAATGCTAATTCCACATGTTCAGGGAGGAATTAATCGTTGTTTCACTTGACAATGAGGAGAAAATTAGAATATTTCATATTTCATATAATAAAATACAAAAGAAATAGTGAGTGGATGACGTCATCACTCTCCTCATTTGCATACCAACCAGTATGTGCATATAACTGTTTTGTGAAATTAAGGGAAACTTTAAAATGTCATAACTTTCTTATTTTACATCCGATTTTGATGAAATTTTCAGTGTTATGTTTGTTGGATTTTTCTCTTTTTATTCAAATCAACTTTTTTTTGGAGTGGACTTGTCCTTTAAATATGATTGCACTTGTATATATGGATTGAGGTCATTAAATTCAGGATCCTAGATATTGGCATGGACAACATTAAATGGATTGATACAACTAAAATCTCTGGAATTTCAAACATTTTTATAAAAAATAAAACCTAGCAAAAGATGGGGAATAATGGCATTTAAGTAATAATAAGAATGGAGGTAACAAACATGAGAGAGAATAAACCCCATTATCTGAACTGACATTGAATTGATCCCTTCTACACTACTAAGTTCATCTCTACTTAAGGAGTAAGCTCTTTGTTTGCTTAGTTCATCGTAGTTATACAAAAATTATCTGAGGTAAGAATTAAGTCTCTGGAATTTTTCTGATCTGTATTGACACCACGACTGAAATTCCTTGATCATAGTTATACAAAAATTATCTGAGGTAAGAATTAAGTCTCTGGAATTTTTCTGATCTGTATTGACACCACGACTGAAATTCCTTGATCATAGTTATACAAAAATTATCTGAGGTAAGAATTAAGTCTCTGGAATTTTTCTGATCTGTATTGACACCACGACTGAAATTCCTTGATCATAGTTATACAAAAATTATCTGAGGTAAGAATTAAGTCTCTGGAATTTTTCTGATCTGTATTGACACCATGACTGAAATTCCTTGATAAAGTTGTCACAATGAAAGCACACCAGGAATAACTCAAGGCTAATTCATATTCACACAAAATACAGTAGATATGTATGTACACTTAATAGATATTCAAAGCTGGACAATTCATTAAAAAAAAATAATAATAATTTTGCAGCATGTTTAACGCTCATGAAAGAATTAAAAAAAATCCTTCCAAATAGGTAAGCAAAGAGAAACAGTATGAAATGGGCATATATAACAAAATAAAACCAATTTCAAAGTGAAGGAAATTGCTCATATCAACAACATATCTTCCTATCAAAGGTTCTGTTCTTTTCAAATATTACTTCCATGATTCTAGCAAAAAATTCCAGTGTAAATTACAATTTACGGTTTTCGAAACATCAATGATTGGCATGATTGGCATGTATATTCATACCATTTATTTCAAAGCACCAAATTGACCAAACCATTCTTTCATGGTTAGATTGTCCTTGTTCATCGGTATTCATATCATCAGCGATTACTTAACACAAAATGTTATCTTTTCTCTATACATCTTCATACAGGGGGCTATGGGTGAATTATACTGCCATACACGTTACCATGTTTGTTTTTTTCATTTTTCATAGCATTACCGTACACACATAATTCCAAACAAATAAATGCCCTTATACCGTTAAAACATATAAAACACACTTTAAGTCGCCTACTAATCTAGACCAAAATAAGGGAAGATATCCTCAATGTGAGTAGCATTTCACAGAAACATACCAAATAAAATGATACCGGTATGTTAAAAATGTTGTCACCCTCAATGCGCCATGCGCGTATCATAGTTTTCAATGCCTCTCATAGGTTTGGGTAAATCTGCCAAAGGGGTACTTGGTAACTATTCCAGATAATTATTCATACCATTAATTTGAATGTCCTGTAACTGTTTTATAGTGAGGATGAAAAAGAACAATGACATGCTTTCGGTTAATGTAAATATATATGTTGGTCTGGAAACTGACCTAGATAAAAAAATAAAAACATATTTTTGTTTCTTTGTGGTATAAAAACCATTTCTCAAGCATGGAATCTGCTGTAAATTTAAAATCTGTGTTTTTTTCTGGTCACATGTACAACAATTGAATGATCCCCTCCCCCACCTAACATTTCATCCACAGTACTTTTCAAAAACCATTATGACTTCTCGGTTAACCAAGTACAAAATGTTGAGTCACATGTGCTAGTGGCACTTTCACAAGATACTGCCAACTGCATAAATCCCCATTAAGTGGTTTTACTATAGGGTCAAATTGAAAAAATACTTTTATTTCCCGATATCCAGAAGGTCAATGATAGCATCGCGTAGTGCATAATATTCCTCTTTGTAGTTGTACACTTGCGCACTGATACGTATAAAGATATCCTTGTCATCCCCAGTGACTGCACAGACAACGCCATACTTTTTCAAGACCTCATAACGGAATTCTTTATGCGTCTTATAGAGGGCTCGCTTGGGGGTAGGTGGTACTACGATGAGACGCATATATGGCGCCCTCAACTCCTCGTCAAGTTCAATCCAGGTTGTGTTCCATGCCTTGGCCAACATTTCGGCTGCCCACTGGACAAGATTAGAGTTATAGGCCGTGACTCTTTCCTAATGGTATAAAGAAAGCAAAAATGATTAAAAAAAAGAAAGAGAGAGATAAAAAAAAAGAGGGGAGATATACAGAAAGTAGACCAAAGAAAGGAGAAATAAAGAGAGAGGGAGGTAGACAAAAAAGGAAAGAGAAAAGAGAGACATATAAAGAGGGTAGATAGAGGTTGTGAAAGAGAGAGCAAGAAGGAGAATGAAAAATACTGTCTGGAATAAACTTGTTTAAACAGATTTGTGTTTAATATGATGGCATATTAACAGTTCATTCTTACATCATTATTACTGGATTATTTGAAACTATAACAAACTATTTACGAGACCCTTTCAAGATTGAAAATGACAATTTAAACATGCTTAGACAATCACACTATACTGTTCTTCACACAAGGTAATTATATGGGTCTATCTGACATTTACTATTCCCTAAAGTGCATGAATTACCTTGACAACTTACTTCATCAAAATCTAAATCGACTTTTCAGATATCATTTCTCTTATGCTTTCCAACAAAAACAATCTTTTAAAAAATTACAATTTATAGTCAGGACTTTATATTCCCTTTCAAAAATCACTCTTTATTGGAAAGAGAATTTAGGTTAAACAGAATGATTTAAAGGGGTACTCCGGAGTGAAAATATTTAAATCTAAATAAATGAGTAAAATTAACAGGGCAAAATGCTGAAATTTCATCAAAATCTGATAACAAATTAATGAAGTTATTGAATTTTGAAATTTCACAATATTTTTTTTTAACAGTTATATGTACGTTGTCATAAATATTCATTAGGTGGACTGATCATTTTGCATCCCCACTATCACTTTTCCTATGCTCTTACATGAAATCATAATTGCTTCAATTTTTCATACATGAAATAAGTTGCAGCAATGAATATATAATGCACCAAATGAGTTGTCATTTTTTTTAGTTCTTGGAGGAAAAAAAATTAAATAAACCTTATTTTATATAATAAAATACAAAAGAACAAGTGGGGATATAATATTGTCAGTTTGCTCATTAAATATTCATGAAGACATGCCTATAACTGTTTCACCGGAATAATGCAAATCTTTTAAATGCCATAGCTTTGTTATTCCTCATCCGATTTAATCAACTTTCATTGTTCTTATTGTCAGATTTTTCTTTTTCTGTTAACCCTATCTAGGCCGGGGGGGCCTCAGAGGCCCCCCCCCCCCTCAACGAGTCGCGCGATATTTTTGCCGCGCAAAATTTTTTGACCTCGCTGCTCGCTGACTTTTTACTGTCAAGTCTTGCACAACTTTTGAGACCAATTATGCGTCACCCGGGTACGCGGTCCCGAAATTACGCAACGTTATGTAAGTGCATGTCAGACCAAAAATTGCTCAAAAACGTGATTTCGTGTACAAAGTCAATGTAAATTGTGTTTTCAACCAAAAATCATAAATGTATGATTATTTTTAGTTTTGCTGGTCTAAATGTATGTATTTTATGCTGTTTATGATCTTAGAAGAGTCCCAAAAAAATTTCATTGAAAAAACAATGAAAAAAAAGGGTCAAAAAAACATAGAAATACATAAGAAATTGCAAAAAACAATATAATACATAAGAAATTGATCTGATATCACAATTTTTTTCATGAAAACTTGCTAAGAACACCACAAAGAGTTTCTATGCCAAAAATTAGAACATTTGGATCTTTATTTAAGGAGTTAGAGGAAAAAGTATGATTTCGCATACTAATTACGCATAAATTAGCATAATTACTTAATAACAATTCGCAAGAAATAAATTACTATACAATTTTGTAGATTATATCCCAGACAACCTGCGTGCCAATTTTCGGCGCGAACGCGCGGTCGATGGCCGAGATCTCAAGGCGGGGCTTGGGAGGCCCCCCCCGGCCATATGAACTCCCAAAATACCCCGGCCTAGATAGGGTTAAAATCATATTATTTTCAGCCTAGAGTACCCCTTTAACAAACTTATTTTAGTAACATTTAGTAACATCACAGAAAATTCCAATGTTTTGTACAAAACTTCAATAAAGCAACCTGTAGGCCACTAAATTTGACATTAAAAATTTTTATGTTCACATTTACTTTTACCTTGTATGCACCGCTTTGTTTGAATTATTTGATAGGTATGCAAGTATATTTCAGTTTGTATATTACTGATGTCTTTGTCAACTTCTTCTTCTTCTTCTCCTCCTTCTTCCTCCTCCTTCTTCTCCTCCTCCTTCTTCTTCTTCTTCTTCTTCTTTTTTTTTGTTTCTTCTTCGTCCCCTCCTCCTTCTTTTTTTGTAGAAGTATGTGTATTTATCTGGTTCCTTTTTGTTGGTGAGTTTTTGTAGTATTTTATACAGTATAAAGTTTCTATACTAAGTGTTTGTATACACATTATAATTTTTCACATTTTCAGTTATCACTCCAAGTCCACCTTAAGGACGTTCCACAGTTAAAGTAAAATCCATGTCATTTTCACCAAACTTTGCACATAGATACTTTAGAACCTTAATATTTGAAATATGCAAAAATTAACATAGGTCCATGTGCTTGATTTTCTGCTATAGAGCTTCAAAGTTCACCCAAATTGATGTTCTTAAGAATTGCGCATTCAAAAGAATTTGGCATTTTTAGACCTCCCAATATTACTACAATGAGTTTAAACCTCTATTACTCAGTCAAAATACATGAAAAAGTCATCAAATTTCGCAAGAGAGTTAATAATTGTATCGTTATAATGGAGAATCTATTTATAGTGCTATTTGTTTGCAATTTTAAGTTTAACAGCGCTGTCATTTCTTTAAAAAGGCGTAAACGATAACAAAATCCCAATCTAAAAAATGTAAAATTTCAGTAACAAACTACAAACGTACAATAAATGCTGCACTTTATTCAAAATCCATGTCATTTTCACCAAAACTTGCAGAGTTGTAGAGAAAGGTATACCTAAGAGGTACAAACATTAAAAAATAGGGGTTCATGTGCTTGTTTTTAAACTATCAGCATTTCATTAGAGCAAATGTGCTTTTTAAAACACCAAAAATGCGCCGAATGCTTTGTATCTATGTGAAGAAAAAAATCAAAACCACTCTACCATGTATTCAAACTTGGGGTAATATTCGTGATTCTTGGCAGCAATGCAGAGTAAAGTATTTTGAAATTGTAGAATTTTTTTTTTTGAATGGTCCATGGAACAATTCCATTTTTTAGCTTCATGAAATGACGCATCGGATCTGCAGTTAAAGTGCAGAAGATGAGAAAAATCAGCTCATACCCGCAGCTAATTAATCACCTGTTCATCCATTGTGACGTCAGCGCGCAGAGTGTAAACTATGCGCAGATCATAATGCGCACAAACATAACTGTGGAACGTCCTTAAACATGTTTTTAATGTGATTTTCTGATATTGCCATTGATTCTTTTTGTATGGTGTCTAGCCACCATGGTCAGTGTAACGGCTTCCCGGAACCTGCCGGGGCCAAGTACGGCTAAGACTCCCAGAGCAGCTCCTGTGGCTACTAAGCTGTTTAGTAGAGTGAAGAGAAATAACGGCATCTCTTCCTATGCTGAGAATGAAAATATAGTAAGGGATTATGTAAAGGCTTTTACAGAAACAACACCTGCTCGGAGCACTATCTCTGCATCTCGCATCAACAACCAACGAAACGCAATCTATTTAAAATCAAGGGAGGCTGTTGTGTGTGCTGTAGACAAAGGTTTCACTTTCGGGGGAGCACTCATCTCATTTTCCCCTCTTGTACTACCCACGACGAGAATCACCTTGTCAAATGTTTACACCGAAATCCCAAATTCATTATTAGTTACACATTTGAGTTCATTCCGTAAAGTTATTTCACAAATTTGCCCCATACCAATTGGTTTTAAAGACAAAGAATTTGCACACATCATGTTTAGCAGACCGCATTTATTAGCCAACATGTGCCCGCCTTTATCCAGAATTAGAGCACGTTCACAACCTCTGCGCGCATGCAGAAAACGTACCCCTTGTACTGCGACGGACAGTGGTAGTAGTTTGGCTATTGCTAACCACTTGCTGAGCAACCAAGCGTGCACTGAACAATACTGTTCATCTTGGTTTAAGGTGCTCAGCCGAGCAAGGAGTTTCACTCATTTGCACATGCTCGAGTCAACGTATATCCATCTAACAGACCTGATTCTGTGCTGCCAGAAGGAATTCGTAAGAACCCTTGCGTTATTTTAGTTGCTTCGCTTCAATATATGGCTGGTATCAAGCTTAACTTGTTTATTTGACAGCCAATCACGGCTCGCCATTTAGCGTCCATTGTCTAGTTTCAGTTCTATTATATATTGTTTTGCTCTAGCGTTTTAGTCATTCATGTGATTTTACTCCGATAAGTGCATGTCGAAAAGCTTCAGTATGTCCGTTTTAAAGGCCATTTTATTATATCTTTTTGTATTATCTGTTAATTGATTTGTACTTATATGTCTGGTTTATTAATAAATTTAACTTGAACTTGTATCTCCCTCTTTTTTACAGGCTCAATTGAGTCCCTTTACCCTCCACTCATGCAAGATGACATTGCAGTTTTTCTTTATCTTATCAATGCTTGTCAATATTATTGTTATATTGTGCTTACTTTTTTTTTTACGATGCTCGCTGTTTTACATGTCTATATAGCAATAGTTGAAATACGATCACTACAAGTGTAAAGTACAACATTGATTACATCTTTTTTATTTGTACAATTTTTATTTTAATAAAGTTTTATTTTAAAATGTCAAGAAAGTCTTCTTCTTCTTCTTTGCCCCTCCTCTTCATCTTTCTATGATCCCTTTATAATATTTTATTGATGCTTAATTCTGTTGATGTTAACATAAAATTTGATTTTATATTGCTTGTTAAACACTGTTTATTAAAGGAGAATGAAACCCTTGAAACTAGCTGAATCCATATCAAAGAGAAAAATCAAAGAAACATATTGTTGAAAGTTTGAGGAAGATTGAATGAATAATAAGAAAGTTATGAGCATTTGAATATTGAGATCACTAGTGCCATGTAGATCCTCACATCGGCAATGCGACCAAGATCTGTGATATCACACACGTACAACTCCCTCATTACTTTAGTACTTATTTTACTTATATTCTCATTTTTTATAGAGTCTATCACAAGGTTAGGTGTTTTCTTTATGAGATGACAAGTACAGATATTTCACAACATTATATCATTGATGAATCGTTTGTCATATGATTAGAATGAGCAAAAAGAGATGTTTTGGGGTATATTTTCAGTGTCCGAATGGGAGAGTTGTACGTGTGTGACATCACAGATCTTGGTCGCATTGCCAATGGGAGGATCTCCATAGCATTAGTGATCTCGACATTCAAATGCTCATAACTCTTTTATTGCTAGTCCTATTTTACTCAAAGTTTTGTTGATCTTATTCTTTGATTTTTCTGCTTTCACAAAAGCTAACTTGCTCCAAGAGTTTCATTCTCCTTTAATGTATATTATGTCAATTGTATATTATGTTCCACACACACCTCCAATGGAAATCAGTCTTTGAACTGTTTAACCGTGTATCTTATCTGATTCCTAAAGCCTGCCTAGTGATGTGCGAATGACTGTGGCTGAATCAAATAGAAATTGCAGTGGGAGTTTCAACTTGTAAAATATATCCGACCAAGGTCCAGAGTGGTCATCCAAATCATTACGAGAATCCTGTGTTTAAAAAATACCCCACCAGCTTATAACACAGGAACTCCATTGCCTTGCGTGTTGTGTCAATGGGAGCTCAGGTGGGGTATTTGAAACCCCAATTTCAGATTTTGGGAGAGCTTCATTTCTCTCGTTTAAACTGGGGTGGGGTTCATCTGACTACTGATAATGTCTTGCGTGTTAGGGTGCGTTTATCCGCCACTTTGGGTGCGTTTATCCGCCACTTTTTTACCCTAGAATCATGATCTGAATCATGATTCAAATCATGATTCTGCAGAATCACGATTGCGTTTAGTCGAAATTCAATATAATCAGGATTAGAATCACAAACATGAAACACGAAAAAAGGGGCGATTGGAAAGACGTTTCTGCAGAATCACGTACGAAAATGTTCGAATAAACGATATCGTGATTACAATCATGATTATATGACCTCACTGTTGTGTCGGGCTACTTTCGGTTTGACTCTTGCCAAGCTCAAGGCGCTCTATGTGCTCATTGTATGTACATGATTATGTACTACGCATGCATTTCTTGTCATGTTCAAGTTCTGTGTTGGTCATCGCATCGTCCACTACTTTCATTTTTTGGTCATGTCTTCAACTTTAAGTTCTAGTAAATGAATTAACTGGACAGACAATGATCTCAGTTGTTGTTGAGTATACAGTATCAATATTAAATTGGATCTACGTTGAAATTCACTTCCGAACACCATTTTGGATAAACATAAACTAACAAGTTGAATAGAAGCATATGGGCCCTATATGATAGAAGTAAACAAAATGAGGTATAGACTGAATTCTGGAAGCAAACGATTTTTCGAGAGCCGAAACACGTGCGAAAAACTTCCTCTGTCAAACTGCGCACTAGCGATGCGCACTGGATTGGCCCGAATCTGAGGAGAAACAGCATTGGAATGAAAATCGTCTAAACGCTGATTCTGTGATATTGTGATTCATGTTTGTGTTTTGAATCATGATTCAAATCATGATTCAAATCATGATTCTGGCTTGGGGTCGCATAAACGCAGCCTTAGTCAATGGGAGCTCAAGTGGGGTATTGACACCCCACTTTCAGTTTTTGGGAAAGTTTCATTTCTCTCATTTAAACTGGGGTGGGGTCGATTTAGTGACTGCAGCTGCTGATAAGAGCTGATAAAACACTGTGCATGCCACCACATCAGGCTGATGAACGCATGGAGTGGGATTGCAGCTGTCCTTGTTACGTAATAGTATAAACAAACTCTTCAGAGCTTCCTGGCTGACAGTAATCTTGAAAGAATATATTTGTATTCTATTTGTTTTAGGACATTAGCATGTCTAAAAAAGATTCAAAATTTAGATGGAGATCGAACTGAAATTTTCAACGATGCAAAATGACCCACAATTGCCGAAATAACAATAAGTTTTAAAAAAATCACCCCCAGTTAACTCCCTCTCTTGCTCTCTCTCTCTCCCTCTCTGCCAGGCCTTATGAAGGTCACTTCTCCTTGGGGGAAGGTGGATTAGCTGGGAGAGTGCGTGGTTGTTTACTTAAGGATAACCATTCCTTGTTGATATTGGGATGGGGGGGGGGCGAGTGAAAGTAGCTTGGAATTTGAAATTGGGGTGTCAGAGGAGATCCATTTTTAAACACAAAGTTTCGTAATGTACACAAAAAAATATCAAAATTGTCAATTTTTAGCATAAAAGTCAGAGAGAGGGCCAAATGGGATACCAGTTACAAGGCAGTTGTGATGTCATGATGGGTCTTGGGGCCTGTTTCATAAAGGACTTGCAACTATTGTAACTTTGCCATTATGGCAACTACCATGGAAACCTTGATTCTGATTGGCTGCTGAGCCCTGCCATGAGAGTTGCCATTATGGCAAAGTTACAACAGTTGCAAGTCCTTATGAAATGGGCCCTTGGCCTTTAGATTTTTTGCTATTGTCTTGAACAAGACTGGCCGTATCACCCTGTGATCCCAATCAGGGGCGATCCAGGATTTTCCAAAAGGGGGGGGGAGGATTTTTTTTTTTTTAATGATGTGCCCCTATTTGGATCTGCCACTGATCTCAATATTCTTATTCATACATGGTAAATGATTCAGGACATAAATTCAAAAGACTCTACTTTGTAAATAATGTTCAGAACATCTTATCACAATTTCTATCAAAAATCCAATTGTAGCCAATCATACAGTGTAAGGAAGGCTTAGCACATTCACTCAAACTTACCAATCCCCCAAGGTAATTCAGGTAGTGGATACAGTGCTTGGCTGTGAAGTACGGGATCGCATCCCTAGTCCCAATGTAATGGAAGCGCTCTTGGAGATTCTCATCAAATGTCTGATGTGAAGAGATAGCCGTCCGGATCCAACTCTGGTGCTTGGGATGAATATAGAACAAGGCACATCCTCTTGGTGAATAAAGCCACTTATGTAGGTTGCCTGGAAAGTTTGAAGATAATACAGTTTGGCAATAATTCAAAGAGATGGATTTGAATACATCATGGTCTGCAAGTTCATGAAGACTTCATTCATTAATTACCCTTAATTCAGCACATACATGAATATTGAAAAAGAATCCGATAATCAATCACCCTTTTTTCACGGGGAGCTAAATAACACTCTTGTTACAGCATTTATGAGCCAACTGTTCATTCAAATGTATTTTATATCAACAAAGTGCTCATTATTAAAGTTAAAACAATGTAATGTAACTTAACAAGAGCATGAATTTTGCACCCTGTGACAAAAGCAAGTGTTCATTATTGAACTCTCTCAATATACGTGCAAAATTGAATGTTATTAATCAATGAAATTGATTCAAACCATGGATTCCAAAACCATCTTGGTGAATTTGGAACAAACTGTCTAATAATGACTGGGCAGTGTATATAATGCACCAAGAAGGCACAAAAGATGTAGGATTATTTCACTAAATGCCAGATATCTTGAATCAACTCTGCTGATGAGAGTTACGAACACCACAAAAAAGTGCATGTATGGGACTACAAAAATAGTTTGGCCCACTGCTTTTTGTTAAAGAGAAACTGAAAAATTCAAAAGCTCACAAATAATATCGTTTTCATATATTTTCCACAGCCCGACTCGCTCTAAGAAGGAACATCAACATCAAAATCTCAAAGAATAGGTCAAATAATGTACCTTGTGACAAATTTTCATTTAAAAACAAATCTTTGAGACATATCATTATTACCAATATAGGCCACTGCAGTTTTCGGTGATAATGTGACATTTTCCAGAGTCTGAAAGATTGCACAGCCTCAAAAGTTCAATTACTACCTCAGAATAGGATGCAGTATTACATATACACAGAATATAAGAGGTCAACTATCCTTGTGGTAGGCCTGTTGCCCATAAAAAGAAAACATACAAGTATCTACATGTACCTCATGATTAATTTATATACAGAATATTAGAGGTGAACTAAACGATCCTTGTGGTAGATCTATATTTCCGATAAAATGCAAATGTACAAGTACCTACATGTACCTCACAAATACATAATATATAGATTAGGTGAACTAAATGACCCTTGAGGTAGGTGTATATTTCTGATAAAATGCAAATATACAAGTACCTACCTCATGATGCATAATATATAGAATAATAGAGGTCAAATCAAAGATCCTTGTTGGAAGCCAATACATGTAACTGACCAAAGTAGAAATCAGCTCCAAGTTCTTCAAGCCTAAGAGGGAGCTGTCCTGGGGCATGCGCTCCATCGACGGCTACTATTACACCACGGCTGTGACACAGCTCAATCAATTCCTTGATCGGCATAACGATTGAGCAGGATGTGATGTGATCCAGCATTGCCATCTTGATATTTGGGTTCTCATCAAGGGCACGGGCATGGAGATCGATGATCTCCTTGGCTGTCGTCTGGACAGGGATCTTTATTGGCACAATACTAACATCTAAGAGGAAGATAAAGATTGTTGCAGGGACATTAAACAAATCGCATTTCGTCATTACAGAGTAAGATATTAAGGAAGGATTTTAAAAAACACCTAGTCCAAGATCCTTATCACAGTAAGAGGTCAATTAAAAATCATAAATGAGATGGGTATTATTCTGGAATGTTGTGGTCCAGTGGATAGGTCTCCAGACTTGGGTGGATCCTGAGTTCAAATCCCAGCCATGGCATTATTTCCTTCAGCAACAAATTGATCCACGATGTGCTGCACTCAACCCAGGTGAGGTAAATGGGTACCTGGCAGGAATTTATTCCTTGAAACGCATGAGCACGTAACAGCTGCTCTGCTGAAGCCAGGGTAAATATGCTGCATTTCTGTAGAGTGATTATAGACTTCTTATGAAGTAAGTGTTAAGCGCTATATAAGCAAGTATAATTATTATTATAATATCATCATCATTATTGTTATTATTACTATTGCACCTTAGTTTATAAATTGTATTATAGGAACCTGACAGCATCAGTCAGATTCAAGTTTGCTGCATGAAAGACACAAGGCCCAGTTTTTCATCGACTGTAATTGATGGTAACTGAGGTAAGTAATTATAATCCAGCATTACCTTTGTTAAGACTGGTAACAAAATCTAAAGTCTTCAGCACAGCCCCGTATGTATGATTGGTCACTAAGATCTGATCACCAGCACTGAACTTGAAAGATTTCACAATGCTGTTAGTTGCTGAAAGAGAGTAGGAAAAAATATTATTACAGATGAACAGAGGTTGTTCAAATGATGGAAATAATTATCATGAACTATCAAATTCTTTCCTCTGAATTCAGGAGGAAATAAATAGTAAAAAATGGTCCGAATCGTGAAAAAGATTGCTCTTCAAATGTCGTTACATTAAAAATATAAAAATGACTGCTGACATGACTGTTTATGACATAGTTTTTCAAAAGTTTGGTGATTTGTGAGATGTAAGGTTGCTTCTTTTTTTTACTCACTCGGTATATGTTGATATTACATCATTCATTAACTACAAAATAAAGGAAGACTGTTTTGAATAAAGTTATCCCTCAGTTAAGAACCAATTTCTTGAAAGGTAAAACCCAAATTTCTCTGGCTCACAAGCTTTCATAAAAAAATGTTCATGATTTTATAAGACCTTTGTTAGAAAATCATTCTTACAATTTAATAGCTGGAATGGAGTTTGGAATTTACTTCCAGCCAGAATCTAGAGAAAATTAAAATAATCAGAAAAGTAGAGTCTTTGTGATATGTTCAGATATTTAATGAAAATTGCTTTATTTCTGTCAATATCACAACTTAACCTCAAAGAGATTTTTCCACCTAGTTTGAAAATATTGCCTGGCTATTCTAATACCTACCAGTTGTAACATTTTCTATTAAGACAATATTTTCTGGTTTAGCGCTCACAAACTCTGCAATGTTCTTGACAGCATTCCTGTACTTCTCCAGCCTAAGATGGCGACACCACATCTCAGGATTTGATTCTCGTTCATCCATCATTCTATGAAAATAAAGAAAACATGATTGTCATCAAGAACATCCTTGAAGTTACCTTGAAGTCATGGACAGCAGAGCAGAAAATTAACTTTTGTGTTGGGGTGGGGGGGGGGGTAAGCAACAATATACCCCCCCCCCATGAACAAAGGATAATCCTCTGCGCTGACGTCCGTGCTCAAAGTTTCTGTTTCTGTTTATGGTAACTCCCGTAGGAACTCGGCAGGACAGCGTTTTGCTGGTAAACATCAAGCTGGTATAATATAACCAATTACCTAGGAAACATTTTACATCTAGGTTAATCAGTCATAGTGGCTGACCTTTTAGACGACATATATTACTCTTGGGCCTTTTTATCAAAGTGGAGACAATGGCAGAGTTGGGATTCAAACTCACAACCTCGCGATTATGAGTCCAATGCTCTAACCACTGGACCACACGACCCAGTAGAAAGTTACCTTGAAGGCCACATCTTTCCATCATCGTGACGTATATATACATACAGAGGTGGGGTTGTGTGGTCTAGTGGTAAGAGCATTGGACTCGTACCGGTAAACGCAAAGTTGTGAGTTCAAATCCCAGCTCTGCCATTGTCTCCACTTTCATAAAGAGACCAGAGAAAAATATCTGTTAGCCATTATGCCTGACTAAAAAAGACATAAAATGTTTCCTACATAATTGGTTATTGGATACCAGCTTTTGAGTTCCTACTTCCTACAGGAGTTTCATTGACAGAAACAGAATGTATGGTGTGGCAGGTGTGAGGAGGTCCCATGGGAACCATTTTAAAAGCCCAGGTTTTACAGTTCTTTCTTAAAATTGAGGAGTGTGAGAGCATCAATGGCAGACTGGGGAAGCTTATTCCATCCGTTTATAACTCTCTGACTATAAAAGTGTTTCCTGAGGTCAAGGCAGTTGGATATGTTGTTCAGGTGCTTCAATATTGACTAACTTGATTTATTACCAGACAGGTATGATATGTGAACTTGATAACAAATGAAATTATCGTTACAACAATTTTCCGCTTATTACTTTTCAGAGTCCCATCAAGCCTTCAAGCCATTCTCAAAATTGTTCTCAACTTGGCATCATCATCGTGAAAGACCCCCTGTCTAAACTAACCAGTAGTTACATTTTCAACCAAGACAAGGTTTTCCAGTTTAGCGCACACAAACGCGACAAGGATTTTGATGGCATTTCTGTACATATTCAGCCTACGATAGCGACACCACATCTGAGGATCATAATCTCTTTCGTCCCTTATTTTATGAAAATATGGAGCATCATCAATAAACTTATAATTTTTACTGCAAAGTAATTGTTCTTTATCATGGTAATTGATTATGATTGTGTATAAAAGTACACTCATTCTGAAACAATTATACAAATGATTTATGATGATGAAATGATTATGATATTAAGGTATTTGTTATTCATGCTGTAATATTACTGATGCATAAATACAGCACTGTATTGCAAGAATTATATTCATAACAGGTTTTATAGCCTAAGTTTATCACAACAGGGGGCCGTTTCATAAAGCTGTTCGTAAGTTAAGAGCAACTTTAAGAATGACTGGTGATCCTTTCTTAAGCGCTAAACAATCGCCAATGAATATACCATTTACCACAATAAAGGATCACCAGTCGTTTCTTAAAGTCGCTCTTAACTTACGAACAGCTTTATGAAACCCCCACCGGAGCTGTTCAGGAAATACCCATACACAGGAAACAGATGTGAATACAAAAAGCGAGGTCATCCAATTCCTTTCTAACCATAAGTAATCTTACAACAGAATCTGAAGAGGTGAATTTGATTTTGAATACTGGATGTAAGGTTATTTTGCTTTCAAAATACCACTCTCTCTCTATCTTATACTATAGTTGAAAATGGCTTTAAACATGTAAAGATTACCTACCCAAAGGCTCTAATAGACAGTTGTATATAAAAAAAAAAATTGGTCTCATATACATGTTTTTTTTTTGTTTTTTTTAATTGAATTGAATTTATTCAAACCAGTCAAAAGGAGAACAAAGTACATACATGTACAAACAAAATAAATGGTTACATTATAAAGAACGGAAAAATGACAGGTTTGGGACCCAAAAGAAGCACAGCTTGTAATATTCTTAATGACTACACCCACTTGTCTACCCCTGTGGACTGTTGCATAAAACTTTTTACCTGAGAAAACTCTGGTAAAAACTTAAAACTAAGGTTAGTCCGATTTCTGCCATTGACTTTAATACAGGGCAAAAACTCCGGTAAAAACAACCTGAGTTTTCTCAGGTAAAAAGTTTTATGCAATGGGCCCCTGGTTTGATAGGCTAAATATCCATTTCATCTAATGCCAATCAGTCATTATGAATATATAATCTGTTTATGAACCAAATTTTCATTTGACAAAGTGTAAAATAATAACAAGACAATGTTGAAATTAGGCCATCTGGGCATGAGACTACAATGTCAATGGCCATCAGACTAAGTGGCCATAAGACTAAGTGGATATTAGACCAAGTGTAGGCTAGACAAAATGACAATTAGGCCTAGACCAAATTGAGAAGACCAAACTATGGTTTAGCCCATGTGGTATTAGGTCAGCTGAGCAGCTGATTGTAGACCAAGTCAATATAAAACTTCTTATGAATATATTCATATGATTAATTTTTACAAACCTTTTCTGGGCATTGAGCACTCTCTGGGGGACGCAACCGTATGAACCATTGTTCAGTGGATAAAGATTCTCGGGAAAGGTGTATTCCCGATCACGCAGACTCTTCCCAAGTTCCGGCAAAACGCCACTTTCATGGAGATCGTCAGTTCTCTTCCCTTCCTGATCATCTCCAATAGCCCAGGATGCGAGCCGTCTGAGAATCTCATAGATGAGGACAGATGCGCAGCCGGAGATGGCGGCTATTGTTAAAGTGTTACTTCTTCCAGACATTGCTTAACTTAGACCCAGTACCCTAATGTTAGCACACACAAAAAGAAATAATCATTAAATCAATATACATGTATGATTTAGCTGGCTTTAATTTAAACTCTCAAGAAGGGGGTGGGGGGCATTGCTATTACAAGGTGGATCTGATGCTTGTACACAAAACACATAGGCCCGAATTCACAGACGTGGTTTTGAAAACCCACGGTTGAGTCCATGGTTTATGCAGATTTCCTGTATAAATTACGCTTAATTAATTTAGCGCGTATCGGGCGCTTGTATAAAAAAATGTCCAATGCTGATGCGCGCTTTTGTCACAGTGTGCCAAATTGACGCCTGTTACCATGGTTAGATACGCTATTTTATTCATGAGTCCACTGTTTGAAGAGTGGACTCATTATTCAAAACAGTAGACTCATGAATAAAATATTGTGGATAACAACGGCAAAAGGCGTCAATTTGGCGCACTCTGACAAAAGCGCACATCAGCATTGGACATTTTTTAATATACGCGGTAAAATAAGCATAATTTATACAGGAAATCTGCATAAACCATGGACTCAACCGTGGTTTTTCAAAACCACCATAGCTCAGTCGGTAGAGTGGGGGATTCGTATTTCGGTGACCCGGGTTCGATTCCCACTTGGTGCGCTAGTGCCATTTGGTAAGGCATTAATCTTCATTACCAGGTCCTTCGGAGAGGACCTTAAGCCGTCGGTCATCTGGTTGCTTGCTTACAAGCATTCATGCTTTCTTAGCAATCAGGTAAAAATCCCAATCAATCAATCAATGAATAGTAAAAAGTAAAAAAGCCTTTTTTCTATCTGGAGCTTTCAAATAAATCCCACGCAAATAACCTCAGAACTATTCAGCAGCCAAATTTTCATAAGGCCAGGGTCTCATGTTAAAGTAGACAGGAATAACCGTCGTTTCTGGGGATTTCCTTAACAATTCTGATATTTCACCATAATCCCCATTATGTATGGTGAGTGGAGCCAACGTAGTTCAGCGGAACAACCAAAATACAGGGACTGAAGCTTTTGGTCTAATGTTAAAGGGGAAGTTCACCCTGAAGAAAAGGTAGTTGGAAAAATACCTGAAAAAAAATACTAAAAATTGGTGACGGTTTGAGGAAAATCCATAAAAGATTGAGGAAGTTGTAAGAATTCTAAGTTTCTGATTTGTGACGACAGTGACATCATATACGAGCAGCCAGCGGCCCCATATGTTATATATAAAATGCATAAATCAGAGGAGGATGTGCGTCATGCAGCTTGGCGAAGAACAATAAAGAAACAAGATGGCGACGTAAACATCGAGGCAAGTTTTCCCCGTCTTTTCATTATATTTTTCTCGTGTTTTTTATGAATTCTTGATTAAAAATGAAATCAATGTCGTATAAATGTTGGAAATTAAGTTGTATCCCATTTACATGATTTAGGGCTAGATCTTTTAAAAGGAAAGTAGTAATCTCGGGGGCGAAAATTTCAGGTTTTTTCGCGGAACATGCACATGAATGGGACACAATCCCTGGCTCCATGGAGAGTAAGCACACGTTAGTAGACTCTAAATAATTTTTTTCTCTCTAGGAGCCTCCTGGCTACCCAAGAAGCCAAGTAGGCTACCGGTATTCTAACAATTATTTAGGCCTAACAATTTGGTGACCAGTTCCAAAAAGCATGGAATCAGGGTGACCAGATTTCACAAAATGAAATACAGGACAATCGACAAACAAAGAAGGCTACACAGTGTTAGACTTGTGAAAAAAAACTAAAGAATTGGAAGGGAGGGTGAACGAAAGAATGAAGGAGAGAAAGAAAAGACGAAAGAAAAGAGATGAATTGAGAAGAAAGAAAAAATGAAGGGAAAAACTAAAAGAAAGTTTAATACAATAACAGAAGGATGAAAGAAAGAATAAAAGAGAAAAAAAAATGTTTCTGTCATTCTTTTAAATGAATATAGAAAGAAAGAAAAAGAAAGGAAGGGAAGATGAACAAATATGTGAAAGACAAACTAAAGGAGAAAGGAAAAAAAGAAAGAAAAGGAGGAGGAAAGAAGGAAGTAAAGAAAAATGTTTCCTTCATTCCTTGAAAGAAAGAAACAAAGAAAGAAGAAAAACAGGATGGAAGGAAGGAAAGAAGGAAGGAAGGGAAAGAAAGAATTAGGGGAAAGAATTAGAAGGGAAAAATAAAACAAAGAATGAAAGAAAGGAGAAAAGAGAGGGAGGGAAGAATGAAGGGAGGAGAGAATGAAAAAAGAGAAAATATTGGAAGGAGAGAAAAAAGAAAAGGGAGAGGAAGGGAGAAGGAAGCAAAGAAAAGTTTAAGGAAATAAAGAATGGAGCAAATAACTAGCACATCAATGATGTGGAGCTCATCCGGCATCTCGCAACGAAATTTAACACAATTCTAATTTCAGCCCAGTTGACACTGTAGTGAATTATAGTGGTGACATTAATTGAGGATATAGAATTGAAATTTATGAAGAAATGACATAGGAGCATTTTTTTGTGATCTATGAATAAATTTCATATAAATTAAGCATAAATAATTTTCTAGTCAAAATTTCTGAACTCTGTGTAGAACCTTGGTGAATTTCATGTAGCTCTCAGATGGAACAAAAATAATCAAAATCAATCAACAAGTATTTTTGTGAGTTTTGAAAATATATGAATAAATAAGCATATTTAATGAGTTTCAAAATTTTGTGTTGAAATTTTGTATCACAACCTAGAGCTATTATATAAAGCAAATAAAATTGAAATTGATCAACAAATGAAGGAGAAAAAACATTTTTTGTGATTTATGAATAAATTTTTGCATAAATTAGCATAAATAATTTTCTATTCCAAATTTCAAAATTCTGTGTAGAATTTGGTGCACCTTATGAAGCTCTACCAGATGGAAGGAAAAAAATCAAAATCGGTCAACAAATAAAGAAGAAGCATTTCATGTGAATTTTTTAAAATATGCATAAATTAATTTTGCATAAATTAGCATAAAAATTGTTCTAGTCAGAATTTCAAAATTCTGTGTAGAAGTTTGGTGAACCTCATGCAGCTCTACAAGATGGAAGAAAAAAAAATCAAAACCGGTCAACAATTAAAGAAGAAGAAGCATTTTATGTGAATTTTTAAAAATGCGCATAAATTAGCATATTTAATGAGTTTCAAAATTCTGTGTAGAAGTTTTGAATCCCCCACCTAGTGATATCATATAAAGCAAACAGAATTGAAATCGGACTTAAAATGGCGAAGAAGAAGCATTTTGAAATTGTGGACGGACGCTGACAACAGACGACAGACGATGGACGCCACGGCATAAGCTCATCTGGCCCTTCGGGCCGAATGAGCTAAAAACGGATATTTAATAAAGAAGGAAAGAAAGAAAATGAACACAGAGAGAATGAGAAAGGGTCAGGAAAGAAATATAGGAAATAAAGAAAGATGGAACAAAAAGGGCAAGCAGGAAGGATAGAAGGATGAACAATGAAGGATAGAAAAGAAAGAAAGAAGAAAAGGATCAAACTTCAAGCAGATCCAATCATCTAACAAAAATTATGATATTTGGTGTTTTTTTTAATATATTTTTAAAATTTCAAAAAAATGTTTTAGAAATGAATAAAATTTCAAAGTGAAACATAGTAAAACTTCAAAATTAGATGAAACATCGCGGCATCATACACACCAAGACTCAAAACGAAAGCTGAAACAACTACTAGATCTAGTTATGAAAACTCAATTACTTGTTCCTCCGATTACATCTCCATATCAGCAATCTGATAATCCATGGTATAATTATAAAAATTTTCCCGCCGATTTTGTGATTATTTTGGTGGACAAACTGTTTATCATGTGAGCTTGTTTGCACCATTGAGAATCTGCTCCAATCTTTCATGCCTAGGCCTAGCTAGAAGTAGGCACTTCAGGTGAAAATTAGGAAAGGCTGTTCCAGCATATTTGATGGGCTCACAATGAGGCTCAATATCTATGATTCACAAAACTGTTTGAATTTTCAAATTCCGATATCTAGAAGTCGAGTTATTGTCATCTTTGTGATGAAAAAACAGGCCTTTTTGTGGACAAAAGAAGATTGCGAAATCTTTTTATTCTCTTTGTTTTGGGCATGGCACATTTATAATACATAGCTTATGGGGAATTGTACAAGCTTTTTATTTAAATCTTAAAGTACTCAGATTGATTTGACATATTGGCATATGATTTCTTTGGTTCAAGGGCAACTACCCCTGGACGATAACCCCCCACCCCCCCACCCTCGGACAATTCCCCTCCCCCCACCCCCCACCCCCCACCCACCCTGGACAATTACCCCCCCCCCCCCCCCCCGGACAACTACACTGTACCCCTATCCAAAAATCTACACCTAACCTAACCTTATTTCGGGGGTAATTGCCCTGTGGTAGGTTTGTGCACAGGGTAAACATGACTTGATATTGATTTTCTTTGCTTGAACATTAAAATTTAAGTTTTCAATGAATATAATTTGTAATCAAAGAAAGAGAATTAAAATAATAATCTTAGGATTTCTAGAAAAAAATAAAAACAGATTGATTTCAATTGTCTATTATCTCATTATTGTCTTGTTATTATGGTCTCAATAAAATTGTTGATATTATTATTGTCTCATCATCGTTTCATTATTGTCCCAATAAGTATTATAATTATAATAATTATTATTATGATAATTATTTTTCTTTCATTAATATTATTTTCTAAATAATTATTACAATTATAATTACTATCATAGTAATTATTGTTATAATTATTTCATAATAATGATTATTATTGAAATAATAATTATTATTGTCTCAATAATTATAAGGCCTATAATTATAATTATGATTATTTTTATGATTATAATTATAATTATAATAATTTTTATAATAATAATAATTATTGATGACTTATCAATATTACTGTCTCAGTAATTATTACAAGTACAATTACTTTCATTATAATTGTTATCATTATAATTATTTTATAATTATTATCATTGTAATAATAGTTATTTGTCTCAATAATTATAAGGCCTTTAATTATAATTATGAATTTTTTAAAATATGCATAAATTAATTTTGCATAAATTAGCATAAAAATTGTTCTAGTCAGAATTTCAAAATTCTGTGTAGAAGTTTGGTGAACCTCATGCAGCTCTACCAGATGATAGAGAAAAAAATCAAAATCGGTCAACAGTTAAAGAAGGAGCATTTTATGTGAATTTTTAAAAATGCGCATAAATTAGCATATTTAATGAGTTTCAAAATTCTGTGTAGAAGTTTTGAATCCCCCACCTAGTGCTATCATATAAAGCAAACAGAATTGAAATCGGACTTGAAATGGCGAAGAAGAAGCATTTTGAAATTGTGGACAGACGACAGACGATGGACGCCACGCCACGGCATAAGCTCATCTGGCAAGAGAAAGAAGGAAAGAAAGAAAATGTGCACAGAGAGAATGAGAAAGGGTCAGGAAAGAAATATAGGAAATAAAGAAAGATGGAACAAAAAGGGCAAGCAGGAAGGATAGAAGGATGAACAATGAAGGATAGAAAAGAAAGAAAGAAGAAAAAGGTTCAAACTTCAAGCAGATCCAATCATCTAACAAAAATTATAATGATATTTGGTGGTTTTTTTTATATATTTTTAAAATTTCAAATAAATGTTTTAGAAATGAATAAAATTTCAAAGTGAAACATAGTAAAACTTCAAAATTAGATGAAACATCGCGGCATCATACACACCAAGACTCAAAACGAAAGCTGAAACAACTACTAGATCTATTATGAAAACTCAATAACTTGTTCCTCCGATTACATCTCCATATCAGCAATCTGATAATAATCCATGATATAATTATAAAAATTTTCCCGCTGATTTTGTGATTATTTTGGTGGACAAACTGTTTATCATGTGAGCTTGTTTGCACCATTGAGAATCTGCTCCAATCTTTCATGCCTAGGCCTAGCTAGAACTTAGCCTGCCACACACAGGCAGGAGGCCTGTTCATTTACAATGTATTGGGTTAGCAAGAAAATCACCGCAGAACTTACAAAAGTTTACAGTTATCGATTTTATTGTCTCTGCTTCATCATCTTTTGGTTATTTGATGAAAATTCGTCACTTTTAAATGTATTAACTACATTTTGTTCAATATTCTGAAATACGGGACAAATAGGCAATTGCCAATGCAAACAAATTGACATTTTCCAGGGCCTGGGGCTGGGTTTACCAATTGACATTAACATACAATTCGGACCCTGCCTTTCAACTTGGCTTAAAAAAGTGGGCGTGGCCACCCGCTCAGGATCCAGCGATGTCGGCTGTCGCTCGCAAAGGCAAAGCCAAAGCCAAAACAAGAGCAAAAGCAGCACTCCTCATAAATAATCATCATGATTTTCGCATTTTTCAATTTTTTTCCATTGTCAAACTTATTCCATGATAATCACAAACATATCAATACATACCCACAAACGTTTGAACGACAAAAGCTCACTAGCACTGTAGTTTTAGGACTTCGTTGTGGATGAATATTGGAAATTTTGAGTCCGTCTCTCTGGAATAGATGGTCTGAAATTATCAGTCAAAGCAGCGCAGAGAGATATGACGTATGGTATCCTTTCATGGAAAATACCATAGAGGTGTACATCTCTATGGAAAATGCCATGAAAAAATAAAATTATTGTCACTGTTGTCATTGATTTTGGTCATTTTTTTTTAGTTTTTGAATTTTTTTTTTTTAATAGTTGGAGCCAAAGCCCCCACCCCCTTCAATTTGCGGCCCTTTTATTGGCTCCAATCCAAATGACTTAGTTTCATGTGACTGTGATGATTAAACTCGGACGATGATATAGAGAGTGCGGTGGCATGGGGTGGAAATCCTGGAATACATTGGAAATTCCATTTGTGTTCGCCGAAAAATCAAGTAGAATCCAGGTAACTTACGGTGCTGAACTTTTATATTATACCCAGTGAGTAAAAATAAAAAATAAAAAATAAAAATTGACACCTCGCAAAAAATCCCAAATTTAATGAACGCATAATTATTATGTTTATGGCTGTATGTCTCCAAGCTTGGACAATCATTAGGCATTCTTTGCAGTGATGTAAATTTTGATTTGCTCCAAAGTGAGGCATGACTGCAATGAATAAACCCCAGATGCCAATGATGTCATAATCCCACGTGAGTTAGTAAACATATCTGCAATTCCCTTTTCGATTAACTGATACCAAAAAGAGGTTAATAAACAATTATAATGTGAATTATTGAAAGGTGTTTTGAAATGGATTTTAACGCAAGACTTGTAGGATTGTGACATCATTCTCGATTCATTCATTGCAGTCATGCCTTTCGCGCAAATCAAAGCTTACATCACTGCTAAGAATACCTCTTGATTATCAGAGCGTTAAAAGATACCACATAAATCTGGTATCAAATTATTAAGGAGAACATAATTATTCTTTTAGGCCATAAATAATACTTATTTGTTCATGGCATATTTTCCCTTAAATTGGGGATTTGTGAGGTGTCAAGTTTTTTTTTTTTTTTTTTTACTCAGTCACACGGTATTTTGATTTCAGGGTGGTAATTGCCGGGTACACTTGTGTAAATCCGGTCCGAGCAGTGTGGGGGGGGGGTGAAATAAATTTCATGAAAATTAAAATTTTGATGGACGCCCCCACTCCTAGGGCTATATATAGGGGGTATATAATCGTGTACATAATCCTTTTATCTTTCAGTCAAAGGCCTCTCGTAATTTTTTTTTCTATGGCTATAATATTGTGATGAATTTGTTGTGTTTTTATACTGAACTGTATAGAGTTGATATCAAAATGCGAGCGAACAAAGCAAGCGAGCATATTTTCAGTAGTTGGAAGACGTGACCAAAATCATCTTTTATGAGGTGCGATTATTGGATAATGCGGCGAGTGAGCATAGCGAGCGAGCAAATGAGGTGGAAGAAAGATGTTGAAAAACCTCTTTCAAGTGGCGATATCACATCGCGTGCTATTTAGTAGCCCACTGGGCATTTTACCCGATATTACCCGGGTTGTAACAGGTAATAACGTAGTTATTACCACGGTAACACCAGTGGGTAGTAACGGGGAAATAGTAGACCAATCTTTCCCCGTTATTACCCGGACCCGATATTACTCCATTTACCCAATATTACCCAGTATGATGTAACCGATATTTCCAGCATTTTAATGATATCACCACCTCATATTACTCTGTTTACCCAATATTACCCAATTAATGTCGGCTCATTAAAAAAACAATTAGTGTCATTAGGGTCATTGAAGCACATTTTTACAACTCCATACTCTAAGCCATATCATCTTATCCTATCCTAAAATCCTACATCCTAATCCTAATCCTATCCTACACCTATCCACCAAACCCTGTCATTT
Source organism: Lytechinus pictus (assembly GCF_037042905.1). Taxonomy (NCBI): domain Eukaryota; kingdom Metazoa; phylum Echinodermata; class Echinoidea; order Temnopleuroida; family Toxopneustidae; genus Lytechinus; species Lytechinus pictus. Next base: position 3,633,363 of record NC_087259.1, read on the forward strand.
ACTTCTATATATTGAGCGAGTTTACAACACTTGACAAATTATGGTTAACAATTATTCAACCCTAAAACATTTTTCTAAAATTAATGTCATGATTATGACTAATATGATATATAAACTACACATTTTTCTGAAAATTTTCTGGGTGGAATAATTGCATAAACATAAACACATTAATTATTACAGCTATATTAGCTAAAATTTTGGCCATTTATTGTAGTAATGAATATTCATGAGTAACTAATATTCCCAGCATTTTCCTGATATTACCATCTGATATTACTCCATTTACCCAATATTAATGGGTTCCGCATGGGTTGGAGGTCTCGTTTCCATCTGAGTCCTATCTGGGCACCATGTGGGTTCAAGTATATGTTTTCATCTGGGTTCCATGTGGGCCCATATGGGACCCAGATATCCCAGATAAGAACCGTATGTGATCCAGATACTTTGCTGTCTGGGAATGGAAGCGTTTCAACATTACCCATTACCCCTTATCAACCTGTTTGTAACTGGGTAAAATGTTGGTTTCATCAGGGTGATAACAGTAATTTTTTGGACTTTGAAAATTTCGCTGGGATTGCTGTAAGATTGCTCTTATTACTAAAGTTTGCAATGTTATAACCAATCAAAGTCATTCAACATTACCCTTATTACCCCTCATCACCCTGTTGTAACTAGGTAAATGTAGGTTTCATCAGGGTGATAACAGTAACAGGTATCAACAGGAATTATAATTTCGGTAATAACATGGTAATAACGGTAATATTTGGTGTTACTCAAATTTCCGGGTGATATTACCGGTAATAACCGGTAAAATTGGTAATCGGTAACAAATTGCCCAGTGGGAGGGGTATTTGCGTTCATAATACTACCATCTTTCACTTGAAGGACAATCAATGTTTTTGGTTTTTTACGAGGGCTATAATATATATTTTTTGTGACGTAAACTACTCAGAAGATTACAGTTAGTATCCAAATGCGAGCGAGCGAAGCGAACGAGTAAATCGTTGGAAGACCGTTGCGGAGGTGAGCGTATAGTTATATAGCGAGCCTTAAAAAGTTGCTTTAATATGCATTAATTACAGAGGATGATTAGGGTAAATTATATAGCGTAAAGTTTAGAAGAATTAACAAGAAATATATAAAAAGAGCAAATAGGGATTAAATAATCGAGTTTTGTTCATTGAAAACTCATTTGCTCACTGGTTAAAGGTGGGATAAGAATGATAACAAAAATAGGATCATGATTATCAGGAATAAGGGTGTCATTAATGATCAAAGGCCATCACAGGCCACAATATAAACTTCCGGCCAGAAACGTGGAAATAGCATGCACAATAATGCATATAAAAAGGAAAGATTTCGAATAATCTTTAAGATTCTATTGGGAGATGATGCAACATTCCAAATTTTGAGCAAATTTTATTCTTTTAATATTCATTATAGGGGAGACCGGGGCTAGTTCGCACAAGGGGTAAGTTCGCCACCCCCGTTTTTTTTTCATAATCTATACCGGTGACGTCAAACGACGCATTTGCGCTATGTCATGTGACCGACGCTGCGCGCACCAGCCACATTTTTTTTCGCCATTCAAGAATATTTGAAATTCTATCTCGAAATTCATCATTTTCGTCAAAGTGAGTGAAAAATTGGTCCTTATTTAATATTGTATATGCTACTATATGCCTAGATAATTTCATGCTATCAATGCCAGTTTCCGATATGTGCCCTTTTTATCCCCGAATGTAATTTGCCTATCCCTGCCTCCCCTGTTTACACAGAGTCACTTGAGCATGATTTGCACCCGTGAGGCTAGTCCGCCGTCTATCAACGGGGCATGATCGCCCGGGAGGCGAACATGCCTCGTGGAGGAGGCGAATTTACCCCGGTCACTACTGGAAATAGAAAATAAGATATGGTGAGCGCTTTTATTTATTTATTTCAAATCTTTATCCAGAGTAGCCTGTTCAGTTCAATACACAAATATATTAAATTACACAAATATATACAATTAAAATGGTAAAAAAATCACTGGTCTTCCACAGGGCTCTGCATTATTATCTACATACATATAAAAATGCATAACATGCAGAAATCATGTCATTATAAGAATAAACATCAAACAAAGCAAAAGAAGACATCAATTATCATTATAAGAATCAAAATGAGATAGCAACCGGAAATGGTAAGGAGAGAGAGAAAGAGACCTAACGATATGCGACGTTTATGTATTATTAAGAAGTAATATTTTGCACACTTTTTGTTTTCAGGATGGTACGCACATAATCTATGCCAGAAAAACAGAACGGGCGAGAATTCCGCCTGACGTCATGAAGTAGAAAGTGTTACCTCTTACTTCAAGACTGGTCTTAAAATTCAAGTGCAATATGGGTTAAAGCTTAGCCTTACGAAGGTTTGGTCAGCAGTATCTTTTTATTTATTTATTTTGTATTTTCAATTTTAATTTTGATTTATTTTCAATTTATGAAATTTTCAATTGAATTATTTTCGTTCTATGTGAGAACAACGAGTTTTCTGGTTTGTTGTTAATAAAGCAGTTACAGAATTGAATAAAATTGTATAGTTAATTTCTTTGGCGAACTTGCCCCGTCATAGGCGCATTTACCCCGGGGGGGGGGGGTAGGTGAACCTGCCCCAACACGGGGCAGGTTCACCTACTTCGAAAATGTTCATTCAACATTGAATTCCTAAAAAAAAGTGATAGCTAATAGGATTGAAGTGATGCTGTAATTTAGCAAAGAGTCATAGCTATAAAATGAAGACATTTGGGCACTATGTTGACTTGTAATTTGGACTGTACGGCGACTTTAGTAAAAAGGGGGCGAACTAGCCCCGGTCTTCCCTACATTGTTGTGTTAATTCATGTGATTTAACTGAGTCCCCTATAAATTATTGGTAAAGATGAGTGTTTCATTAACGGATTTCATTTCATCAATGTCACCGGGCAATGTCATCATCAGTAACTCATCGTATATATACACACTTAAATTGAAAAATGCGGTAGGCCAAATATTTTTGTACAAAATCCCCGCTATTTCAAGATACCAGACCCTCTCCCCATTTTCACGAAAGTATATTTAAAGGATGTTTTGATTCGTTTATGATCAAACTTGTAATCATATTTAAAAGTCATATTGGAATCACAAATTCATGAATGGACTAATTATTACTAGACTCCCATAATGCAGTGGATATAACTTTTGCAATAAGCTAAACGTAGGGCTTTGTCATAATGGCCAAATTCTTAGATTGAACGCGGGAGCGGAGCGACCGCTGAGAAATTTTGCTTTTTCAGAATGTAAAATTAGACCAAAGATAAGTACTTTGACTGCATTTAAAGCAGGCCTGATTTAAAGATGAATCCACAGATTAACATTTGATATTAACCATTTAATTTTTCTTTTCTATCTTGAAAAGTGGGGTGATTGTAAATGCCGCACCCCTCTCCGAAAAGTATGGGAAATGTATCCCCCACCCCATGCACCCCCCCCCCCCGGATCATTACACGTGTTTCAGGCTAATATAACTACAATCCAGTTTCATTGCATTCATTTATTAATTTGTTAATTTAGTACAAAAACTATTACAGACTTTGCCATATACTCCATGATCTAACGATAATGGTTATAATTAAATTATTCAAGATTGACGCAAAAAAATATTATTAGGCCCTTAAAGGACAAGTCCACCCCAACAAAAAGTTGATTTGAATAAAAATAGAAAAATCCAACAAACATAACGCTGAAAATTTCATAAAAATCGGATGTAAAATAAAAAAGTTATGACATTTTAAAGTTTCGCTTAATTTCACAAAACAGTTATATGCACATCCTGGTCGGTATGCAAATGAGGAACCTGATGACGTCATCCATTCACTATTTCTTTTGTATTTTATTACATGAAATATGAAATATTCTAATTTTCTCCTCATTGTCAAGTGAAACAACGATTAATTCCTCCCTGAACATGTGGAATTAGAATTGTTTAATACTGTATGGTTTAGTCAACTTGGTCCTTATTCTCAAATCTGTATAAAATGAAATATTGTAGAATTCAAACAATAAAAAAGAAAAGAAATAGTGAGTGATGGACATCATCGACTGAGTCATTTGCATGACACTGAGTTGTGTAGATCACTGTTTAGTGAAAAATAAGCAAAACTTTAAAATGCCATAACTTTTTTATTTTACATCCGATTTTGATGAAATTTTCAGCGTTATGCTAGTTTGATTTTTCTCTATTTATTCAAATCAACATTTTCTGGGGTGGACTTGACCTTTAAACATCAAAATGCGACTTGAAGAAGCTAAATCAACCCACGCTTATTAGGGTTAGACTTACCTTGATGATCGACCTCTACACAGTGGCGTACCTAGGATTTTCCACAGGGGGGGCAAAACCGTCCGCCAAAAAATTTGACAAGCAAAAAAAAAACAAAAAAAAAAAAACAAAAAAAAAAAAAGGTCTTCAAGTTCGTCAGGGGGGCATTGAAGGTCTTAAAGCTCGTCAGGGGGGGCAAAAAAGGTTTTTCAAGCCCGTCAGGGGGGGCAAAGATACGTTTTTGCATGGGTTGTGACTCGTCAGGGGGGGCAGAGTGCCCCCCCTGCCCCCCCCCCCCGTAGGTACGCTAGTGCCTCTACATATATAGAGAGGGTTGCTGCTAAACTAAAACAGATTATGCAGGGCCCCATCCACCCACTCTACGAGAATTTCACTTTCAACTGTTCAGGGCAGGCATTCGTCTATGTACACCATGCACACTAAAACCCGTGTGAGACAATCATTTGTCCCCAATGCCATTCATCACTTTAAAGGGATGGTCCGGGCTGAAAGTATGTATAGCTTAATAAATAGAGTAGAATTCACTGAGCAAAATGCCGAAAATTTCATCAAAATCGGATAACAAATTACAAAGTTATTGAATTTTAAAGTTTAGCAATATTTTGTGAAAACAGTCGTCATGAATATTCATTAGGTGGGCTGATGATGTCACATCTCCACTTGTTCTTTTGTATTTTATTAGTTCAGTTCAGTTCAATTCCATTTATTTCCAATTAAAAATCACAATATCAAAATTCATAAAAATACATAATTGAGCAAATGTAAACCATATTCATGTACATGTATTACAAAAGTCTTCCACATAAAATATATATGTATACAATAAGTTAACATTTTAAACAGAGGAAATAGGGAAATTATAAAAACTCCAAAATAGAATTTGTCAAGATAACCTCCCTTAAAGGAATTAGACAAAATATAATTAACAAAATAAAACACAAGATCAAACAATAAAGGGGAACAAACAAAAAAAATCTTTAAAAAAACAAAAACAAACCAAACAAACCCTACACAAAGGTAAAAGGTGGAAAATAAATCTACACAAGTTGAAGATTGATTAAATGCTGCTTTATACTTATTTTAAATGCATTATAATTATTTATTGATGCTATATTACTTGGCAGGTCGTTCCAAACTGTTGGTGCTTTATGGACTCTCTGAATAATCTTGTCGTTCATTGATATCTTTATTTGTTCAAAAATATTTGTATGAAATTGAGATTTTTTACTATGAAAGTAGATTAAATTAGACTTTTCAGCATTCAATGATAATCTGTTACAATTAAACCAGTATGAAACATTGATTAATTTGTCATTTAAATTGTTGTTTATAGATAAGTAATTTTTTGTTGAGTAAAGAATGTTGGTATCATCGGCAAACAAAATAAATTTCAACTCATCAGAGCAATTAGGAAGATCGTTAATAAATAGTAAAAACAACAGGGGGCCGAGGATTGAGCCCTGCGGCACGCCACATGTTACGTTTAGTGAATCAGATAATGTGTTTTGATACAGAACGTGTTGACTTCTACCATAAAAATAATTCTCAAACTAAGATAAAGATAATCCTCTGATTCCGTAAAACTTAAGCTTGTGTAATAAAATTGAAAAATCAATAGAGTCAAAGGCCTTTGTTAAATCCAAGAACACTCCAATAGTATGCTCTTTTTTACTAAAAGAACGGGTAACAAAATCATATAAATCAATTAATGCCATTTCAGGAGAAAGATGCTTCAAGAAACCATATTGACAATGAGTAAATAGTGACTGAGAGGAAATAAAATCATATGTCCTGTTATAGACAATTTTTTCCAAGATTTTTTAGAAGAAAGGAAGAATTGATATTGGTCGGTAATTTGCTATATTATGAATATCATTTTTTTTATGTATGGGCACTACTTTAGCTATTTTTAATTTCTGTGGAAAAACACCAGATATCAAAGAGGAGTTAAAAATATGACTTAGTGGTTTTGAAATTACATGAATAACATTTTTTAATACTCTAGGATTCATATCATCTATTCCACAACTATTTGTAGCCTTTAACTTTTTTACAATATCTACAATTTCACTCTCAGTAACCGGCTTGAAATAAAGAGATTTTGAGCAGGGTATCGGCAAGAATTTGGCAAAGTCATTATTAGTATTGGGTAATGACCTACTTATTTCCTGTCCAATATTCACAAAAAAAATTGTTAAAGTAGTTAGAAATAGTTTTGGGATCATGAATTTCTTGACCATTGAATGAAATATATGAAGGAAGTCTTTTCTTAGACTTGCCAAGGACATCATTTATTACTTCCCATGTCTTTTTTATGTTTCCTTGTGCAATTTTAAATTTAAATCTATAATAATTCTTTTTTGCTGAATTCAAAATGCTGTTAACTCTATTTCGTACTTTATTATATTTTCTTTTGTTAAAGTTATTACGATTCTTAACATATTGCTTATAAAGTCTATTTCTCTTGTCAATTTGATGCAAAATACTACAATTAATCCAAGGTTTTTTAATTTTTCTTTTCCTTGGTTTATTCTTTTTCATTATAAAAGCTTCATTATACAATGATAAAAACAAATCTGAAAATCTATTGTAAGCTTCATCAGTATGGGAACAATCAATCACCTCAGCCCAGTTGACACTACATAATGATTTCTTAAAAGACTCGATAGCCACATCATTAATAATCCGGCTGTGGCATAACGGCTCAACTTGAATCCAATTTTTTTGTTTGGAGATTTGAAATACTGGGAAATGATCAGAAATATCACTATATATTAAGCCAGAAGAAATGTTTATATCAAAATGGTTCGTAAAAATATTATCTATCAATGAGAAAGATGTAGGCGTAATTCTTGTAGGTTTGTCGATAAGAGGAATCATATAACTAGCATGCATACCACTCAAGAAATTATTAACTAAATTATTAGAATTTTTCATAATATTCACATTAAAATCACCCATGATATAATTTATTTTGTTCTCACGATTCATTTTATCCAAACATTTATCAATTTCTTCAGTAAATTCCTTTATGTTAGATTGAGGTTTCCTGTATATAATTCCAACTAAAATGTTTTTTTGTTTCTGACACAAGATTTCAATGAATAGAGACTCATAGTTTGCAGTAGAATCAAATAGATCAGTTCGCATTTTAAAATTATACATGTTAGATATCAAAAGACCAACTCCACCTCCTCGACCTTGAATTCGATCAGAATGTATGAATGTATACCCATCTACGGTAAATAACATAGGGGTATTATTATGTAACCAGGTTTCAGAAAAACCATAAATTGAGAATTGAAAAGGAATATGAGACATGAAATTAGATATTGCATCAAAATTCTTGTTTAAACTTCGTGAATTAAAAAATGAAGAATACTAAATGTATCAGTTTGATTTTCATATATTGAAGAAAATTCATCAACAAAATAATATTTACAATCTAGCTGGAAATCTTGAATAAGTGAACTTATTGGTATATTATCATTTTCGTCATCATCGTCAAAATATGTGTCATCACTGGCATAAGACAAAGAATTTAATGATTGAAAATCAAAAGCATCAACTTGTTTATCATTGAATATTGCACAAAATCTGTCAGTTTCAAGTTCACTGAATGCAAAAATAGAGTTCATACAAACAGGAGAAAGACAATGGCAATTATCATTATTATCAAATTCAGAGATTACATGTAAGCAAGCAGAGCATGTTATATCTTCAATGTCCACTAAACAGTTACAATAAAAACACACATGTAGCATATCAAACACTATTATTAACAGTATAAATACACATGGAATAAAAACATTTGAGATACAGAGAAAAGAAAAGGAGAAGAGAAAAAGGAGGAAAGGGATTAAAGAAAGAAGGATAGAAGAGAAAATACAGATAGAAGAAAAAAAGAATAACAAAGGGCATGTAATCAAGCCCAAACAATGTAATATAAAAAAGTAGGAGCCATAAACACAACCAGGAGGCACATTACTCTATTAGAGTTTATCAATGTCTTGTTGACAGGTAATCAGTTTTTTCCTGCTACCAGGCTTCCTTGAGAGTGCAAAGATTCGACCATCCATTGTCCATGCACTCTTCACATTCTCACAATCACGTACTTTGCTAAGGAGAAACGTTCTTCGCCGTAAGATCTTCCATGATCGATTTCTTCTTTCCAGCAAGTTTGCGGCGATTTCTTATTACTTCGTTACGTTTTCTGTATGATCGAAACTTCACAATGATCGGGCGTGTTTTTTTTCTCATCAGGATTTCCAGTGCGATGACTACGCTCGATATCATCTTTGGTGAGATGTACTCCCAGATCTTCTGATGATAAACTGATGATCTTGCAGTCTGTATCTTCATTAGGCGACTCGGATATTCCAAAAAAACCGCAGACAATTACGTCTGGAGTATTGTTCCTGTCTGTTTAGCTGGTCTTCGATGTTCTTAACTCGATTACAGTTCATTTCGATTTCTGATTGCAGATGTGCATATTTCTCTTTCCGCTTTTCAGCTTCAGATTCAAGCACCAATATTTGACTATCTATCTTCTCAATATCTTCCTTGATTCCTAGCAAACACTTTGCGATGTGGGTCTCGACGATTGAAGCGAAGCGTGGGTCGGCAAAGATATCCTTAATGATTCCTGATATGAGTGAAGCATTGGATTTATCCTCATTCACCCTTTCATCCTTTCTTTTTAGTTTGTCTTTCATTTCATCCTCTCCATCAATAATATCCATATCCTTCTTTCCTCTTTCCTTCATCACCTCTTTGCCCTTCTCAATTCCAGTCTCCTTTACTCTACTTCTGGTGTACATTTTGGCGTCAGAAATTAAGTTTATTCAAATTTTTTCCTCCAAGAACTAGAAAAATATGGATTGACAACTGATTTAGTGCATTATATATTTATTGCTGCAATTTATTTCATTATAAGGGAGACAAATTATTCACACAAGTATGAAATAATGAAAAAAAATGATTTTATGTAATAACATAAGAAAACGGAAAGTGGAGATGTGACATCATCAGCCCACCTAATGAATATTCATGACGACTGTTTTCACAATTTGCTGCTAAATTTTAAACTTTAATAACTTTACTATTTGTTATCCGATTTTGATGAAATTTTTGTCATTTTGCTCAGTGAATTCTACTCTATGTATTAAGATATAAATATTTTCAACCCGGACCATCCCTTTAATGCTCAAGTCCGAAGGTCTGTGCCTCGCCCATAATAAATAAGTGCCCCATTCTATTTGATTGATTGTTAATATAATCACCGTGACGATATAGATAACTTTGACTTTTCACATATAGGGGAAGGCGGGGTAAGTTGTGACACTTTTTGCATTTTGCATTAGAATTGATATGACTAATAATATTGTTGAAATAAGTACCTTGCCTTTAAATTTGATTCTTGGGAAATATTTTTCACCTATATATAACTTCCTACCCCCACACTGAAATTCATTGTGACCTTAAAAAAAACCGATGTCAAATGGCTCAACTTGCCCCATATGTGGGGTAAGTTGAGCCAAAAAAACTGTGTACAAAATGCATGTGGGAAGAACCAGCATGTCAATTTTTTATTTCAAGTCTTCACTTGCTAATTCTTTATAAATACCAACATCCTCTAAAAGTAAAGGAACTGTCATGTGAATTTGCACCTTTCTGCCTGCATATCAATGGCTATTCAAGGTTGTTTTTTTTTTTATTATATACATTACCATACGAATTACCATGGCTCAACTTGCCCCATGTTGGCTGGCTCAAAGTACCCCAGTCCTATAACTTAATGCGAAATTTTTACATCCACACATTTCTTATGCATCCATCATGTAAAAGACTATGACAAGAATGAAGATCCATACCTGGACTACCAATATTGTTCTTATTTCTTTATTATATTTTAAGACGTGTGTGGGTAAAAAGCACTGATCTTTTTTACACCCTTTTTTTTTTGGGCTGAAATTTGTATTTTTCCCTCTCAAAAAGTACTTTTTGTTTCAAAATCGAAATCAATGTGGTGGGGTAAAGGGTTATGTAATGGGTCATCAATACATGACACCACCACAATGTCTGACTCATTCATTATTGACCTGGGGGTGGTGGCTCAACTTGCCCCTATGCTCAACTTACCCCGCCTTCCCCTTCTAATTAGAGATTTTCTAAGAATCAGACACACCACTCTTGCTCTAATTTCCTTACTCTCTATATCAACCCGGCATAATTCAAAGATTCCCCAAATATTTAGAAATAGGGAATTTATCTTAGTTTCATACCTTTGTTAGTTCCAGGGTAATCTGTTCTGGGTATTTTCTTTATCAATCCGTCGACTGTATGCGCGGAGGATCGAATTATGCGGCGATGACCTTTTGCACTGAATTGCACTAGTATTCAACCTAGTGATGATAGATAGCGAATCTCAAAATGGTTTAAATTGCTAAACTAGATCTAGATCTATGTAAGTCTCTGGCTTTGACTAATCCCTGTTTGGTCTCATCTCTAATGGTCCAGTCCATAGTCGGATGGGACAAGGGCAGATTGAGACTGACAGGGCCATCTTTCATCGCGGCTATTGAATACTAGTGCCGACGGGTTGAATACTAGTGCCAAAAACCATCGCTGTATAATTCGATCGCCCGCGCACACAGTCGACGGGTTGACGACAAAAATAACACAAAAAGAATAACCAGCAGTTGCTCTTAGAAATAAGACAGGTCGGTAAATTCCCCCGGGGGGGCCACTTACATTGACGAGTGGATACCATGCGCGACCAAAAAAACACGTAAAAAGGATGTCTTTTTCACGATAGGGCACGTTACGTACGTAACGTGATAAGGGTGTCAAAAACACCAAAATAATGAAAAAAGGGTATCTATTTCGCTAGGAAAAATACGTGTTTAGGGTCGAATTCGCGAGGATGATAATACAAAATTAAAATGTTTTATAAAGGATGTCCTTATTGCCCCCAACACTTCGTGTTTAGAGTCCGATTTGCGCGAGGTGTAGAAGGTGGGGTCGTACTAAACCAAATAAGGTAAAGCCGACGACCGAAGGACCCGTAACAATAAAACATTCCTGCACTTGTTTAGGGGTTCATTTCAGGGAACATTGGCCAAGAGTATTGTTTTGTTACCAATACTTGTTAAGGGTAGGGTTTCACACGCCAATACTTGTTAAGGGGCGCATTTTCAGAATATGGAAATTACGTGTTTAGGGTGCTTTTCGAGACCCCATGGTCGCGCATGGTATCCACTCGTGAATGGAAGTGGCCCCCCCGGGTAAATTCCATATTTCTATATATTTGAGGAAACTCTCCAAACGGGTTGAATACTAGTGCCCTTACGGTAGCTTGCACCTGCATCATTGATCCACTACTTATCTTGCCGATAACTACAGTACACTGGGACACAACTAAACATGTTTATTCTATAATATGAATTTATTCTTACACCCGACTTATAACTTTGACTTGTATTTCAAATACTTGTGTATTGTAAATTTTGCGTGAACCATACCTGAGTTGGAATTACTTCCTCATGTGGACATGTTTTCATCATCTTTTGTTATGTTCTGTGTATATACATTGTATCTACATGTGTGTAAACCAGTGAAAAAAAAATTTCCTTTATGGACAATAAAGTTATTCAATTCAATTCAATTTAGAATGCTTTCCTCATTGAATTGGAGTAATTCTTACTCTCTCTCTCTCACCCTCCCTCTCTTTCCTCATTTATTCTTTTCATTTTTTCAAAAACCTTTTCCTTGTATTTTCGATTAACCAACTTATTTTGTCTTACCCGCATTAACCCTCCCCGCCCCCCTCTCCTCTTTTCATTTTCTTGCTTTGCGTGCCCCCTTCCCTCGGCTTGTGGCTCCAAGGCAAGCGCGGCAGCGCCATGCGATGTTCATGTCAACGTTGCCAGAACTGGCATAATTATGCTTTCTGGCATAATTTCGACCCTCTCAGCATAATTTGGGGCATAATTAGACTTTTTTTTTTTTTTTTGCTTGTCAATTTTTTTTTCTGGTACGAAATCTTTTATTTGTGATTAAAGACCCTTTTTTTTTTTTTTTTTTTTTTTTGCTTGTCAATTTTTTTTTGGCGGACGGTTTTGCCCCCCCCCCCCCCCCCCCTGTGGAAAATCCTAGGGTCCAAAACGGTTTGGCATAATTTTTCGCGATTTAGCATAATTTCGCTGCTCCTCTGGCATAATTGGATTTTTTTTTCACTGGCCACGCTGGACTTCATGTTCATGTTTGGTCGGTATCTTCAGTTCAATGGTGGAAGAAGCAGACTACAGCGATCTCGCTTGTCTACAAAACACATCAAAATTGAAGGTAAAATCGATTACTTCTGAGAGCCAGTGAGATTGTGACGAGCCAACGGCACTGTGAAATGCCTGACACAGCTTTGGCTTTGATGTTCTAATTTTAAATATGTCTCTGTAACTAAGTATTCCAGATATGTTGCGTTTTTGTGATCGTCACTTGTGCGGCACAATTCGTAACTCACTAACTAGTGCTAACCCAGGGAGCTCCCGCTCGCTTCGCGGCCGGGAGCTCCCCGGGTTAACTACTGCATGCGCTGCCGAAACTTACTCAGTCAGGGTCCCACTCACACGTATTGCGAGGTTAGTAATACTAATAGTACCATACTAACCTCGCACCACGAACCGCTTGTGGCAGTGGATTTCTAACTAGTGGGTCGCGCGTGCTGGGATCTCACTTCTTCGGTCCACAACACACGACTTCTATGGCTTGATTTTTCTGTGCGCGGCGGCATGTAATGAACCCTTGGGTGCTCAGGGTCCCAGCCCCACTCATTCAATGAACAAGGTTATGATATAATAACCTTGTTCTCGGTTTCTCCATGTGTGGCAAAATAAGGATGGCAATGTTTGGCTTATTTTCTCTTTTTCTTTGGGACAAATGCTTGATTTTTTTACACTGACACAGTGACAGTTTCCATTAGCCCTACACCTATTCGTCATACAACTTGGCCCTGGCTTAAGTAAATTTGATTCTTTGAATTATTTTTTCTTGATTAAAAATAGACATTAAAAAATGAAAAATTTTGAGCGCTCTAGAGTCTAGTGTATACAAAAATTATTCCCAAGTTACTAATGAAAAATAAACTGCAACTGTATGGAAATTAGTAATTTTGGTCACAAAAGTGATATTTTATTTTTAATCATTTTTTAAAGTGTGTGCTCTGTACAGCATTGGCATTCCATAGTCCAACCTGTAGATTCCCCACAGGCAGGGTGGTTGCAGTGAACAAATGCCCAGCCCCAGGCATGCCAAGGCAAGGGGGTTCCGTGGCCGGCAAGCGCAAGCCTGTCGAATGCGGCTCAGCGCAGCCCAAGTACTAACGGAAGGGCACGCTGGGCTCAGTTCGTTCAGTCAGGTGCAGGTGACCATAGGCGGCAGAAGCGGGGGGGGGGGGGACGTACGTGTCCCCCCTAAATTTGAGGTGGGGGGATGATCCCTCCCGTTTGTTTCCTGTGTCCCCCCTAAAATTGTTGGTTGTCAACCTCGATAACTTTTTTTTTTTTTTTGCTTGTCAATTTTGTTACCTGCGTCCCCCCTAAAATTTTTGGTTGATAACCTTTTTTTTTTTTTTTTGCTTGTCGAAACATTTTGGTGGTCCCCCTAAAATTTTTGGCTTCCGCCCCCAATGCCGGTGACTGACCTGCTGGATAACCAAGGACTAAACTGCTGTTTTGATCAGAGACATAAATCATAACTTTAAACTTGACGTTTTACCCAACTTTAGATCCCAATCTTTGAAGACCACAATGACAAAGAAGGAGCACAACGACCGGATGAAGAAGCCTAGAAGGCGATCTCAGATCTCATCTTCTTGGTGGGATGTTGTACTGCAGTATGACCAGGACTGGACCAGGAGATGGGGTGTGTGTGCCACCAAGGACTCGACCTCAGGATGGCTTCGTCCAGTCATGAAGGTACTTAAAGGAGCTTTCCTTTTAGATGACGGATGCTTCTACGATGGTTTACAAGTATTCTGTGGCGTTGTGTGTTACAGGGTTTCTATCCTGTGAATAAGCCGTTTAGATTTTTAGGACGAGGAATTACTCGGGATGACGTATTGGAGAATGGTCACGTGACCAACATTCTATGCTCGTGTTGTCATTTTCAACACTAATTCATCCTGAAAATAGTTTAACAAATGGAGGACGTACAAAACTTCAGAGTTGAAGCATGGGCAGATAATTTAGTCAATTTCATTGTCGTAGAAGCATTCATTATGCAAAACGAAGCAGCTTGTTTTATGCAGGTAGAACAGTACTTCATCTATTGTACACATCAGTAAGGGGATTGGTTAGAAATCGAGCTAGGCTTCCATATGTACCATGAGGCTTTTATATTAGGTTTACAAGTCATATCTATCTACTGCATAATATTAAAAATGGATGTTGATTTACACCTACTGTTATTGTTAATGCAGTATTTTGTATGATTAATGTTACTGTCGTATACTGAGTTGATGTCCGGACAACCATTTCAAGTAATATCATAGATTGTTGAAAAGTAGTCCTGGACATTATTACCAAAAGCAATGTCTCACAATTTTTTTGTGCTGTTAGAGGCATGGAATTTGTGAGATACAAACTGAAAATAGGATTTAGATTTGTCATGTGTATCCAGATATTACTCCCCCCCCCCTAATTATATATGTAATATAAAGCAGACAGAGAATAGGTGTGATCCAGGATGAGGCTGCAAATCCTGCAATATTCTCTTAGTATATTTTTTTTCTTAGTTTTATCTTTTTGTCTGTCTCTTTGATGAAGGGTCTAGAGATCTCAGGACATGGTCTAGTGTGGTTCACCATTCCATTAGCGATTCTTTACCAGTCATACCTCTCCAAGAATACAGTGGTCTTTAATCCTACAGCAAACCTCATCCTTGGTAAGTTAAAAGCCTCGCCAACAACAAGCTGATATGTACCAAACAAGGAAAGTCAAACATGCATAGCACAAAAAATATTGGTATCAGTCTCAGATGTAAAATAAAATCAGGAAGTTTTAAGATTTTATTCAATAGTTTATAAAATGATTATGCAGATGCACAACAGCGATTGTATGCAAATGAAAGAGTGAGTTTATACCATCACCACTCATTATTTCTTTTGTATTATACAGTGCGTCCCAGAAAAAACGAAACCGAGATTTAGCGATGATTTATCATAACTTAATCATAAATAAAATAGACAAATGACCTACCAATGTAAAGCTTAGAATCTCCTCTTTCATCTGGTATTACTTAGATTATTCCTCATTCACGCATGATTGAGCAAAAACAATTCGAAGAAAGGATGCCAAAAACTCATTTGGCGGGGGGTATCTGAATTTCAAAAAGAAAATCACATGGCTAAAAAGTTCAATATCTTCTCTTTTCTTTGATACCTAAATCACAGAAAATGGTCAAGTAGTAAAAAAGTTATGATCCCTCGAAACAATGCTTGTATTTCCATAATTTCATTAAATAAACGTGTTTTCACCGGTTTCCCACTGAAGCTATCGCACGGTAACAAAAGACTTAATGCATGGCTGATCGTCAACAAAACGGAGTGTCGAGTGAGTTTGAACGCTAGCCTGTAAAACCTCTTCATTTTATGAAATTATTGAAATTCAAGCCTTATTTCAAATAACCAGAACTTCGTTATTTCTTGACCATTTTCTGTAATTGAGGTATCAAATTAAAGAGCAGATATTGAACTTTTAAAAAATGTGGTTTTCTTTTTAAAACCCAGATACGGCCCGCCAAGTGACTTTTTGGTATCCCCTTTTCAAATTGTTTTTGCTCACTCATGCGTGAATGAGAAATAATCTTAGTAATTTCAGATGAAAGAGGAGATTCTAAGCTTTAAAATGGTAGGTCATTTGTCTATTGTATTTGCGATTAAGTTATGATAAATCATCGATAAATCTCGGTTTTGTTTTTTGTGGGACGCACTGTATAGGTGTTATTATGTAATATGAAACCATTTGTTTTCTTCCTCTTACAATGTTAAACATGGGTTTGCTGACCCATTATCATGTACTTGCCATTACTGTATCAAATTGTACTTTTAAAAGATCTGCATGATTGCTAGGGAAATCTGAATGCATGTAAGAAGGCAACAGGAGAACAGACAGCATTAAGGGATGGTACGGGCTGAAAATATTTATATCTAAATAGAGTAAAATTCACTGAGCAAAATGCTGAAAATGTCATCAAAATCTGATACAAATAACAAAGTAATTTTATCAATATTTTGTGAAAATAGTTATATGCACATCATCATGAATATTCATTAGGTGGGCCGATGATGTCATATCCCCACTTTCCTTTTTCTTATGTTATTACATGAAATCATAATTGATTCATTTTTTTCATACATGTGTAAATGATGTGTCTCCATTATGATGAAATAAGTTGCGGCAATAAATAACTAATACACTTAATCAGTTGTCAATCCAATTGTTTTAGTTCTTGGTAGAAAATGTTTGAATAAACCTAATTTCATCTCATAAAATACTACAGAACAAGTGGGGATATGACATCATCAGCTCACCTTATGAATATTCAGGAAGACATGCCTAGAACTATTTCACCAGAATAATGCAAATCTTTAAAATTCATTAACTTTGTTATTATCCGATTTTGATCAAATTTTCAGCATTTTTCTCTGAATTTTACTCTTTTTATTGAGATATAAATATTAGAAAGTCAAAAAGGGGCCTAAGCTTTCGATCCTAGCAGAATCTTCGTCGGAGGTAAATATCTCCAGCCTGGACTATCCATTTAATCCTTTCTGAGGAATCAAGAGATTCTTTATTAATGAATACAGAACACTAATATGTAACACCAAATCATAATACTTGTATTTTTTATCATTCTAATCTCATGAAAATTTTTCCTTTTTTTACTCTTTTGCTGTTTTTATCAAATTTTTCAATTGGTGTATCATTTGATTACTTCTAAAACAGGATTGCTGCTTGACTTGCTCGTCAATTTCATCCTTAAAGGAACAGTACGGCGCCAGCGCCCAGCAGTGAACAAGCCAGACATGCTCCTGACCGTCTCCGTCGATAACTTCTCCTTCCCATCGGGTCATTGCACGAGGGCAGCATTCGTGTTTTATTTCTTCATAACCACATTCTCGTTACCGTTTCTCATACAGTTTCTCCTTCTTCTATGGATGACCTCTGTTTGCGTCTCGCGTGTGCTTCTTGGTCGGCATTACTGGATAGATGTTATATGTGGGACTATCATTGGACTACTTCAGGGTTTTGTTATACAAAGAAATTGGAAAACGTGGGACCTCAATGATGCTTTATGATATTCGGCCTTGATGGTATCTGTTAAAAAATATTGCCATGATTAAAAAGTACAGTTTAGTGTTATCTCTTATGAATGCTCATTCAGACAAGCTTTCACAAATTGAATCTGCTATTTAAGTATGATCACGCTTATTCTTCTGATTAAAATCTTAATCCAGATTTTTTTCCCTGAATGATCTTTATGTTTGTTTCATTGCAGGGAATAGGATGTGTGTTTTTTAAAGAAACATCGAGGATAAGTTGTGTTTACATAATGGAAACTATGTGTGCAATCTTGCCTTTGAAAATTATACATTTACCATGGAGCTTGGCTCCATGCTTTTAGCATTCAAAAAGTCATAGTGGGTGGTGTCCTTGACATGGGCTTTCCTTTGAAGCATGCCGGTAATGCATATGAACCTCCGAAACCCTATCTACTCTTATCTTTTGTTTTAGAGGGCAACTAATATCATACCTTGTTTTTCACAATATTTCATGTCCAAAATAATTATAGATAATTAAATAAGGATTGTTTACATTTGTTTTGACTCTTGAATATTTCTAACTTGTCACAGGTCAGCTTATGCAAACTTGACGGCCAACCTGGCATTTTAAACACCTCCAAGCCTCAAATTCTGACAGCTATGGGGTGTTTAGTCAGCAAGAAGCATTCCCCACTGATAGAGACATCAAGGAAAGTTTTGTCAAGATTTTTCATCTGTCAAAGCAGATTCAACTTGTTAAAACTCAAGTATCTGTATTCCATTTCATCAGAAATTGTTGAGATTTTGATTTATTTATCCATTTAGGATATATTGATATTGCTCATTCATTGTTGTGATAATGAACTTTGTAACAAAATTTATTTGTGATAAATTTTATACTTTGAGAGAAATTACTGCAATATTGCAAGTTTGTTTCTATAAACATAGATGAATATATATAAATCATACTGAGAGACATGGGTCCTATTGCACCAAATATGTTACTTTTGCACCAAAGATGTACCTTTGTATTGGCCTCATTCATGCCAAACACATAAAAATTATGATAACAAATATATTATACGTCATTTATGTTGTATACTTTGTTTTAAGTGCTGTAAACTATAATAATAATATGCAACATTTTTAGCAAGGCTACCGTGATCGGGCGCTTGAGCATTCAAGGAATTTCTTCCTACCGTATACCCATTTACTACACCTTGGTGGAGAGTGGCAAATGTAGACTAACTTGCCAAATGAGGCGAGTGCTGTGGTGGAATTCAAATCCCGGACCTTTTGGTTCAAGCCCGGTGACTTACCCACCGAGCCACAACACCTCTACAATTACCCTGGTTTTAGCACGGCTACTCAGATCTGATGATTAATCATTCAAGGAATTCCTCCTACCAGGTACCCTTTTACTACACCTGGGTTGAGAGTGGAAATGTAGATAAATGCCTTACCAAGATATGCAAGTGATGCAGTGGGATTTGAACCCTGGACCTTATGGCTCAAACTTCAGTTTAATAGAGACTTATCAGCTGAGACACGGCACCTCTAAAAATTGTTTGTCACTATACTGTGTGTTGATATTGTATCTGACCTACTTGGTAAGTTGGGTAACAACAGGGCATAAACTCGTTTTACGTTGCTCTTGCCAGACCAAGGAATTGCCATAAACAAAACAAGTAGTCAGACTCTGTCAATACATGGCTCCTAGGGCAAAATAGAGAATCCATGCTTACAGGTTGCTAAATTTTTGCCATGGTTTTGAGTTCATTGTGTATTTGAATTACTTTACATAATAGTGGATTCCTTAGTTCCAAGTTGCTTCCTCATTAATACCAATTTAATGCCAATACCAAACGTATCAAGTTGATTAATCACCCTGTGACAATGCCAAGATGGATACTCTAAAAATAAATCTAAATATCAAAAAATGGTTCGACAAGTATTATACATGTGATTTCAATGAGAAAAACTGTACAGGACTTTACAATGTAGGTATCCCATTAATGCAGAAGACATAAATATTGGGGTTTGTGGAATAGTTATCATTATGATTTGTTTGATGAAACATGAATGGACATAACTTTTTTTATGTTTATATTTGTGATTTGATGTCACTTAAGTATTTATGCAACTTTATTTGCAAAATGATGTTTTGAATTTTCTATGAAAGTCAAGTTTTTTTAAAAAGAGAATAATTCAATATTTACATTGCTATTTGTCAGTGTGCACTTTATTCAGTCATATAATGAGTGTTAAATTGTATCAATGATAATGGCGACAATAATAGAGATATTATATCATTGACAATGGTGATGATGATGATGCTGGTGATGGTAGTGGTGATGACGACATTGATAAGGATGATGATGGTAGTGATATTGAAAATGATGGTGGTGATGATGGTAGTAGTGATATGGTGGTGATGGTGATGATGGTGGTGGTGATATGGTGATGATGATGATGGTGATTATGGTAGTGGTGATATGGTGATGATGGTAGTGGTGATATGGTGATTATGATGATGGTGATTATGGTAGTGGTGATATGATTATGATGATGGTGAGTGGTGATATGGTGGTGATGATGATGATGGTAATGGTGATGGTGATTATGGTAGTGGTGTTATGATGATGGTGATTATGGTAGTGGTAAGTGGTGATATGGTGGTGATGATGATGATGGTAGTGGTGATATGGTTATTATGATGATGGTGATTATGGTAGTGGTGATATGGTTATTATGATGATGGTGATTATGGTAGTGGTGATATGGTTATTATGATGATGGTGATTATGGTAGTGGTGATAAGGTGATGATGATGATGGTGATTGTGGTGGTATGGTGGTGATGATGGTAGTGGTGTTATGATGATGGTGATTATGGTAGTGGTAAGTGGTGATATGGTGGTGATGGTAGTGGTAATGATGGTAGTGGTGATATGGTGATTATGATGATGGTGATTATGATGGTAGTGGTGATGATGGTGATGGTAGTGGTGATATGGTGATTATGATGATGGTGATTATGATGTTAGTGGTGATGATGGTGATGGTAGTGGTGATATGGTGATTATGATTATGGTAGTGGTAAGTGGTGATGTGGTAAGTGGTGATGATGGTGATTATGGTAGTGGTGATATGGTGATTATGGTAGTGGTAAGTGGTGATATGGTCATGATGATGATGGTGATGGTAGTGGTGATATGGTGATTATGGTAGTGGTGATATGGTGATGATGATGGTGGTGATTATGGTAGTGGTGATATGGTGATGATGATGGTAGTGGTAAGTGGTGATATGGTGATGATGATGATGGTGATGATAGTGGTAATGATGGTAGTGGTAAGTGGTGATATGGTGATGATGATGATGGTGATGATAGTGGTAATGATGGTAGTGGTGATATGGTGATGATGATGATGGTGATTATGATGATGGTGATTATGGTAGTGGTGATATGGTGATGATGATGATGGTGATTATGATGATGGTGATTATGGTAGTGGTGATATGGTGATTATGATGATGGTGATTATGGTAGTGGTGATATGGTGATGATGATTATGATGGTGATGATGCAATTCAGGTGATGACCAAATCCCAATTAGGCTAACTTTATATTATTAGACTAACTTTTAGTTTAGTCATGATGGTGTTAGACAATCTGAACACTGAACCAGCTGCTAGTTGGAACCCCCTTCACTCCTTCAATTTGACAAAAGTGAAATAAAAAAAATGTGACTTAATGATTGGTTTTCTTATGATCTGTTTAATAGTGCTAGGAAATATACAACTGAAGGTTGTAAGTCAAATATTTGTGAAATATTTAAATCAAACACAGCACATCACACAAATTTCAATTAATAGACTATTATTGCAGACAGCAAATTATAACATAATACAGGTTCAAGTGAGTCATGAAATAAAGTTTCTACATTTGTGAAAATCTGTTATTGGTCCTTAAATAAATTCAACCTGAAAATTTGAAAGTTCTTTTTCTTTTTTTCCAATTCTGGAATGCCTACATAACAAATATATTTAATAGAAAGTAAAACAAAAGCATTTTAGTACTATATCTTTTATTTGTAATCAAACCAATACTCTTTTTGATCAATTTGTAGTGAAAGTAGCATCTCTATCATCTGAGATCTTTATGAGCATAAATATATAGTAATATGAAAGACAGAATTGAAAGAAATTCTTTCACTAAATTGCCTTTCATTGTTCAGATGCACTAAAGTATAAGAATAACAGACTTGTAATATTGCCCTACAAACAACATATTTTCAAAAAAAAATACACATTTTCAAAGCTCTCTTCAAAAAGACGATCTACCTATAGAGATGGGGGAACAATGCACCCTGGAGAGTTTAATGAATGGTGTATGGAAAAAAATAATGTAGCCACAATGCCAATAAAGAACATAGTCATTCTTTTGTTTAAAACTGAAATCTTGAATTGAAACTTCATTCCTATTCAATACTTTGCCAACCACCAAAATCCCAAATCAGATAAATAATTGCAATATACTTTTTTTCTTTATTACATTCTGAACTTCAAATACCTTAGCATTGAGTGACATCACAAAATAAGAAAAAATCACAAAATGACTCCTCTTTCAGGAAAAAAAGCATTCTGAAAGAACCAGAAAATGATTGGCAAGTATGCTACTTGAGCTAAGAATTATTGGTAAAAAAAAATAACAGCAAATAAAAATGCCTGTCAATTAGGCCTAAAATCCTAAAATGAAAAAGTGTATACGCAATAAAAGAATTTTAAGGTGATGACCGCAACCATAAAATGTGCTACAACTTTAAAATAGTTTGACTATTAAGATGAAAATACATATTTTAGCCTTTAGGAAATACACAAAGTGCATACTTTTATCCTAAACTGTTTTGACATGGAGACAATTTGACAAGAGCAATGTCCAATCATGAAGATTCAACCTTATTACTTGTTTCATAGTCCTCTCATTGTAAAGGTTCTTAAAGGTCAAGTCCACCCCAGCAAAATGTTGATTTGAATAAATAGAGAAAAATCAAACTAGCATAACGCTGAAAATTTCATCAAAATCGGACATAAAATATAAAGAAAGTTATGGCATTTAAAGTTTCGCTTATTTTTCACAAAACAGTGATATGCACAACTCAGTGAAATGCAAATGAGTCAGTCGATGATGTCCATCACTCACTATTTCTTTTGTTTTTTATTGTTTGAATTGTACAATATTTCATTTTCTTACAGATTTGACCATAGGGACCGACTTGACTGAACCATTAGTATTAGACAATGCTAATTCCATATGTTCAGGGAGGAATTAATCACTGTTTCACTTGACAATGAGGAGAAAATTAGAATATTTCATATAATAAAATACAAAAGAAATAGTGAGTGGATGACGTCATCAGTCTCCGCATTTGCATACCGACCAGGATGTGCATATAACTGTTTTGTGAAATTAAGCGAAACTTTAAAATGTCATAACTTTCTTATTTTACATCCGATTTTGATGAAATTTTCAGTGTTATGCTTGCTGGATTTTTCTCTTTTGATTCAAATCATTCTTTTGTTGGGGTGGACTTGTCGTTTAAGGTGTGGCTATGTGAAAGAAGGATACAAATATCAAGTCACAAAATGTATGCTCGAGGCTTTTTCTGACATTTCTCACAGACGATGCCTATATTAACCTAATTCCGAGTACATATTTTGATTGTAAAAAAAAAAACAATGAAAATCAATGTTAATTAACATCAGAATATTGTAACTTTGGCTATTAAAAATCACTCAAAAACCCACCTGTCCGTCACAAAAATTTGCAGTCAGAGATTTGTTTAAATAACTTTTTGTTGTACAATGTACCAAGATTGGATTAAATGTAAAGCAGAGGGGAATATGAATGATAGAAAATCTGATTAAGCACCCTAGAATATGTTCTAGTCACGAATGCATAAAGTTGTTTGTAACTTATGAGCACTTTTATGAAACATGCTACACTACAGGAGCATTTTATGAAGCATCTTATCAGCTGTTCTCAGCCAATCAGATGTCAGGATTTCAGTAGCTTATAACAGTTAGCACTATCACTGACAAACCACATCATGAAACCTTCCCAAATGACTGAAAAAGGCCAATGAAATGCTACATTGAAAAGAGAAATTTACCAAATGGACAGATGGTATAAGATATCTACAAGCAGAAGCAACTTGAATAACATTTTTTACCACAAATGTCATTGATTCTAAAAAGAACGAAATCAGTTTATGATGGAATCTTGTGTTTACATATACTTTTTTTTTCTTTGATCAGTCTGTAATGGGAGGAAGATTGGCAAAATATTGATAAAGCATCAGAGGCACACATAATTCACAAACTTTATTTAAGTTCTTAATTCATAACATTGTGCACAGTACAATATTATATGATTAAAACTTACGGATTAAAACTCTTATTGTACTTTTGTAGGAAATCACTATGTTTCAACATAAAAAAAAACAATCCACATAATTCATCATAAAATACCACATACAAGGGTAAACTTGCACTATAATTTGACCTTCAATGTGTCATATATATACCCAAGTCAAATCAAGTGACCCAAGTAGAATCTGGGCCCCATCTTACAAAGAGTTACGATTGATCCCATCAATCGTAACTCTATGGAAATCCATCAGTGTCATAATTTTTTCTACAGGAAATTTGCAAAATGTCCTTTGTAAACAAAGGAAATCACGCAAAGTTGTTAAGAAATCAATGACTTTATGGGTATACAATCATATCTAGAACAATTTTTGAACAAACATGCATTTTATATGTTGACTTTGCTGGCTTTCCATAGTTGCGATTGATCAGATCAATCGCAACTCTTTGTAAGACGGGCCCCAGGGCTTATGACTTATGTAGACCAGATTTTACAAAACATGTGTTATACATGTATACTTTTTGTAAATTGAATTTCTCTTAACTCAAACATATATCTGTGCTACCAAAAGATTTGGATTACACAAAGTTACCTGCATGAATCAATATTGCCACTGCCAACTTGTTGAAGAACGAATCCTGGACTTTGTCAGTCTTCAAAGTAATCGTCTTCTCTATAAGGTTCGTTCACAACATGAAGAAGATGCCTGTAGTAAGGGTTGACATCTAGCTTGCACTCTGGACAGGGAAATTCTTTGGAAAAGAACGGTTCATACCTAGAAGAAAACAAATTTAAAGATATGTATTCTGAATTCAGAAATCATATCATTTGTCCTTCATTATGTCATTGGTGAATTTAATTCCAATAATGAATTGATGTGATTTTGTTAACCATGGGAGTATACTCATCATCATCATTTATATCATCCTCCTCCTCCTCATCATCATTATAATAATCATCATCGTCATCCTCCTCCTCATCATCATTAATACTTGCTCTGTATTGTAATGTGTGTATAGAAAAATGTATTAACATTATCTTCAGTATAATAATCACCAACACCACTACTATCCTCATCCTTCATCATCATAATCGATTCATCATCATTAGCATCATCATCACCATCTTCATCTTCATCGCAATCATCATCATCATCATTGATCCATCATCACCATCATCATTATCACCATCATCATCATATAATCATCATCATCATTGATCTATCACCACCATCATCTTCATCACAATCATCATCATTATCATCATCACCATCACCTTCATTATCATAAACCTTTATCGATATCACCATTTAATAAAAGTTGTCTGTTTAAAGAACAAAGAAATTAAAACCTTAAAATGACTTGGGCACTTACCAAAAATTAACTGCTAGATTCCTCCCTTCGATTTCATTTGGATAGGACTGAACCTCATGCCACCAGAACGCTGGCATAAACAGAATGTCACCCTCTGTCAATGTACAGTTTAATGGCCGAGCTTCAGCAAACTCAGGAAACCTCTGTACAGAGACATGATTAATTAAAGGAGAATTATCAAACTCTGTGGAATTATCTATTTCCATGAAATAGCGGATAGAGGGTAGAAATGTTAAAAAGTTCAAAACAGGTTACGAAATTAGAAGAGATATGAAAGTTTGAAAAGTCTCAATTTACTTTGAACATGGCAATCTTTAAATTGGCAATGTTACTTCAAAATATTTGGTGAACATCATTTTCTCTACTGTCTCTAAAGATGGCGATTGTGTTTTCTTTGTTGTTACACAATCTTAAATACATATTCAGATTTCATGATTTCACAAGTTTTCATAAACTAAACATATTAGATCTTAAATGTTTTCTCACAAAATCAATGTTTGCTCCAACTATATGAATAAGCTATAAAGCGCTTATACAAATGTTTCTAAGCAATGCACACTATTACCCCGGGATTAGCACAGCTACCCTGATCTGAATGGCATTATACTAAAAGAAGGTAGAACATGTGAGGAGTGGACGAGTAGGCAGTAGACAAATTGGCAATTTACCACCATTGCAATCACTTGCAAATATATTGTAACCAAATGGTCACAAATGATCCTCCAACCAATTGTGAAGGCCTCTTTACAAACCTTATAATCAGGATCTTTTATGTCTACTGGAGACATGACCATGGACGTGCTATCCATCAGTTTCTTACGCCGAAATCTCTGAGTGCCTGGATCAAAGCCTAGCAGGGCCTCTGGAATGTGGGCCTCGTAGAGCTGGGTGTTGTTATGGGGCTCAAAGAGCGTGAGCTCCTTCCTGCCTCGTAACTGAAAAACAAAATAAGTGGCAAGATCTACTAGTGCACATTATGTGTATTTGTATGAATATGTTTATACATTGTATCTGTTTTTTTTTTTTTGTATGAGAGATGTGAAATATATGAAACTGGAAACTGAAACATCTACAAAAGAGGCATCACACCTGGACATTAGGCTACAGCCAGTGTATGTATGACAAGCCATATAATCATTTTATCATTCACTCCTATCTCTTTATAATCAAGGATTTCAATTCCTGATATATCAAGAAATCAAATTCTTGAAATTTGATGATTATTTTATCACTATATTCATGTTTTCCTTTAACAGCAAGAAATTTATCTACACTGTGCTGCACTCGACCCAGGTGGGGTGAATGGGTACCTGGTAGGAAGAAATTCCTTGAATGCTCGAGCACCCGATCAAGGTAGCCGAGCTAAAGCCAGAGTAATAACATTATCATGTTAAGCAGGGCCCAATGGTAGAACAGTTTTCAGAACTGAAGTGGCTACCTTGGGTAAAATATTACATTATTATTATTACTATCAAAAAAACAAGAATATATCGAAGCATACCAAGGGTAGGCTAAGTTTTTTTCCTTATAAGTAAATTTTCTACTTTTGACTTGATCAGGCATGTGTGAATATGCTTATTCATTAAAGAAGTACCTGACACAGGAAGTTATCAAAGGGGTCAAAGTGTAGTTTGCCTAGAGTGTCACCGTCGCTGAGCCAGATGTTGAGGTGCCTTCTATCAAGGACATCCTGGACGTACGGCGGATCTTCAACGTCTTCCTCCAACTTTGGAAAGTGGGAAGGGATCGAGGAATACTCAAGGTAGGTGGAGACTCTTGGCTGATCTTTGTCTCTGAGGAAAGAAAAGAAAAAAATATCTGTACTGAAAGGAAAAGATCATTACACTGGCTACCAACTAAACAAAGAATATTATTCAATACATTTCATGACTACGTACAGTTGTGTATCCTGAAAAAAAAACATGGTCAAGTAAAGACTTCATATTTTTATTCAAATCTAATACTGATTGAATAATAGGCCTAAATCAAGTATTGTTAATATCTATTCTGGATTACATTCAAACAAATTCAATAGAGTACAATTCACATCCTGGAACTAGACTTCTCTGCCACTTTGTTATGACATTTTCTTGCAATTCCTTAGCATTCTTTCAAGGCTTTAAGAAAGAAACACAAAAAGAAGGAATTCAAATTTGAAGTCTGTCTGTATGAAATTGGAAATTAACCTTTCACTTTTCTTCGCATTGCTGGAATTTTGGATCAGGTCCAAGAACTCTGAGAACTTCACGTTCTGTGTAGCAGGCCTGACGACGACAAGATCGGGATACAGCAGCTGGCTGCTCACTTGCTCGGGAACAGAGAATTGACCGTATTCCTCCCACAATGCCGCTGGTTCAACTCCTTCAAAGACGCCATCAGGAGCCAATTTGATGTGGACCGACTTGTTGCCGTACATCTCTCGAAGGTATTCCATTGTCCATTTTTTGAACGCCGGCCAATGACTCGCCCCATTGGGAATCACCACTGGGCGAGATCGCTTCAGGTAATAGTTTATGAAGTCTCCTTTTGCTGGATCTGATATCCGCTCACACTCAGCCATCGGTGTATTAATAACTTGACTATACTTTGTAGCTTTATGAGCAAAAGTTTCTGATCCATCATTTTGTAGATTTTCTTCAAAGTCATCAACAGTTGATTCAGAGGGAACATTCTCTTGGTGACAGCTTTGTTCCTCCGTTGTGCTTCCTTTCGAACTTTCTGAGCAACCACCACCAGGTTTATCACATTTACCACATGAGCTTGAAAGTTCGGCCATTTTCACACTTTCTGGAAGATAGTGCATGTAGAACATTGTGTCTAGAATACCCTGTCTGTGTAGGCCCTCTATGTTCAGCCCTCCATCAACATCAACATAGGTAAGACATTGGAGATTGATAAAGTCCAACAAGAGTGCTTTACTGTCTTTACTGATCGGCCCCCGATATGCTTCCCCCGTCAAGAATGATTTCGGAGGTGGTAGGAGGCACGTACGATCCTTCTTAATTGGTGGAAATACAATAACTAAATTATCTTTGGATTCAGAGGCAGAATTCTTTATTTTCAAACGATCATCGTTTATATCAATCAGTTTTTCCACAATACCCACGGTCACTGGAGTTTCGGTCGTTGCGAGCGGTTTCATGCCTTCCCCAGTCCCCGAAACTCCGGGCATCCTGGAGCGGACCTGCGCCGGTTGAAATAGCTGCCCGATCTCTTCTGCAGTCTGCAGTAAATTTCCATCATCTGAGGGGAAAACAGCAATGACACATTTCTCTGCCACTTTAGTCCTGATATCATAAACAGACAATGTCGGCAAATTTCCTCCTACTTCACGAAGTAGAAAACAAATTGCCAAAAAGTGTATGAAATGTTTAACTACCGTAGCTGTAGCAGCCGCCATTATTAAATTCGTGAGCTGCATTGCGCCTGCGCCGTCGCGCGAGGCGACAAACCAACACGTAGCACAAAAGGAATTGATGCATTATATAGGCCTATCTCTGTATGACCAGTGATATCTCCTTGATATGACAGGGGGTGGGGGTCTATTTAATAGCTTTATTACCGGGCATATTTCGAGAAACCTTTATATATTGGTAGTTGAAATGATAAAATGATTTTTTTTAGATACATAAATATAAAGGATCATATTGAGACAACATAAATACGGGGTGATTATCCACCTCTATCATGGAACGTTTCATAAACTTGCGCAGGGATGGTGCTACAGATGGGGGGGGGTGGCATAAAAGCATGGTTTTGGGGGCAATCCTGCACCTATAGGCCCAAAGGTGCAAAGATACACCTTTGTGTTTCTGTATGCACCCTAAATGTCACAACTTTGTCTCGATATGCATCTATTCCCTGAATGGTATGTATATACACCGGCCGGTATAGTACCCATTATACGTATAGGCCCTGCAGGATTTCTTATATGGTGCAAATGTGCATTCCAAAAGGAGCAGCTCCCAAAATGTTGCATCTGGGGGGTGAAAAAGCATACTTTTTTCACAATGTGTTTCTTTAATACAGGCCTATCAAGAAAATTGTAATTAAAGGCACTATTCAAGAATAGGCGAAGAATAGTATCACCAAAGCAGAAATTCAATTAATTAAGCAACCCAAATAAAAAGCTAAAGTAGAAATTGAAAATAGGAAAGGGAATCAAGATGAAAACAATAACAAGTTTTGTACATTTACATGTAACTAGGATTCGGGAAATTTTACTTTTGAGGGCAAATAAAGACCATAAAATCGAAAAAGAAATTCACTGTCATCCACTGACTTAAGTGATCCACTTTAAATTGTTTGTCATTCTTGCGGTCATTCTCAGAGAAGAAAATATTTACTTTTCAAATAAAATCTAATAATTAAGACCAACTAACAATAAAAAGGAGTTCAAGGAATTACCAGCATAAATTTAAAAAAATACGGTTTATCAAAGAAAGGGCTTTAATTTTGTGTAAATGAGTACTGACATAATTTTCCATTCGATATCAAAATAATGTGCAAGACCCCCCCCCCCCATAAAATTTGAAAGCATGGATATGAATCACGTTATGGCACTAGATCGAGAAGTGATAGTGTCTTAAAACAAAAAGGATCAGATTTCATTATTTTTTGTTTATAGGCCTGGTAGGGCGCAGGCAATCCCCCCCCCCCCCCCCCCCCCCCCGCTTCAGGACACCATCCCTTGCAGCTCCGTCACTCCGCGACCTCGGCAAATCTGCTGCTTTACGAGGGTTGGCAAGTCGTAGACTACAGTTTCGAACTTTCTTGGGTATAGGCAATAGGGGGATTCAACCAAAAGATACGCTTTTTGACCCCCCCCCCCCCCCAAAAAAAAAAAAAAAAAAAAAAAATCACCAACTACGCTCAAGTGCATGAAAAAGAGAATAGGCGGACTGACTCACTCGGTATCGATGCCGACTTTTTCTACATCATTCAGAGATCAACTGGATAAGCTAATTACCATGGCAACGCCACGCGTTGAAGCTTTTAACTCTCATTTTCATCACACCCTCTTTAAAAAATCATGATTCAGATGGAGTATTTCGTCATAAGAGCATGAAACTAAAAAAAAAGGCCCGCATTGTTTGATGATTGAACATAATGTAAACGACACACTCGATCTCTTTTCTTTTACTGGAAAGTTAAAGCTGGAAACGAGGGTGAATAAGTTATAATTATAGGAAAGATGCTAAAATTGTATTTTTTCAGATTGCATCTCAAATAGCATGCTGAATTGTGCCCCTCACCACCGAAACAAACACACAAAATATTATTCCCTAAATGGGAAACTTTAAAAGAGAAAAAGGGGAAAAATCAGCAAAGCACAATGTGATTATAATGATCATGTATTAGGATACAAGTTACAGTTAGAAGATATGTTAGTTTACGATTTGAATGTCTTCCAATAACAGTGTTTTCTTAAGTAGAAACTCCAGAGAAACGTGTAGGATTATTCTACGGCTTGCTCCTAACAACTGGGTCTTCATATAGCCCAGCTAGCCCTAAACTAAAGCAATCGAAACGAGAAAGCAATATTGATTTTATTATCCGCAAGACATAAATAAACTACCCACATTCTATAGGCCTATTCAGCGTCAACATTCTTAAGTTGTAACAGAAATCGATGATTTTTCTTTTTCCTGTCAATGGTAAGCTTCTATTTGCATGGTGTAAATAGAATCCAACTCCTTAAAATTTTCTTATCTACGGTATGGGCATCCATATAGATTCTTCAGTATTTTCTTTTTACATCATCTCCATTGTCATTAAAATCCCAACCGCTACCATCATGACCATTATCACTGGCTTATTTTGCGTCACAATCGTGTTAAGCAATATCATCAGTATCACTGGCATAGTCAACATCAACACTATAAGAATGCCATCATCCTTCCTTCCTGGTTTTCTCCCTCCGCTGCTTTCGGAGATCAGCCCTATGAAGGCATTAGTATCGTCATCATCATAATCAATAATCACCAACATCGATCATCACCATCTTCATCACCACCACCATCATTATCATCTTCACCATCATCATCATTGTCGTCATCATTATCATCGTCACCATCATCATCACCACCACCATCTTCACCATCATCATCATTGTCGTTGTCATCATCATCATCATCATCAGTATGTCATCACCAACACACCCGCAGGAAATACCAAAACACAAAAGAATGAGGAGGAAGAAGGCAGGAGGAGAGAAAGAGGAAAAGGAAGAAGAAGGATAAAAGGAGAAGAAGATGAGGACAAAACATATTTTGTTGTGTGTATAGAGGGTAGAATAGAACCAATGTTCAACATCTAAAAAAATACAGGGCATAAAACACGGATTGAATTAGATATTTTATTTATATAAATATTGATCATCAATTAAATATCAATTAGATTTCTTTACTGAATGATTTGACAATAATTCTAAATGAAACAACCAAACAGGAAAATTTTGAATTTAGAATTAAAGCATCATTAGAATCAACAGAAACATTAAAGTTTTATTCAACTTTAACATCCTCATTTGAACTCCATAAAAAGAACAATCAACGCCAATAGTCACATTAGAATCATCAACAACCTTATCATTTGAAATATAATCATTGCACCTCGTTCAATCAATAATATAATTATTCAAATACCACATATGAAAGCACAAAAGGAGTAAGAAAAGTACAGAGGAAAAAATTGACGGAATACCAAATCTTTTAGGTCACTAACCATAATAAAAATTCCGCTCATGCTTCTCGATTGTATTATTGTTAAGCGAAGTAACGTATCGTATTTCAGGTCAATATCTAACAAAATTTCAGCTCGTGCTTCGCCATTATAAAACTAAAGAAATTAACAAAAATTATTTCAGATTACCAATGAAAAAAATCAATATTTAATTTGTCAGATATCTGTACATTGCAGAATCATTTAGGCACTTATACTTATCAAAATATTGCTCATAATATCGTTTCATAATTCACATCTTTCTTATGAATAAGTGACAACAAAATAAGTTGTCAGTTGAAATAACCACTACTGCATGTGAGCGATTGATCTTTAAATTTTGATAAGGAGTTTTATTGAAAATTTCGATGAAATTGAAAAGAATATACATTTACAATTCACTCTTTTGAAAACATGCTTGTGACCCAAGCATCATTGAAAACAAGACGACAAAATGCAAACTTTGTATTAAGAAATTTTTCTACACAAACAATCTTTTCAGTTAGTAAGAATTTAGAACAGATATTCAATTCATAAGACAACAAACTCTTCTGTCAGAATATTGCTAATATGTATTTCCAAATTCAAAGATTCTATGAATAAGTACTGTGTTGCAGAAAAGAATGCGGCATGTTTTCACCCTTAATGAATTCTTCAAATCAAAATCAAATGCTAGAGCTGAAATACATCAATAAAAATGCTAGAGCTGAAATACATCCATAAAAATGCTAGAGCTGAAGTACGTCCATAAATTATTAGGATCATATAATGGAATACAAACATTTCTAAATCAAAATTTCCACTGATGACGATATGGATTATTGCTTTTAGGGGCACTAAGGGGCATATACATATATATATATATATATATATATATAAAGTGTGAAAGAAATGGATGAAATATAAAAGAGTTGCCAAAGCTGTAGTACATGTATAACTTCACACATATATATATATATAAATATATATAAATATACTGTATATATTTATATATAAAGGCAAATATTAGAAATATATGTGAACAAAATAAAAGGGACCAAATTTCTCTTTTGTTTCATTAAAAGGCCCCAATCAAACAAAAAATTGAATAGGGAAACAAAAACAGACATTCATGTACATCTTTGATGAAAATAGCTATGGTAGCTTGTAATATCTATCCACATGAAGATTTTGCAAGATAATGATAATAATATTCCACTTTTATATAGCACTTTACATCGGAACAACGTCTGTTAAGCACTATACATATATATTATTACCCGTTCATTTGATCCTGGCATGCCCGCACACAATGTATGCACTTAAGTTAAATAAAGTTGAAGAACAAACACTCAATGAAAATTAAAACACACAAAATAAATAATCATACAATTGATTGTAAACAAATAAGTATTGTATCTTTTCATGTTACACTAGTAAACATTAAAACAAAATTATATGTGTTCATTGGTCACTTCAAGGTGTAATTAATAGAGTTAACAGGCAATTAGATATTACATAACAGCGTGACTGGATATCCAAAATCATGAACATCACGACCAATCACCAGCTTTTATGCACATCTTTTTCATTAATCAAATTCTAATATTCAATTCAATCTATTTATACTTAAAAAAATATATACAAATCAATGCAATAGACAATACATATCAATACTAGATGTGGGGGATCATAAAAAGCTTGTGTAATAGCTTACATGTATCAAACAAGTGGAACACCTCTGGCAGTCTCGCCTGCATTACGCAATTTAATATAGCAGCAGTGCTAACTTTGAAAACTACTATAAAATAATCATTAATAAAAACATCATTCATATAATGACATAATACCGCGTTCATTGACCATAAATGACATTTGAACAGAGACTTAAGACTGTCAACTACACCCATGTCCACATTTCATTCACTCTATCCATAAACTTTCAAAGTTATGATGGCACTTCAACAATTACCCCAACATGGCCTAAGTTTATTGACCTTAACTCACCTTTGACTTGGTTTGTGACCTGAAACTCACAGGGGATGTTCAGTGATGCTTGATTACTCTTATATCCCAAGTTGTATGAACTAGATCCATAAACTTTCAGAGTTAGGATGGTAATTCAACAAATACCCCCAACACGGCCAAAGTTCATTGACCTTAAATGACCATTGACCATGGTCATGTGACCTGAAACTCGCCCAGGATATTCAGTGGTACTTGATTAACCTAATGTCCAAGTTTCATGAACTAAATCCATAAATTTTCAAAGTTATGATGGTAATTCAACAAATACCCCCAACTTGGCCAAAGTTCATTGACCCTAAATGACCTTTGACCTTGGTCATGTGACCTGAAACTCAGGCAGGATGTTCACTAATACTTGATTAACCTTATGTCCAAGTTTCATGGACTAGATCCATAAATTTTCAAAGTTATGATAGTAATTCAACAAATACCCCCAACTTGACCAAAGTTCATTGACCCTAAATGACCTTTGACCTTGGTCACGTGACCTGAAACTCGAGCAGGATGTTCACTAATACTTGATTAACCTTATGCCCAAGTTTCATGAACTAGGTCCATATACTTTCCAAGTTATGATGTCATTTCAAAAACTTAACCTTCGGTTAAGATTTTGAAAATAATTTTCCCAACATGGTCTAAGTTCATTGACCCTAAATGACCTTTGACCTTGGTCATGTGACCTGAAACTCAGGCAGGATGTTCAGTAATACTTGATTAACCTTATGTCCAAGTTTCATGAACTAGGTCTATATACTTTCTAAGTTATGATGTCATTTCAAAAACTTAACCTTAGGTTAAGATTTGATATTGACGCCGCCGCCGTCGCCGTCGGAAAAGCGGCGCCTATAGTCTCGCTCTGCTATGCAGGCGAGACAAAAATGACCCCTCACAATATAACATGCAAAGATGAAATAACAGCAATGGTTACAATGTATAAGACGAAATAATAAAGGGCAAGTACCAAAGAAAGAAGGAAGAAAGGAAACATAATGTATATGAATTGAATCTGCATCAATCAGATAAATAATCCAGAGGTGTTGATTATACAAACGTTTGAATTGTTTTAGTCTTAAAATTCTTAAAATGAAATGGAACGTTGTTCCAAAACTGATTGACTTATTTTCATGACTGTCCATGCTATAGACACTGATTAATATAGGAATAAATGAAAATGATAGCTACACTAAGTTCTGCAGTACTATGCAAGCAATATCAACACATTTTTTTATAGTGATACATTTTGGATACATTTTTCTTGAAAGATATCATACATAGGGTTATTTTTACTCGCAAATATTCAAATTAAAGAATATGAAAATACAACAGGTCTCAGAAGGCTACAGTAATGTATTGAAATAGTTTTATACATGAACTGCACTACATGTAAAGATAAACTTCAGCTGCTATACATGTTGCGTTCTATGTACTTATTTTCTGCTTCTCCTTTTTAATACATATTACAGAGACTGCGGAACTGGGGGGGGGGGCACTTTTTCCAAACGGTGTACAAAACTGTACAAAAATGTCCATCTGATTGTGATATATTTGCATAGTCAGCCCCCCCCCCCCCACTTTCAAAATTGATCTGCTGCCTCTGTATTAAAAGCAATATTTTGTATTTAAGTTAAAGGGGACTGCAAGCCTGGCTTTTAAGCAGTCCGCTCCATTCCTAACCTGTTATATAAACTGCCTATTGTACATTGTTTGATTAATTTTAATACTTTATATTGTATTACTATGCACACTATGTTACTTCAATTATATTTGCTTGTTGGATATGGAAATAAATAAAATGAAAAATAAGAATACTCTGCTGCAAGCTAGGAATGTTTAAATTATATATATGATGACCGCAGTGGCAACAGCAACAAAAAGCAACAGTATTGTTAACCACAATCATAACAAACAATAAATCTTGCAAAAACAATATTTCATGGAACAGTTGTATACTCATAACATGACTGTTAGCTCTAGTGCGCCATCACATGAATTTAAAATTCATCTTCATAATGCTCATTATATTCCTGTCATGAAATTCTGGGCAGGTAGAAGTTAAAATTTACTTAATCAAGATATTTCGCATTAAAATAAACACCAGGAAATAGGCAGTTTTGGCAAAGGAAAATCAAAATGTGCACATGTGTACATATTAACCTAAGCTGCTGGCATATTTCAATTTGCAGTAAGATCAACCCATACATTATTATCGACAATATCAGATCAATTGAGTAATAATTTTTAGAGTGAATGTCAATATTTTCTCAGCACATAAATCAATAATGATATACAACTGACAGGTGACAGCTGTACAATCATATATCAGTATTGTATCAAAATGTTGTGATATAAAAAGAAATGAATAATATATTTAGAAACATTATCTTGACCTCATCATTTACATTTTAAAAACATTCTTCTTTTCATTGTGATCTGATCTGAATCAATTCAGTGCTCAACACATGTGTATGAAATAAAATATATAACATGGTATCCTTTTAAAGCAAACACAACACTTATTGCTCCAACAAAATAGTTTGTCCAATGCCAAGAAATTTCAAATAAATGCCCAATAAGTTACTAACTCTATGATAACATTGATTTGCCGTTTTCTCCGCATTGCAAATTTAGTGCGTATGATAAGCTTTATGTGGTATGATCTGCTTTGCATACTCTACTGGAAATGGTATAAATATTGTCATCTTATATTTTCCATTCCAAAGGCTTTTCTTAAGGAATACTATACCTATTTGAAAATAACCTACAAAAACTCACTGATTACCGTTAAATCAGTACATGCTCAAACAATCCAGTGACATTGGATTTGAACTCTAAACCTTTTGATTGAGTGTCAAAAATGTAAACCACACTTCTTCCATCACATCTTTAAAGGACAAGTCCACCCCAACAAAAACTTGATTTAAATAAAAAGAGAAAAATTCAACAAGCATAACACTGAAAATTTCATCAAAATCCGATGTAAAATAAGAAAGTTATGGCATTTTAAAGTGTCGCTTAATTTCACAAAACAGTTATATGCACATCTCGGTCGGTATGCAAATGAGGAACTGATGACATCACTCACTCACTATTTCTTTTGTATTTCATTATATGAAATATGAAATATTTTTATTTTCTCGTCATTGTCATGTGAAATGAAGTTTCATTCCTCCCTGAACACGTGGAATTCCATTATTTTAACATTTTGTGTTTCAGGCAAGGAGGTCCTAATCGTCAAATTTGTAAAAATTGAAATATTGTATAATTCAAACAATAAAAAACAAAAGAAATAGTGAGTGAGTGACATCATCGACTCTCTCATTTGGATGTAACTGGCTCGTTCATATAACTATTTTGTTAAAAATAAGCGAAACTTTGAAATGTCATAACTTTCTTATTTTACATCCGATTTTGATGAAATTTTCAGCATTGTGCTTGTCTGATTTTTCTCTATTGATTCAAATCAACATTTTTCTGAGGTGGACTTGACCTTTAACATAATGATACATAATACAAATATGCATGTAAACAGGCCTACATGTATGTTTTCCTCAAATGTGATAATACAAACATTAACTACTCATCAATATAAGAAAAAAATGTGTAAAAGGAATACAGTAGAAAGTACTGACTGGCAAAAATAGGTTTCAAAGTTTCTTAAGAATTACAGCATTGTATAGAAGCTATCAGCAAACTAAGTTTGCCTAAATAAAGTTGATCTTTATTTTGCAAAAAAATCAGTAGAATCTTCTTAATAATAATAATTATAGTCTATATATAGCGCTTTTCATGAGATCCATATCAAAGCGCTCTGAAATGTAGAAAATTCGAAATATACAAACAAAAATGAATCAGAAATTCTATAACAAAAATTTAAAATAACGAGGTCACTGTAAATGGAGCTATGTTGAATATGCTTTTTTTCATAAGTCGTTAATCTAGTCTTAAAGAGATTTGTATTGCTAATTTCATATTTTGCACAAATCACTTCTCTCACTGAGAGTTGAATTAAACATTCATTCAAAATCTATAGAAAACAAAAGCTATTCAATAATAACAAACATCATATCAAAACACATATTTCAGTTCAAATGTTTCTGAGCGCATGCATCACACACTTACATTGACATGGGTGAAACACTGTGATTGTAACCCTGATCATTTGGGTTGTGACCGCTTGGTCTAATGCTCAGATTGTCTAACACTATCATAGCTATATAAACACCTTCGATCATTTTGGTCTAACTTTCATTTAGTCTAATGCTCCAGATGGTCTAATTTAATCGCTCTCTACTGATTACTTTAATCTTTGTCATATGAAAATTTGGTTCATATTAACATGTTTTTGCTAATCATATAGACTGAGTTGATTTTGGAGCATAGGGGTGTAGCCTAACTGGAAATTAGTTGCATCGGGTTAAAAACCAATTAGACCAAATGGTTATAGATGACCTTAGATTAGACAACATGGGATATGAGACCAAACAGAATGTGAATAAAATGGTGAAGGCGAGGTGGAATCATTTTATCCCAATCCTCCACCTCACCCCATATAAGCAAGCCTTAAACAAGTTTTCATCTGACGGTTACAATCAGAATACAAAGAATTCAATCATGCATCACACATAACTATATAATAGTTATGAATAATACTACTATTGTACAGTTGTACATCAGTATACCTGAGAAAAACATCCTTCATTCCACAATCACGAAAATTTACCTGTTTTGGGGTAAGCTTTCACTTGCTAGGCTGCAAGCTTCGGCAGACCTTCGTCGCTTTTCTCATGTCTACACACCAATCAGATGAACCTTTTTAGTGATTTAATCAGTATACCTTATATTCTTATTGCTAATAGCAGCAGACTTGTAAAATAAATAGAACAGCGAAGTACTACTTTTTTGTTAGGAACTATTGAGATGTACTAATATTTTGACGAGATAGTCGAGGAAGAGATTTCGTTGTTGCAGATGAATCAAGGTAGAAATACTTTTCTGCTGCGACCACAATATATCATTATCTGACTGCAAACTGACCGTGAAAATGGATTATTTGAAGTTTGGTGGTGATCTGTTGGCTAATCCTGGATTAATTGTCACTAGGGATTTGCGATGAAATTGATTGCATTATTTTTACACACTCAGATAAATTGTTGGGGCTAAGGAATAGCCACCTCAAACTCAATAAGTTACCAAGGAAGGTTCTAAGCATATAACCTTAATAGTATAATTTGGTCTTCGAAAAGCAAAAAACAGAAATATAAGCTTACCTGAAAGAGTAATTCTTGTTCGTCATACTGTACAAATTTGAAGTTGTAAAAATGAATTAAAGACTAGATACAAGACTAGATGCACCCAATAGAACTGGGTGTTGTGGGGAGGTTACAAATTGATGCAGAGAATGTGCATTTTTAAGCTCATTAAAAATCTCAAAATAAATTTTCAGCAACTTATTTTTAGATTTAGGTTGGCTGATCCCAATTGTGCCGGCCTGTAACACCAATACCAAACACCCAGTAATGTGATTTAAATGTTTGTGAACTTAGATTGGGTTTTGGTGCTAAGGCAGGCATTTACAATAGTGCTTCTGACACCAATATCAGCACCAGCACCAAACTTGAAATAAACCAATATCAAGGCTTCTTTAGATGCAGCTTTGACTCACTGAAGTCCCACCAAGATAGAATTATTTTCTTGCAGACCAGTCAGGATACTTGAATGATATCCTAGGCTCCTGTTTGGACCATCGTGAGAAGACGCCTTTCTCTGTCATGAAACGATGACTGTTCTTCTTGGCTTTCTCGCTACTTCGATAGAGTGAGCATTCTTTGATGCTCTGGGCCTGGTAGTAGTGGTATGGCACTTTGGAGTTGGGATTAAGCCTGTTTTAGAATTTACAAAATGAGATTTAAAAAATTAATTAAAACCTAAAAGTGGAATTTTGTGAGGTTTTATAGGTGTAGAAAAAATATGGATTATAGTAAATTTCTTCCTTCCCCCCTTCTCCTCTTCCTTTTTCTTCTGTTTCCTCATCCTCTTCTCCCCCTCCTCCTCCTTATATCCCACTTCTCCTCCTCTATCCCCTCCTTCGGCCTTCCCCTTCTTCTTCTTCTTGCAATCATGGGCGGAAATCCCAGGGGGGACACAATATCAAATGTCCCCCCTACTATTTTTTGTCTTTTATGATGGTAAGAAATTTATCATTCTAAATCGAAATAAAACATGTATTTTGGGACGAGTTGGGATGAGATGACCGTACTTTTGGGATGATAACCTTTTTTTTTTTGCTTGTGAAATTTTCCCTCCCCTTGTCCCCATATAGGCGGATCCAGGGGGCCGAGGCCCCCCCCCCCCCTCTATTGGCGGAGCAAAAAAAAAGAAAAAAGGGAAAGAAAGAAGGAAAAAGGAAAAAAGGATGGAAAAGAGAGGAGAAAAAGAAAAGAAGGACGACGAGTGCATAAAATAAGATGAGGGGAAGACTTGGAAAATAAAAATAATCTTTCGTGCCACTATATAAAATTTTCGCTCGCGCTTCGCGCTCGCATTGCCTGTTAGGTGATTTACATATCTTGTTCAATATGGAGCTCAAATATCAAGTTTGGAAGTCAATATACAAAACATATTTCACCTCGGAAATCGAACTTTCATTATTTTGTGTGATTTACAAATGGATTTTTTCAAAGTGCTCTTTAAAAATGTCAGTTTTATGGTCTGAATAATTTTATCAACATTTGCTGCTTGCGCTGCGTGCTCGCAAATTTTGATTTATCAGGTACCTATTATTTTCGTGTATTCCATAAAGTTTTCAAAATATCCCTTTTCAGGTCTGATTGTCAAGACGTATCAGCTAGCGCTGCACGCTGGCATTTTGATTGGCGAGTTATGTATGTTTAAATATTGATTATACAACAAACTACTTAAAATCCCCTTTTCATGACAGTTTATCAAAAATTTTAGCTCGCGATTTGCGCTCGCATTAATGGTTAAAAATATATTAACTGATACATCCTATTCATAATTACAAAATGAAATGTCCAGTTTTTATGCCATAATTTCATCAGATTTCGCGCCCTCATTAGGCATTAATAAATATGATATTAAAATTAAATTGTCCCTTTAGTTTCATCTCGCGCTTAGCAAGAGGAATAGGAAGATAGTCATCATTTTCATGACATGTCGTAAGGATGTCCCAGTCCTATGTCAAAACTCAAAGTAATAATAACTAAAATTTTTGCTCTTTTTTTAAGTGCGATCCATATCCATCTTACAATTTTCCTGCAAAGTGCTTGAAATATAAACCTGTAATCGACTCTTTTTCAGATCGGAATATCAAAGTTTCATGATTTTCATGATTAAAGATGTATTTAGAATGCCTAGATTCTAGGTCTAAATATGAAATACGCGCGCGCATGTTTATTCAAATACTCAACTTGTTCTCTATTTAAATCATTATCCAGTTTCAGACCACAATATCAACATTTTTCTGCTCGCGCTTTGTGCTCGCATTATTAATGTAGGAAGACCCCCTATTACTCATCCTTTTCATGATTTACAAAACATTGATTTTGATTGATTGATTTTATTCAAACACGGTAAAAAGCCCTCGATCAGCCTATGGCTGTTTACAAAACATGAACAGAGTGGCCCATTTTTGGTTCTAAATGTCGAAAAAAATTCTGCTCGCGCTTCGCGCTCGCATCAATTGTTGAATTATATAGCTATCCTGTTCACGATTACAAAAGTTGATTAAAATTGTCCATTCTTTCTTTAGAAATTTTCAAAGATTTTTAACTCGCGCTTTGCGCTCGCATTTTTTGATTGTTGAAATATTTAACGCCTTCATGGCTAAGTGCAAGCAGTCCTTAACAGGTACCTTTTCAACAGGTACCAGTTCAAAACGTATATAAAAATTTCTGCTCGCGCTTTGCGCTCGCATTATCATCAATACTCATCCTTTTCATGATTTACAAAACATAAATAGAGTGTCTCGTTCAGTAAATATTATAGGACTAAATCTCGAAATTACCTATTCTGCTTGAGTTACAAAAAGTGCTTAGAATTTCCATTCTTTAGGTGAAAATGTCAAAAAAAATTGTTAAAAGCTAACTGCACGCAGTCTTTAACAGGTATCTTTTCCATCAGTTCATTTTTACTCGCGCTTTGCGTTTGTAGTAATTATTAAGTTGCATACACATTTTTTTCAGGATAACAAACATTGCCCAGAATGTTCAAATTTTAGGAAAAAATGCAAAAAATTATCTCGCGCTCGCATCATATAAATAAGGATTATGATATTATATATGAATTTATAAGAAAAAAGCTAAGAAGTGACTAATGAGGACTACCCCTTTACAGAAACAAACACAAATCATCTTCGAGCTGCCGATCGGGGAAAAAATGGCTGAAACAAATTTCCGCCCCCCTCCCTATTGGCGAAGGCTGGATCCGCCCCTGTGTCCCCCCTACCTTTTGGGAGAGATTTCCGCCCCTGCTTGCAATGAATATCTTGTGCATAGAAGGAGCTCTCATATTAACAGCTGTTGTCGAGTTATCAAGTTAGTAAAGATAAAAGATAGGGAATTGTAGTTTATAGATTAAAAATTTGTAATTATAAGTATCATAAGTCCAGGATTGAATATCCAGAATGGCAATTATGCCCTGGAGTAAGGCAGTATCTACAGTTTCTCTTTATGATACATGAAAAAAAATATATGAAAAAAAAATGTGCACAATTATATCAATATCAAATAAAGTGCATGAAATTAGAGTAATTAAATGAAGGTAGTGGAAATAAGAGAACTCTTTTTTTTTAGGAGGGGGGGGGTGGGGTGAAATGACTACGCAATAATAATTATGATAAGGATAATAATAACAACAATAATAGTAATAATTACAATAATTATATATCAACAATAATGATTAATAAATGTAATTATTACAAAACTAATAATAATTATATCTAATGAATTGCAAAAGTTTGAAATACTTACTTGCAGTGGTCTTCTTTTACCATGCCAAAGACTGTAATCTCATCACATATACCACGTGCTAGCATCATGGTGAACCACCCCGTACTCAACCACGAACCAGACGAAATTCTAGGGCAAAACAATGGTAAATATTCATTCCCAAGGAAATCAAAAGTTGTTGGATAGGTGAAAGCAATCGTCATTCTTTTAATTTTATTCTGGGAAGATGATAAATGAAACTGATCATCAAATGCCCTCACATTCAAAGTATGACAAACATGCAAAAGAAATTACTGAAAATGATTTGGGCCAATTTGTGATTTTCTAAGCACTTTGATGAATTCAAAATCTCCCAGATTCTTTGTGAATTAATTATTACCCAATTACTTTAGAAAATTTTGTTTGCAACCCTCAATGTGGAGCGTTGTGGCCCAGTGGATTAGTCTTCAGACTTTGAAACAGAGGGTCGTGGGTTCGAATCCCAGCCATGGGGTAATTTTCTTCAGCAAGAAATTTATTCACATTGTGCTACACTCAACCCAGGTGAGGTGAATGGGAACCCGGCAGGATTAATTCCTTGAATGCATGAGTGCTGAAAGGCAGCTCGAGCTAAAGTCGGGGTAATCATAATGATAACATCGCGCCTCGGAATATAATATTTCTAGATAAATGGCACTATATAAATGCCTATTATTATTATTATTATTATTAATGCCAAAACTGAAGCATGTTTCATTTATCTTATCATCATGGAAACCTGGCTTGCCATTCTGGTAACTACTGCAAGGCTTCCATAATGGCATTAAATTTATAGTGTTATGTTGTCATTATTTCAAGTCTTCATGAAACACGAGACCAAGGCCCAGTTGCATATAAGTTACTATTATATGAATTTTGCCATCCATTAGTATACTAGCATGTATAGTGTATATCACTGCCAAATGCATCCCAATGCTCTCAATTTGATATACATGTAATTATCCTGGCTCTAACCCACAGACTTTCCAGCCCACTGGCATTTCAACAAGGAATAATAATAATAACACAGCTCTTGTATAGTGCATATAAAATTATGTCATAACGTCCCTATGCGCTTCTACAGGACTTGGATATTATTACCCTGGCTTTAGCCCTGCAGCGTTTACAGTGTGTTGGCATTTCAAGGAATACATGTAAATTCCTGCCAGCTACCCATTTACCTCATCTGGGTAGTTTCCTTTGGCAAGAAATTTCTTGCCAAAGGAAACTACGCCATGGATGGGGTTCGAACCAACGACCCTTTTTCAAAGTCAAAAGACTTATCCACCAGGCCACAAGGCTTCACACAGTACCTCAATTTTTATCTTTAACTTATCACAGTAACAAATAGAACAGTAATTTC
Organism: Lytechinus pictus; assembly: GCF_037042905.1. Classification (NCBI taxonomy): domain Eukaryota; kingdom Metazoa; phylum Echinodermata; class Echinoidea; order Temnopleuroida; family Toxopneustidae; genus Lytechinus; species Lytechinus pictus. The sequence goes on from NC_087259.1 coordinate 3,677,928, forward strand.
TACTGGTTAATTGTCTTTTCGGTAGCTACTTTTTTCCCATCAGAATGCACATTTTTCCTTTAGACCAGGAACCTATTTTACAAAAAATACAAAACTTGATACAAAACTTAACCTTTGGTTAAGATTTAATGTTGACGACGTCGCGGCCACCAGCACCATCAACAAAGCAGCGCCTATAGTCTTGCTCTGCTATGCAGGCGAGACAAAAAAACAGACAAATTTCATGCACAACTGTGCAGCTAACAACATTTAAATCCTTTTAATATTTTCAGGGATTCGTAGTGTTTTGATGTACTGTATAAAAAAATCTTATTTGTCCCATTTTATTGCTATTTTAACAACCAAATGAATACAGCATATATTAATGCTAAAATCTCAATGCAATATGAGTGACTACATACCTATTTCTACCCGTTTCCATTTCAAAGACTTTGTCTGCGTAAGATATTTGATGGGGTGAAAGCGCAAACACTTGCATTCCGTCTTTGTAAAATTGCTTGTAAAGAGTTGTTGCAATGTTAAAGGCCTTTCCTTTACCGTCTTTCTTCATCTGATAATCAGGACCCCATACCACAATGAACTTCGGTTGACCAGGACCTGTAAACCATAAACAATATTTAGAAGAACTACTTGTAGATCTTCTCAAGACCCACTTTAATTAACATATCCAACTAAACGAATACAGAACGGAGATAGAACCTTCACTGACGCATCCTCAATGAAATGGAACAAACTCCCTCTCACATTAAGACAATCCCCAACAGTTGAACTTTTTAAGAAGTCCCTAAAAACTTTTGTTCTAGGCAATGACTGCTTTCATTTTATATGTATGTCATTCTGTATTTATATATTTTGTTTGTTTGTTTTTTGTAAAAATGTGAAATTGTAAGCGCTTTGGGCCAGTTGGGAAAAGCATTTTAAAAAATTGGGTATTATTATTATTATTACTTAAACTCCCATGTTGCAAGATATGTGTACACTCTCATACATGTACATACACTAGTTTGTTTTGTGTGGGGGGGGGGTTACCACACTGGCATATGTGTTTTTTTTGCCAATAAATACCATTTTACTACATTACTACTACTACTACCATATTAAGGGTTAAAGGGAATATGAACTCATTTTCATTACTTAAGAATCTACTCATATGAATAAAACCAAATCATACTACAAAGATCATAAGCTAATTTATTTGGAATTCCATATGAAGTGACGCAAAATTTACATTTAAATGCAAACAATAAAGTAAGGTACCGTAGGTGGAAGGATTGGGCAGTGATAAAAATTGGTATAAATTGATACAAGTATACTAGTATTATAAAAAAAGGCAAATTGTACTAAAGGAATTTGGGAAAAGTCACAAAAATACCAGGTGTCTTGTCTGAGAGGGGGGGGGGGGTACTTCAGCAAACAAGATACTATAGCTATCAACAATCAAGGGGAGCAAAAAAGAAGAAGAACAAGTGGAATGCCTCTGGCCGTCTCACCTGCATCACGCGATTCAATATAGCAGCAGTGCTGATTTTGAAAACTACTATAACTCGCACAAGATGTTCAGTGATACTTGGTTACTCTTATTTCCACGTTTTATGAACTAGACCAATACACTTATAGAGATATGATGGCAATTCAACAAATACCCCCAACGTGGCCAAAGTTCTTTGACCTTACATGACCTTTGACCTTGATCATGTGACCTGAAACTCGCACAGGATGTTCAGTGATACTTGATTACTATTATGTCCAAGTTTTATGAACTAGACCAACACACTTTCAAATTTATGGCTGTAATTCAACAAATACCCCAATTTGGCCAAAGTTCATTGACCCTAAATGACCTTTGACCTTGATCATGTGACCTGAAACTTGCACAGAATGTTCAGTAATACTTGATTACTATTTTGTCCAAGTTTCATGAATCAGATCCATAAACTTTCAAAGTTATGATGGTAATTCAACAGATACCCCCAATTCGGCCAAAGTTCATTGACCCTAAATGACCTTTGACCTCGGTCATGTGATGTGAAACTCATGCAGGATGTTCAGTGATACTTGATTAACCTTATGTATAAGTTTCATGAACTAGGTCCATATATTTTCTAAGTTATGATGACATTTCAAAAACTTAACCTTAGGTTAAGATTTTGATGTTGATTCCCCCAACATGGTCTAAGTTCATTGACCCTAAATGACCTTTGACCTTGGTCATGTGACATGAAACTCAGGCAGGATGTTCAGTAATACTTGATTAACCTTATGGCCAAGTTTCATGAACTAGGTTCATATACTTTCTAAGTTATGCTGTCATTTCAAAAACTTAACCTCAGGTTAAGATTTGGTGTTGACGCCGCCGCCACCGTCGCCGCCGCCATCGCCGTCGCCGCCGCCGCCGCCGCCGCCGTCGCCGTCGGAAAAGCGGCGCCTATAGTCTCACTCTGCTATGCAGGTGAGACAAAAAAACGACAGCAAAAACCCTTCACAGTGCCAGTTTAGACAAAACATCAAATATATCTACATGTCAGGATGTCAGTAACAAAAAGTTTCTTACATTCCTTATTAAAGATACATTTTGTTTAATATTTCAGATGAAAGGTCGTTCCATTTAACCTGGATACATAGAGAATCTTTTTACGCCATCTACGTTCCAACTTTTTCAAAAAGTTTAATCGTAAAAACATAAATTCTACCATAGGACAATTCCAGGTTTGGCACCAAGGAACACCCTTACATATTGAATTAAAGTATTATCTGGACAGCCTGGCTAGAGTACGTTGAGCAGGTTTCTCAGCACTACCAAGGAAGTACCTAATCCCCTCCGATACATAGAAGGGGGTCTCGGCTGTGAACTGTTTGTGATGACTCTACAAATTTATTTTCATGTTTGAATATCAGTAAGGAGAAACATGAACATGTACATTCAGCTGCATGAATAATTACCACAGTCCATAATATACAGCTGCACAAATATATTTCAAAAGATTGGCAAAATAGTATGAACTTCAATCATCCAGAAAGGTCCAATACACATTCACATAAATTGATTATGTTACTCCTTTCACATTCAGGTCAATTAAACCTGACAAAAAAGCTCTTAAAATAGGTCTTGGGAGTTGGCAAAATTTTGATCATCAAGGAAAGTAAAAAACACATTTATATCTTATGCAGATATACATGTAGCAAAACTGTAGTCTGTTATCCCTTTCAAATTTAGGTCAATGATTATGTTACTCCTTTCACATTCAGGTCAATTAAACCTGACAAAAAAGCTCTTAAAATAGGTCTTGGGAGTTGGCAAAATTTTGATCATCAAGGAAAGTAAAAAACACATTTATATCTTATGCAGATATACATGTAGCAAAACTGTAGTCTGTTATCCCTTTCAAATTTAGGTCAATGATTATGTTACTCCTTTCACATTCAGGTCAATTAAACCTGACAAAAAAGCTCTTAAAATAGGTCTTGGGAGTTGGCAAAATTTTGATCATCAAGGAAAGTAAAAAACACATTTATATCTTATGCAGATATACATGTAGCAAAACTGTAGTCTGTTATCCCTTTCAAATTTAGGTCAAATTAAAACCTGTTAAAAAAGCTTTAAAAAAAAGGTCTTGAGGGTGGCAAAATTTCAATCATCAAAAAAAAAATAAAAAACATTAATATCTTTTGCAGATAGCAGCAATATTTAGTCTGTGACCCTTTCACATTTAGGTCAATGAAACCTGTCTAAAAAGCTTTCAAAAATAGGTCTTGAGAGAGGGCAAAATTTCAATCATAAAAAAAAAAATCATAATTTATGCAGATAGCAAAGCTTTCGAGTGTGTGACCCCTTTCACATTTAGGTCAATTAAACCTGTCTATAAGGTTTTATAAAAGGTTTTGATAGTGGGCAAAATTTCAATTATAAAGAAAAGAAAAAAAAAATCATATCTTATGCAGATAGCAGTGCTTTAGAGTCTGTGACCACTTTTACATTTTGCTTAATTACACCTGTCTAAAATTATTTTGATAGATAGGTCTTGAGAGTAGGAAAAATTTCAATTATCATAATATCAAGAAAAGAAATAAAATCATATCTTACAGATAGCAGTGCTAAAAAATATTGAGTCTGTGACCCCTTTTACATTAAGCTTAATAATTAAGCGTGTCTAAAATGCTTTAAAAAATAGGTCTTTGTGAGTGGGCAAAATTTTGATCATCCAAAAAGTATTTTAAAAAACCACATTCATATCTTATGCAGATAGCAGAACTGTTGAGGTTATCCCTTTCAAATTTAGGTCAAATTTTAAAACCTGTTTAAAAAGCTTGTAAATAATAGATATTGAGAGTGGGCAAAAATGCAATCATCAATCCTTATAAAAGAAAACACATTCATATCTTATGCAGATAGCATCGTTATTTAGTCTGACACCCTTTCACATTGTAAAGCATGACTAAAACAGAAAGAGAGATGTTTTATGATTAGGTGTAAAAGGGACATAAAAGTTATGCCAGCCTAAATGTAGTGGCACTTGTAATAATTATAATGAATTTGATAAGAATAATGGTGATGATGGGGATGATTGATGGTGATGATGATGGTGGTGATGATGATGATGGTGATGATGATGATGATGGTGATGATGATGGTGGTGATGATGATTATGATGATGGTGGTGCTGATTATATGATCATTATCATTATTGTAATGATGGTGATGATGATAATGATGATGGTGATGATGATGATGGTGATGATGATGGTGGTGATGATGATTATGATGATGGTGGTGCTGATTATATGATCATTATCATTATTGTAATGATGTTAATTATGATTGATGATGATGATGGTGATGGTGGGGATGATGATAACGACAAGAACAATGATGATGATAATTTTCCATCATGATGATTGTGATGATAATGATGATTATGCTTGATAATTTTTTTTTGATAATTATTGTTTTTAACAAACATTGTTTTTACATTTATCCTAGAGCTACAATCAAATTACCCTACAATACTATTAACTTCCTTCTCAAATTGATAATTAACCAGGGCCCGGTTGCTAAATGTTCCCATTAGGGCAAATTTGCCATGCAATGGTAACTTGCCTGGAATCCTTGATTTTGATTGGCTGTTGATCAGCGTTACCAAGGTAATTACCATTGGATAGCAAAGTTACCATATTGGTAACTTTCATGCAACTAGGCCCCTAGACCAACCTTTTAGCAACGAGAACCTTTGTGAATACACTCCTGGAATGGCTGAGTGGGCCACCATACGAACTGTTGTCTTGCTTCCTACATCAGCTTCGAAACCTTTGGTAGGGGCGTTGTTCATACGGATGACACAAGGATAAGAATCAATGAGCTCCCCTGCCTTGGTTCCTAGAAGTTGACCAGAACTGGACACGTAGGCACACTGAGAGCATTTGATATACAGGTGCTGTGGAGGGAGAGAGAAAGAGACTTTGACCTTGGTCATGTGACCTGAAACTTGCACAGGATGTTTAGTGATACTTGATTACTCTTATGTCTAAGTTTTATGAACTAGACCAATACAATATCAGAGTTACATCTATGATGGTAATTCAACAAATACCCCCAACATGGCCAAAGTTCATTGACCTTAAATGACTTTTTACCTTAGTCATGTGACTTGAAACTCAGTCAGGATGATGAGTGATACTTCATTACTCTAATTTGCAAGTTTTATGAATCAGATCCATAAACTTTAAATTATGATAATTCAACAAATACCCCCAACTTGGCCATGACCTTTGACCTTGGTCATGTGACCTGAAACTCACACAGGATTTTCAGTGATACTTGATTACTCTTATGTCCAAGTTTTATGAATCAGATCCATAAACTTTCAAAGTTATGATGGTAATTCAACAAATACCCCCAAATTGACCAAAGCTCATTGACCCTAAATGACCTTTGACCTTGGTCATGTGAATTGAAATTCGAGCAGGATGTTAAGTTATATTTGATTATTTTCATGGCAAAGTTTCATGAACTAGGTTTATGAAGTTATGAAGTTATGACATAAAGTTATAGCATAAAGTTATGATGACATTTCAAAAACTTAACCTTAGGTTTAATAAGATTTCAATATTGACTCCCCCAACATGGTCTAAGTTCATTGACCCTAAATGACCTTTGACCTTAGTCATGTGACCTGAAACTCAAGCAGGATGTTAAGTAATACTTGATAAACCTTATGTTTAAGTTTCATGAACAAAGATCTATAGACTTTCTAAGTTATATTGTCATTTCAAAAACTTAACCTTCGGTTAAGATTTGATGATGACGCTGCCGCCTCACTCTGCTACAGGGTGGGCTTCAGACACCGCAATGATATTTAATAGTATTGATGAAAAAGCCTGAATGAGCCAATTTGCGCATGCAAAAGTTTACTGTATGAAAGTAATAAGTTTATGATTTTTTGCTTTAGTAAAAGTCGCATCTCACTGGACATTACCTTTTTAGACACCACTGGTCAGTGAAAAGTAACAACTTACACTTTTAGCATTGACAACAGACTCATAGCCACTTAAATCCTTGACCACAGGATCCGCAACTGGCTTCTCATTGTCCTTAGAGGGGTCCTTTGCAGGAACATCATCAATCAACATTCCCCCGTTCCTGATGAGGACAGAAACCGTTTCATCCCCACCATCTTTCTTAGTCCTCTCGCTTGCATTCAAGCTCACGTTCGCTGCATCCTGCACGGACTGCTTCGAAAACACAAAGAAATCTCCCAGACTGTTCGCGTCGGTCTCAGCTTTAGGCGTTAACGTCCTTACATTGGTGATTATTTGGCTTGTATTTGAGGTAGAGTTGTTGCTATGTGAGGCACGGTTGGGGTCATCTCCAGCCCGACCCCATCTGGTGAAGACAGCGACCACCTTTGGTACTGGCAATGTCGATGTTTCTTTCATATATAAGATGGAGATGATAAAGACTGGGGTGCTAAGACAGAAAATGATCGCTACACTCCCTTTCTGTAAAAAAATAAAATAAAATGAAAAAGAAATTAAAGGATTGATAAGGAAAACATGGTGTAAGATACATTCCTACTCATTATTATTCTCAATATTCTTTCATGAAGGTCATAAAATATTCATCAGGCATTCATGTACATGTAGTAATTGTTATAAAAATGCAAAATCCCTGATACATGGTATATCATCCTAAAGGAAACATAAAAGCAAAATGTCAAGTTCATCTAAATATCTGGTAAAGAAGATGAATTTCATGACTTGAATGAATACCTATATGTATATCAAAGGGTACATATATGCTCACTTCCAATACAATATTAAAAATTGACTGCAAATGTCAAGAATTATATTTTCTGAGTATGAAAAAGAAAAGAATTTGACTAGAACCAATTTCAAGCGACATGCATCATCTGTGAACTCAAAATTTGTTGCTAAGAATTAGTATTAAAAATGAGTATACCCATTCTTCCAACACATCAAGATAATGCTATATATAGCTAAGTTCGAGTTCTGGTAAAAGAAACCAAAGTTTGATAGGAAATTGAGCAATCCAAGAGTGTTTTATGCCAGAATAAGAACAGAGTATAATAAAATAATTCAGATCTTCTTTAAATTACATGGATATTCATTAACACCACATGCTTTTCCTGGTGTAGCTGACACAGGAAACAACATAAGGGACCATAATATAAACATAACATTTTTACTGTGTATGGGCATATGGCAAGAGATTCACTGTGAAGGTAGAGCCCCTTGGACACGAGTGACCCATAATAAGAAGCTTAGTAATGACCGTAGAAAATTTATTATGATTGATTGCATTGACTACAATGTAGAATCAATCGTAAAAATCAAACCTACAATTAATCGCTAACCTTTGTGGTATGGAACCCAGAAATACTTTAAAGGAAGGTTGAAGTACTTATTTGATCTTCAATATTATCTTAAGCTGTGCAAACATAGAATCCATTCCTTGGTTAAAGTCCAAAGGCCTCAGTCCTTGTAAAAACGACATCATCCTGCACAATGGTATTTGAGTATTCAAACTGACTAATATATCTACAAAAAAATCCCTGGATAAAATTTCTTTGGCAAATTAAATCTGCACGACTGTAAACAAGAGTAAAATACATATACTACTAGCCATTAAAGATGCAAGGTTTTGCTTTGGACTTCACAAGAGGAATATATTGAACATGTAATTGTGCTCGTGAAAATTCCAGTGCAATTGTATTCATAATATACATGTAGATATGACTCCAGTTCTCCTCATATTTTGTACAGTTCAACAGGGGAGGAGAAAGGGGTGGAAAAAAAGGAGGGGAAGCACTGAATCTTTAGAGTATAGGTTTTCCAGGTCAAATGTCCGCCGTGTCAGAGCAAGTGTCCGATTAGGTAATTCAAATGTCAATAGGGAAATCAAATGTCCCATTAGCCAGAATTGTATCCCAATAGATGAATAAAATGTCCTTAGAGAAGTCAAATGTCCGCACAATAGAATTTATTTTCAATAGGTAAATCAAATGTCCATCTTGCAAATCAAATGTCCTAATAGGTAAATAAGATGTCCATAGGGAAATCAAATATCCGTTCAATAGCAATTGCTACGTAATCATGTATGAATTAAGGCATCAAGTCGTACATAGGTAAATCAAATGTCGTTTAGGTAATTCAAATGTCCATTTGCTAATGATGCTGAAAAAGATATTGAAATTTTCTTATAATGTATGACAAATGTACACATTAAGTATCGAAATTCTGTTCAGTAGTAAAGATTATTCAAACAATAGGGTAGAACCAATTACACTTTGGTTTATTGCAATAAAAAGGGGAAAAAATACTTGAACATTTATTGAAAGCTTAACAGAAATAAACATGCTTCATACCGAGAGTGTAACATAAATAACATATTTATTTAAAGTAACATGCGTTGAAATTGATTGTTATGTCTAAATATTCTCATCGAACATTGACAATGTAGGCATCACTCTGCTAGTCTTTCATATAGGGTCTAAAACAAGGTTATCAACCAATGATGAAAAAGATACGGAAAAAAATGAATAATTGTCAATAAGGATGACAGAACTAATGTTTGAATTAATTAAGGAATAAGAGGTAATTTTTATGAATCAAGGTTAGTTGCATAATGATGTTTTTTTTAAGTACAAGAATTCAAAATACTATACCCTGCCTGAGTGAGCCTATCAAAATGATTACTTCTTATCGAGCTATATACACCCTACCCACTCCGTCTAATTAAATCGACTTAAAGTAATTGAAATCGATCCCAGCATTGAAAATTATAACGTCTAGGACGTTTATCTGAATTACCAAAATATAATGAACTGGATTTCTTACAGCATTGCACGTTATGCCTCAGTAATGCAAATGAGTGTATGAAATTTAACTGTTATGAATTAACATGCATTTTCATGAAGAGATGGTTTAGCATATGGCACAAAAAATAAGGTTGTAGATGTATTCATGATAAAAATACAGACATATGAATATAAATAATTTTCATTTGAGCCTGCAAGAAGATAAATTACATGTTTGGGATGGGTGAGAGACTGAGGAAATTTATCTATATATAAACTGATACTTAGAAGAATTAAACAATAATTATTTTTATGACTTAAACAGGTTTCATAACTGTGAGGAACAAGCATTTTTACAAATAATGAGTTTTTCATATATATTATGAAATTAAATGCCATGTTAAGATTTATATATTCTGGGTTTGAGTAAAAAAATATTGTAAATAATATCCGTAGTTTGTCCGTAGATCATGTTGTGTGGCGTTCGATAGGTAGTGGAAGGAATAATAATAGTTTGGTAAATAAACAACAGAATATGTAAGAAACATATTACTTTTTACACCCATAGAGACTATTGAAATCACTATATGACATTTGTTTGTTTGCCTACTTTTATAACAAATGAGTAGAGAAGGAAAAGTTGAAAAGGTGGAATGAATGGAAGGAAGAGAAAAGAGCCTGATACAAAAAGGCGCTCCATCTCCACCAAGACATAAACGGCTCCAAAACAGGGGCGGGGTAGAATGAAAAGGGAAGAAATATATGAATGTTTACAAACATAAATAAATAAGACGAATACAACATACAGGGCCAAGATCTCTCCCCCCCCCCCCAAAAAAAAAAAAAAAAAAAAAAAAAAAATTGAATAAATCAATAAATAAAAATAAGGATGAAAATCAAGGAGGTCAGCAAATTTGTGAAATGAAGCGGGGGGGGGGGGGGGGGGGAATCCCTTGCCTGACATATTGATAGATCGAGCAGGAAGGGAAAGGGAAAGCTGAGTGACAGAAAATGAAAAAGCCGAAAGATGAAAAAATGAAGTTATCATGTTCGAGTAATCATTATTTCAAACCATGGACAATTGAGATCCCTATACGACATTTGTTTTCCCAAGTGGGATATTACACTCTCTAATTGGACATTTAGTTCCCTATGTGACTTTTGGTTTCCCTAATCGGATATTTGATTTAGCTATATGGACACTTTGAATCTACGTGGACATTCGAACTCCCTAATCGGATATTTGATTTAGCTATATGGACACTTTGAACCTACATGGACATTTGAAATCCCTAGTCGGACATCCATATTCTTATGCGGACATTTGTTCATGTACACGGACATTTGAAATACCTATATGGACGATTGGTTCCAATCTGCGGACATTTGACCTGGAAAACCTATAGAATGAACTAGAAATTTGACGTGTCCAAAGGACACAGATGCCCCCGCTTAACGCGATCAGAAATTTATTCAATATGATTGAACTTAATATCGAGCAAAAACCAATATGCATATATATAATGAACAAACTTAGACCTTTGCACCAACTTGCATATATAAAGAGCTGTGACCTTTGACCTGGGGCGGTATTCTGAAAATCGTGTTAACTTTCGTATTAAATATCGTGTTATCTCTCTGATTTAACACGCCCCTAACATACTCCCAAATCGGTATTCTGAAAACCGTGTTATCTGCGTGTTTATCTCATTTCGTGTTATTTTCGGCTCCTCCCACTCTGCATCTATTTAATCCAATCAAATGCGCTGTTACAGAAACAAATCGCGCAAAATTTTCAGGGGAAAGGGGAGTGCGCGCTCGATGACACGAGGCTTGCATTGTGACATCATTTTTGAAAGGGCATACAGCTAAATAAAAATTAGAGCAAGAAAGAGACGCCGGGAGGGGTGGTTGTGACAATTAAGAATGGATTATTTCAGACAGCATGGATACAAAATTATGACAGGAGACAGAGGCCTTGATCGATTGTGGAGCAGGCAGGGGACGATCGCCCCTAAAATATGGGGGCAAGCATAATTCATACATGCCCCCAATAATTTTAAGAACTTGAAAAAATAAATATGCAATGTAAATTTTGAAAAGCATGAAAAGCACTTTAAGAAAATTAAACCTGACATAGAAATATCAAACATACAAAATTGTATTTTTTTCTTTATTAAAATTTGATGCGTATAGCGATCAGCCCCCCCTATCTGAAGCATATAGATTGACTGGCGGGATAAATGAATTAAGGATAAACTAGAAGCATTGAGAGTCAAAAAAGTGTAATCATTGGATATTATAGAAGAGTTCCCCAATCGCCAATTCTATTCCTTTTCATTTCTGTTTGTGACTTATTTTAAGACGTTTTAAATTTTCTTCCTCTCCTTTTTTATATTATGGCAAAAAGTAACTAAATAAATATTAAACTCATGAGCATTTATGATAGTGATTTTAATTAATACAAATTAAAGATGCATTTGAAGTGTATTTTCACAGGAAATTCCAAAGAAATTGTTGTTTAATCATTGTTAGTAGAGAAAAAGGTAGATGGAAAATAAAGCTGGAAAACTGAAAGAAAATTACAGTAAATTCTGCCAGACGATAGTTATATGCCCGTTTATGTTCTTTTTGACGTTTGCGTCTGCTAAAAAAAGTGCAGCCATCGTCATCCCCAACTTAACCTCTCCTTAACGCAGTGTTAAATGTTCGTGTCATCTTTGAACAAAATTTTAGCTAACACCATTTTCAGAATACCAAATTTCGTGTTATCTTCCTCCCTAACACCGCGTATGGGCGTTGCGCTCTGCGTATTTCATGACCTGCGCGGTGTTACCACTTGGGCTACGTGTTTTTCATGCTAACACGATTTTCAGAATACCAATCGTGTTAGCTAACACCGTTTTTGTGCTAACACGGTTTTCAGAATACCGCCCCAGCAGACTCCGAATTTAAACTTAGCCTGTATTTTGGTGTCATCTACCTACACACCAAAATTTTTGAAATCCATTAAATATTTTTTGAGTTATTGCGTGGAAACCAACTCCCATATCTAATCAGCTGTGACCTTTGACCTGCGGACTCTGAGTTCAAACTTAGCCTGTATTTTGGTATCATCTACCTAAACACCAAGAATTTTTTTAATCCATTAAATTTTTTTCGACTTACTACATGGAAACCAACTCGAATATTTCATGAGCTGTGACCTTTGACCTATGGACTCGGAATTTGAACTTAGCCTGTATTTTGGTGTCATCTACCTACACACCAAAACTTTTTAAAATCCATTTGAATATTTTTTGAGTTATTGCGCGGAAACCAACTCGCATATTTCATGAGCTGTGACCTTAGACCTTCGGACTCGGAATTCAAACTTAGCCTGTATTTTGGTGTGTTTTTAAAATCCATAAAATATTTTTTGAGTTATTGCGTGGAAACCAAGTGGGGGGACGGACGGACGGAAGTAGGGACGGACAGGGGCGACGCTTAATGCCCCCTCCGGACTTAGTCTGCGGCGGCATAACAAAAGAAATCATCAATGATTCAATTTTCAAAGTGAAACATTGGGGGGATTTTTAACAAAACATGGGGGAAAGAGAATACCAGTCTTTTTAATATTTTAAACCTCCCCTCTTTTTTTGTTAAAATACAATGGCACCATCCTATTGCATGGTTTTATGGACACTGCACAAAATGTATCTGTACATTACTTGGTATTAAATACAAGTGTGAATGGTGTGGATGTGTGTCATCATATAACATATACATGTACTGTATATTGTGTAAAAGGTTATGTGTGGACCATTTATTACATGATGCAAATGAATCATACAAGATATACTCATGAAGTAGTTTGGAATCCAAGTAACAATCCACATGCAATTATGAAATATGAGAGATATTTCGCTCTGGCCAAAATGATTTGTTTTTCTCTTGGTTCATTGTTTCTCCCTCTCCTCTATCTAATTAAAGAGGAAGTTCACCCTGACAAAAAGTTTATTGCAAAAATAGCAGAAGAAATAAGAAATAATAAAAAATATTGGTGAAATTTTAAAGACAATCCATCAAAGAATAAAAAGTTATCAAATTTTTTTCTCAGAAAACTGAAAAAAAAAATTGTACCTTCAGTATCTCAATACACAAATGATTTCACACTTTCAACGAAAATAAAAAAATAAGTCATCAGAAACATTAAAAAATCAAATTTATGCAATTTATATTACTAAACATATGGGGAATTTGCTCAACTTTTTTTATTTATTCATCACCACCATCATCATCATCATCATCATCACCATCATCATCGTCATCATCATCACCATAACCACCATCATCATCACCATCATCACCACCATCACCACCACCACCATCATCATCATCATCATCACCATAATCATTATCATCACCATCGTCATCACCATCATCATCACCACCACCATCACCATTTATCATCACCATCATCATCATCACCATCATCACCATCATTATCACCATCACTTCCATCATTATCATAATTATCACCATCACCACCATCACCATCACCACCACAATCTTCATTATCATCATCACCATAATCATTATCATCACCATCACCATCACCATCATCATCATCATTATCATCATCATCACCACCACCACCATCACCATCATAACCTCAATATCAACATTGTCACATCAGCACCATGGTTAAGATCACTATCATCATCATAATCACCATTGGTATTGAGCCAATATCCTTTATGGATATAAACAGGGCCATTTATTTTCTATCCATTAAAAATATCAACATACAATATTTAAATGTTATTTGATTACAGAGAGGAAGTTTCATATTTTCATCTAAAACAATCAGAGAAGAGTATCGTTTCCTCAATGACTAATTTCTACTTGGATGTAAAGTAGACTATAAGAGCTAACAGGAATTTAAGTTCATTTTACAGTGAAAAGCTATGCATGTATCTATGCAATGGGATTACTCTAACAATATCATCTATTATGAAAATTGCGACAGTATCAATTGATGTTAAATTGTATAACATGGACAAACACATCTTAAATTTGTGTGGGCGGAACTGGTTCAAAAAGGCAAATATATGTATATTTCAGACATTTCTTAGTATATAGGGTTAGATACCCTCATCACCATAGTAACCCCCTACCCCAGATCTACTATAGATAGTAACCACCTACCTCTATATCTACTACAGATAGTAACCCCTACCCCAGATCTACTATAGATAGTAACCCCCTACCTCTATATCTACTACAGATAGTAACCCCTACATCTACTGCAGATAGTAACCCCCTACCCCAAATCTACTACAGATAGTAACCCCCTACCCCCACATCTACTACAGATAGTAACCCCACCCCCATATCTACTACAGATAGTAACCCCTACCCCTATATCTACTGCAGATAGTAACCCCCTACCCCAAATCTACTACAGATAGTAACCCCCTACCCCCACATCTACTACAGATAGTAACCCCACCCCCATATCTACTACAGATAGACACCCCACCCCCATATCTACTACAGATAGTAACCCCACCCCCCATATCTACCACAAATAGTAACCCCCTACCCCTATATCTACAGTAAAGATTATTTATGATTTGCTTCATGGACATGTAGGATATGGAAAATTAAACTGCATTTGTAAAATGTCATCCAGTGGGAGAACATTTATTTAATAATTTTTCTTGATGGCTAGTGATAGGTTTATAACTATTACTGCTAATTTTCCTTTTTGAAAATAATGACAAATGTCATCTCCGTGGTTATCACAATCATAAGAATCATTATCATCATCAGAAGCAGCAGCATTACAAGCATCACCAACATGAAATATCACTATCATTATCATCATCACCATCATCACCACTACCACCACCATCATCATCATAACCAATCACACAATTGTCACCATCATTGTCACCATCATCGTCATCATCATCACCATAACCACCATCATCATCACCATCATCACCACCATCACCACCACCACCATCATCATCATCATCATCACCATAATCATTATCATCACCATCGTCATCACCATCATCATCACCACCACCATCACCATTTATCATCACCATCATCATCATCACCATCATCACCATCATTATCACCATCACTTCCATCATTATCATAATTATCACCATCACCACCATCACCATCACCACCACAATCTTCATTATCATCATCACCATAATCATTATCATCACCATCACCATCACCATCATCATCATCATTATCATCATCATCACCACCACCACCATCACCATCATAACCTCAATATCAACATTGTCACATCAGCACCATGGTTAAGATCACTATCATCATCATAATCACCATTGGTATTGAGCCAATATCCTTTATGGATATAAACAGGGCCATTTATTTTCTATCCATTAAAAATATCAACATACAATATTTAAATGTTATTTGATTACAGAGAGGAAGTTTCATATTTTCATCTAAAACAATCAGAGAAGAGTATCGTTTCCTCAATGACTAATTTCTACTTGGATGTAAAGTAGACTATAAGAGCTAACAGGAATTTAAGTTCATTTTACAGTGAAAAGCTATGCATGTATCTATGCAATGGGATTACTCTAACAATATCATCTAGTATGAAAATTGCGACAGTATCAATTGATGTTAAATTGTATAACATGGACAAACACATCTTAAATTTGTGTGGGCGGAACTGGTTCAAAAAGGCAAATATATGTATATTTCAGACATTTCTTAGTATATAGGGTTAGATACATGTAGTAGCAGCTAGCCCCGTACCATGGATAGTAGCCCCCTACATCTACTACAGATAGTAACCCCCTACCCAAGATCTACTACAGATAATACCCCCTACCCCTATATCTACTACAGATAGTAACCCCTTACCCCAGATCTACTATAGATAGTAACCCCTTAGCCCCATATCTACTACAGATAGCAACCCCTTACCCATATATCTACTCCAGATAGTAACCCCACCCCCAGATCTACTACAGATAGTAACCCATTCCCCTATATCTACTACAGATAGTAACCCCCTACCACCATATCTGCCACAGATAGTTGCCCCTTACCCATATATCTACTCCAGATAGTAACCCACCCCCAGATAGTAACCCGCTACCCCAAATCTACTACAGATAAAGTAACCCCCCTACCCCATATCTACTACAGATAGTAACCCCCTACCACTATATCTACCACAGATAGTAACCCCTTTAATATCTACTCCAGATAGAAACCCCCTACCCCCCATATCTACTACAGATAGTAACCCCTAGCCCAAATCTACTACAGATAAAGTAACCCCTACCCCATATCTACTACATATAGTAACCCCCTACCCCAAATATACTACAGATAGTACCCCCTACCCCATATCTACTACAGATAGTAACCCCCTACCCTAAATCTACTACAGATAAAGTAACCCCCTACCCCATATCTACTACAGATAGTAACCCATACCCCTATATCTACTACAGATAGTAACCCATACCCCTATATTTACTACAGATAGTTACCCCTACCCCAAATCTACTACAGTAAGTAACCCCCTACCCCAGATCTACTACAGATAGTAACCCATACCCCTATATCTACTACAGATAGTAACCCATACCCCTATATTTACTACAGATAGTAACCCATACCCCTATATCTACTACAGATAGTAACCCCCTAATACTTCCATAGTTACTACATGTAACACCCTACCCCTATATCTACTACAGATAGTAACTGCCTACCCCAGATCTACTATAGATAGTAACCCCCTACCTCTATATATATCTACTACAGATAGTAACCCCCTACCCCCCAAATCTACTACAAATAGTAACCCCCTACCCCAGATTTACTACAGAAAGTAACCCCCTACCCCAGATCTACTACAGATAGTAACCCATACCCCTATATCTACTACAGATAGTAACCCCTACCCCCATATCTACTACAGATAGTAACCCCCTACCCCAGATCTACTATAGATAGTAACCACCTACCTCTATATCTACTACAGATAGTAACCCCTACCCCAGATCTACTATAGATAGTAACCCCCTACCTCTATATCTACTACAGATAGTAACCCCTACATCTACTGCAGATAGTAACCCCCTACCCCAAATCTACTACAGATAGTAACCCCCTACCCCCACATCTACTACAGATAGTAACCCCACCCCCATATCTACTACAGATAGTAACCCCTACCCCTATATCTACTGCAGATAGTAACCCCCTACCCCAAATCTACTACAGATAGTAACCCCCTACCCCAAAATCTACTACAGATAGTAACCCCACCCCCATATCTACTACAGATAGACACCCCACCCCCATATCTACTACAGATAGTAACCCCACCCCCCATATCTACCACAAATAGTAACCCCCTACCCCTATATCTACTACATGTAGTAACCCCCTACCCCTATATCTACTACAGATAGTAACCCCCTACCCCGATTTCTACTACAGATAGTAACCCCTCCATGTATATCTACTACAGATCTACCCCTGTATCTGCTACAGATATATAAACCTTAGTTCCTTGACCTGGAAGGGGGTGGCAGAAAATTAAAGGAAATAAGGGTAAAATATATTTTCTGAATGTTAAGTTTATCGAATTATATTATGAATTTCTATTAAAATCTATCAGAAAATCAGATTATCATATTATTATTAAAAAGGGAAAAAATTGACCCATATACGATGTGATGTTGTGTTCCTCTGTTGGCTCATTATGCAACTGTCTGAATGTTATTGGCTTTAATTTGCTTTTAATACATGTATATGTTTACAACGGTCATGCTGAATATGAAATGGCTCCTTTAATACAGCGCCAAGGCATTCACACATCCATGAAATTGTGTTAAATCTGATTAAAGAATTCATGGAGACGGTCCAAAGTGGGTCATAAAAGTACAGGCTCCTCTCTCCGATTTGACAACACCGATTAAATGCTTCACAAGATTTGATATGCTCTGCATATCTTGTTTTGAATATACATGTATATGAAATCCCCAGTGTCGTGTTTAAGTGTGAAGGGTTCCGAAAACAGAGGTGCCATTTCAAATTATATATCGTTGAACTTCATTAGTATTCTACAGTAAAGATTATTTATGATTTGCTTCATGTATATGTAGGATATGGAAAATTGAACTGCATTTGTAAAATGTCATCCAGTGGGAGAACATTTATTTAATAATTTTTCTTGATGGCTAGTGATAGGTTTATAACTATTACTGCTAATTTTCTTTTTGAAAATTATGACAAATGTCATTTCCGTGGTTATCACAATCATAAGAATCATTGTCATCATCAGAAGCAGCAGCATTACAAGCATCACCAACATGAAATATCACTATCATTATCATCATCACCATCATCACCACTACCACCACCATCATCATCATAACCAATCACACAATTGTCACCATCATTGTCACCATCAGCATCATCATCATCATCACCACCTCCATCATGATTCTCACCATCTGCTCATCATCATCATCATCACCCTCCTTTCCTTTATATTCATGACAGTAAAAAACGGAATCAGCATATAATGTAAAGTATATCAATATGAACTAGTGGATCACCCCCCCCCCTCCCATTCATTTTACCTCCCTTCAATACAGATTCTTACGCTCTGCCTTTAACAGACTTACTGCCATTTGATTGAATTAGAGCAGCAATTCGTCACTATTTTTTAAAATTAAAACTGTATTGCTGTATTCATACTTGTGTCAACATTATTACATGTGCTCTTTTAATAAATTATTTCAATTTTAATTCATTTCTCCAAGAGTATGAAACTATAAATGCATCCAATTTCCACTTCAAAAAAGGCAAATGTTTGACATTCCATAAAATTATTGACATACCAAAATTATTCCGGTGTATAGAATTTGCAAATTTTTCTAGCTTTGATTTTAAAAAGATATACCATGAATTTTTAAAAGTCTTAAATGTACGTGCACTAACTTTTCAGGCTCCTGCTTCCATTACATGTAAATTTCGGTTCTGTGTTTCATACTCCCAATAGTACTGTACATTTGGATTTCATATCATGCACCAGGGATGAATTAAGGTATGTGGGGTCATTTCATTTTTAACTCATTAAACCCCATGTTTTTCTTTGAGTGTATGTTTGATATTTTGCAAGTGCATGGACTGGTTTTAGAGTTGTAAACATGTGGATTTACCTTTGAATGATTTGTACATTTCAATGAGTGTTGTATGTACAAAACTTGAGATAATAACTAAAACAGAGCCCTGGCTCTTTCTAAGCAGTAGAAAATGGGAGGGGGGTTTCATACTGATGTACATGTAAGTCTAAACAAATATTACACATACATTTGAATTTCAAGTTGTTGAGCAGTGATTTCTCATAATTCTTTTCAAATAAAACAAAACAGAGCCATCTCATAATGCCACCACACACCGTACCATTGGCCTGCAACCTGATTTTGGAATAAAACGTAGTAGAATGTCATGCTAATATTGAGATATGGAATGTCATACTGTGTAATGTTCTAGATCATCGTACAATTCCCTATATTCAAATCTGTGACCATGCTATCAATATTAGAATAAAAGCAAATAGTCATAATGACATCATAGCAATCATACGATTGGCTACGATTTGAAAGTATCATCCATCCAAAATTGTTACATTAGTATTCTTTCAGTTAATTTGAACCTCAAAAACAAATATACATTTTCAGAAAATGTGCAAAATGCGATTTGTTCTAAAATCGGATCATAGACCAGTCATAAGGTGTGCGGAGACGTTTTAGAAGCTGACAGGATGGAAGGGGGTCATACAGACTTATAAAGTCTTTATGAATAGAAATTTCACTTAGTTATAATTCTAAGTTGTGTGTGTAATATTCATTTTATATCCCCCCCCCCCCATTTTTCAAATAATACTACTGCTCATATTTTAGTCACATTAAAAAACTAACTTCCATCCCTCATGCAAATTACTGTATTTGGAATTGCACTACACAAGCACCTATTAAACCACAATTCAGAACCTTGTGTTTTGGACATGTTAACCACCAGGAGGACAAACAACTCCCCTTGAAATTTTATCTTCCTCTTTACAATGCTGTTATTAATACCTCCACCTCCTCCAACAACAATTCAACCATGACATTAGTGTGTGCTTGATTTCCTACTCGTGAACAGACTGCCATATCAGTACTCAAGGGGGAATACCCTACATAGTGTTACAAGAAATTTGTCTGCAATCGATTGCAAATTTCAATCATAAATTCGCAATTGCTTGATTAATCTCAACTAGAGTAATTAATTTCTATAATCTACAAATTTTGAGGAAAATGTGCAAGCTTTGAGGAAAATGTGCAACGGTAGATGTTTCACAACACTTATTATGGGCCAATGAGGTTTGGCATGAATTATTGAAACATGCCCAGTTTAATTCCCAGAAGTCCATTGGTTCATGATTGGAAGTTGTTGTGAATGTGTGTCACATTCCATATCAAATTGCTCCTTGATGGTTTTCAGTCTCGCCATGTCTACCTTCCATTCTAATCATGATCTTTTAAACATGGAGCATGAAACTGCAAAGAGAGGCCAGGCAAAACATTGGTACATTACGTCAAACCCCCGTTTGGGGAAAGACCGCAGTTCAGATTGCAAACTGCGGTTCTATACCCCATTTTGCGTTTGTAAATCCCAAAATCATTTCCAAGCCCAGGGGGCCGTTTCATAAAGCTGCTCGTAAGTTAAGAGCGACTATAAGAACGACTGGTGATCCTTTCTCGCACGTTAGATCATCGCCAATGGTGTGTACCATTTACCGCAAGACAGGATCACCAGTCGCTCTTTGTTTACGAATAGCTTTATGAAACACCCGCCTGATCAACCCCGCTAGGCCAGGTAATCCCCGCTGTCTCAATTTTACCTCCACAGGCCAGATTATGAGCGTTGAGCCAAGGACGAAATGATAAACAACAGCTGTGCTATTACGTAAGACTTCTCTGCCTGTAGTAGGACCTTCGGAATGAAATTATTGTATTCGATATTTAATCACGTTTTCAAAGGCATATTGTATTCAGAAATCCAATGTTAGTCCATTTTCAATTTCGAACGAAGAAAATCGACCTCGAAATAAGGAAAGTAAGTGAATTAAAATGACGGCATGCTTTGCTCGGGCTGGTTGTGTTATCTTCGGACCGAGGTCAAGAAACAGGTGTTTTGATACTTAAATTGCTTGCTTGGGGCAGTTATGGTTTGTCGTACTTGGAGAAGAGGATTGATTGAGGGAAACTGGGGTATAGTGTTCTCAAATGAAAGGTTTTCGTCATGAGCCATTTTAATTTAGCTTGCATAATATAGCTTTATGATGCATACAATGGCCCGTATTCTGAAGTCGGGTTTAACTTAAACTCAGGTTTAAAGTTGTGGTTTAAGTATGGAAAGCCAATTGTTACATAGATCACTAACGGTAGAGATATCATATTTCAGCTCATTTGGCTCTCAAATCATTCATAATTGTCTCGGAAGTATAAATAGATGATTGTCTTCACCGTAGATGAATCAGGAAAGAGCACAGTAAACATAAGAAACATACAACTTATTCAAAATTTTGACACATTTGGCTTCCCATAATGTTAGCACAGAGTTAGACCCATAGAGATGTATACTAATTACGCTAGAGTGCGGAGTCGCCATAGGCGCGCGTACTTAACGTCTGTGATTGCGCGGAGCGTGGTCGGCCATTGCTCGATAGGTCTTGATTTGCAGAAGTACCCGGATGTACACATAGCTCGTGCGTTGTAACGCTGTGAAAAAGGGATGCCGTCTCCGGCCTTTTTTCTTGAAGAAAAGAATCCAACCTCATTACAATCGAAAATATTAATGACAAATTGCATCTCAATTAATTATTAGTGTGATTACATGGGGATTATGCTGTGAATTTGGCATTTATACCTGACTTCTCGCCTTTTCGGGATGAAATTCTCTTATATAATTTTTGCATTTACCTCTCTGTTTATAGGCCTATTTTAGATAATAATAGATAATAATATTTATTATATCAGATAAAAATAAAAATATACAACGTACATTAATGGAAAAATTTACAATTAATTCAAAAGACAGTGAATTAGCCCATCTTCTCCGCTGGATATCCCTACCTTTAACTGCATCGTCCTTTTCCACATTTCCTTCATTCACGTCACTTGATGTTCTCATGACCAATTTGTTTATGTTGGATATAATATTTTAATTTCTATATAGGCCTACTATATGTAACTTGCTTTAATTTGTAAGAAATATATCATCAACAATAATTTGTATAAGTTAGTATTTTGATCTTTGATTATGCGCTATTATAATAGCAAGTAGTATAAGGGTATCTCATTACTTTTCTTGGCGTTACACCAGTGTACATTCTATAATCGATTTTTTATTCGCTTTTTAAGGGGTGGGTGTAATTAAAGTGTCATACGCACCCAATCAAAATTACTTTGACACACTATGATCAAAATAAAATAGGGGCCCGACTGCCATGGATCCCTCCCTAAAGTGAAAATGAACATGACATAATAAATGATTGTGATTTATGCACCCCCTGTTTCAAAATCATTCTGCGGCCCCGTATGTAAATGATATTATAATTTTGTTCATCCGTGAAAATCTTATTATAAAACAAACTTGAATAATCAAACTCAGGTCCATAGGCTAGCCAATGAAATTAAAAGAATACAATTAGATGATCAAATTAGTTATACTTTTAAAGTGACAAACAAAACTGAAAATGCAAAACGCATGTTTACCGGTTTATGACATAGGCCGGTGCCAGTGTTTGGAAATCTTTGCCATAAATTTAACACAGACACAGTTAATTAACACAATTTCAAGACAGGTAATTATGATGATCACTCAACAGCTGACAATTTCAGTACTTGAACTGAATGATGATCCTAAGCACTGTTTGAAGACATTGAAATTTGTGAGATATTTCCTATTTTTGAGCAAGCGCCATGAGCGCCCAGCTGAGGCGGATACCGGCGCTATACAAGAACCCATCATCATCATCATCAATTTGTATAACATCTTATTCCAAGTATTTTCAGTTTTGCAATATTCAAATAATATTATGTTTGGTTTTATACTCACAATTTTGCAACCGTTTTTATATAAGTTTATTAAGTTTGCATTTATGAATCTCTTTCATGATATTGTTATCAACTGGTATATTATACACTCAGTTTTAGTAATAATAATCTTTGTAGTATAATACAAATATCCTCAGTCTTCCCGCCCTTTTTCTTCTCTTCTCCTCCTTATTCCTCTTCTTCTTATTATTCTATCCTTGATTTGTTCACATAATATTGGTTCAATCATTATAAGATCACAAACACCGGCCATAATATCAACAGAATATTTCAGCCGGTTTGCCGATCTGCATATTATTTCAGCCTGAGTGAATCAAGTTTAGACTTTCCAGAAAATCAAAGTGAAATTGTCTTATGTTGCGTTAAACACGCATTGTAATTTGTTTACTCTCCGAAATATTGAAATGTTTGCAAGTCAACAATACACGGTAAACATCCTACACTTTACCCCATGGCCTCCTGTACATTGCAAAATATTGTACTACTGCATGCGCGCATTTGATATGCAAATTTTGCTGTCAACAAACATTTCTTAATTGCTCGCACGTATATAAGTAATCAATATGACCGGATGGTTGACAGCATTGGAAATTTAAATCATAAAATTATCAATTAACTGGACCAATGCATAAATCATTTTCAAATATTATCAATAAAAGTCATTTTATGACTCACGAGTTATTGTGATGTTGGTTACATCGACGTTTAAAACCATGGGAATAGGAGTTAGGCTCTATATTCTGATTTCTATGTGTAGATCTATATGGAAATTGAATTATAAAAATTATCAAAAGTAAAGAAATAAATTATCAGCAATCAGCATCATAGTAATTAGGAAACTATACTTGAAAAAAAAATGCAATCGTGTTTTTTTCGATAGCTTGTGTCTCGGATGCATCAGACACTGTGAAAGGGCCTATGAAATTTCTGAGGTCAACTTAAACACCAGATCATGTTAAATTTGCAGGACTTAGAACGATATGTCTAGGCCTAGCTGCATGTTATTTTTAATATTCCTCCCTTCCAAATCATCAGAAAATAGAAGTCATATATATGATACATCGAAATGTTATGACTAAAGCAAAAACGATTGGAGATGTATATTATCGTTGGACTGTGTAATTTGTAGGATATATTATATATGCCCTATAGATAGGTCTATATAGGCAGTTTTGTCCTCAGTTTTGATAGATTCTTTGTTAATTTGAACTTTAATCCAGTGCAATTTACAATATTTTGCTTTTCCATTTGCTTTCAAGCTCATATGTCATCATTTTGTTCCATTTCTGTGCTATCACTGTACATGCCCCATAGGTAATGTACGCGCATGGCAGGCTGCGAAGACCTATCGAGTAATGGCGGCCGGTCTCCGCGTAATCACAGAGATTTGACGAAGTACGCCCTCTAGCGTTATTAGTATACATCTCTATGGTTAGACCATGTTCTAAGTTAAACCTGACTTCAGAATATGGGCCAATATGTCTACTTTGATTTGAGAGAATTCATTGGAGAATGAAGATTAGCTTCTTTTCAAATCTTAAAAATCTGTCCAGAGACAGATCCTTTTAATACCAACTTCCCCTGCCACCTCCCTTTTTTTCTTGCTCTGGTCAGATTATGGTCTGATAAGAAATAGAGACAAATTAACAGAAGCAGAACCGCAGAACTACCACATCAAAATGATCAAGTGCTCATCTGGCATCTGGCAAAGAAATTAATCCATTTTTTATTTAATTCTCTAGACCAGCTAAAATTGTAGTGAATGAAAAAAACAAAACTTTTTTAATATTACAGTAGTAACATAAATTGAAGAAGTGGCTTTTAGAAATTTGATTAAAAGTAAAATGTGCATGTGCATAACTAAGCATCTTCAATGAGTTTGAAAATTCTGTTTGGAAATTTGTATCCCCTAACAAGTGCTATATCATATTAAGCAAACAGAATTGAAATTGATCAACAAACAAAAGAGAAGCATTATTTTTTTCACTTCTGCATAAATTTTGCCTATTAAAGTAAGCATAGATAATTTTTTGTCAATATTTTGAAATTCTGTTTGAGAAATTTGGTCAACCTCATGTACATAGCTGTCAGATGGAACAAAGAAATTTTAAAAAATCTATAAACAAAGAAGACTTTTTGTGAATTTTGAAATATTAAATATTAGTATACATGTACTTCAAAATTCTGTGTAGAAGTTTTTTATCCTCCACAGCTTATGGAAAATCTATTAAACAATCATTCATACCATCATGTTATTCTACAAATAAGTGGTATAATTCCAAGCATCCCTTTTGTTTATACAGATGAAATCAACATCATATTTTCTAAATGTTTTGTCGAAGGGTATCAAGACTACCTTTGCCAGAGGTATACTGTGAGTTATAATAGCTCCCTTCTAAAAATAAACATATGTATTCAATATCATGATACATGTAGTCTGGTCACAGACTGAAACAGATTAAAGTCCCGCTGGTTTTGATCTCAGTAGTGAAGCATGCTGCAAAATCAACAGGAAACAAGATAACTAAAGTTTCAAATATCAACATAAATTACATCTAATGCTCAAGAAATGTTTAAAAGCATTTGTCTACAATGACTTCTGTGCAGTGGAGAGCTTATCAACATTGTGAAAACCAATCGAAATCTCAAAGTTTGATAATTCTGATGGCAACCCCAAAAAGGCTGTGTATGGCAACAGTGGTATAAACCTCATTTTATCTGAAAATAGTCTCTTAATTCTTGACAAGGACCCATTCTAGGCAAACGAAGGTTGTCTCTTACATCATAGCTATCGTAAAAGTATCTACAATTAAGATATAGCTTTTTAAAGCCTACGGACAACACCTTTTCCAATTTGTATTTGGATTGTCATTTCTAACACAACTTGATATTCATCTTGTAAAAATTGGCCTCGGATAAACTGGGTTTTTGTTTTTATAATGCCATTTCTCAGAAAGACAATCATACCCATATAGTTAATGAATGTTTAATGGTTTTGACAATTATGATTGGCCTACATTGTAGAGGTATAATGTAATGTAATATAATGTAATGTTGGGAAGGAGCGATTAAATGAAGCAAAGTCAGTGACACTTTATAGATTCGATTGTGCAATAGTAGTGTTGTTGGTTTTAATGATGATGATTATGACTATGATGATAATGATAAAAATAATAATACTAACAATAAAAATAATGATAATAATAATAATAATATCAATGGAAATAATAACAATGATAATAATAACAATTAAGAGAATACTAATAACAATAACAAAACAATCAAATCGTTTTTTTTCGTTTTTTTTTTAATTGATCGATTTTTCATTCTAATTTAATTCTGATTTCATTCTTTCTTTTTGATACATTTTTGTACTTGAAATAACATTTTCTTTAGACATTTACATGTATAATGTATATGGATTTTGTTTTGTAATCTCAGGAAATCAACTGAAGCTGAAACTGGTGTAAATTGTGTATATAAAACACTGGCTGTGCACTTAGGCTGCGTTTATGCGACCTCAAGCCAGAATCATGATTTGAATCATGATTCAAAACACAAACATGAATCACAATATCACAGAATCAGCGTTTAGACGACCTTCATTCCAATGCTGTTTCTTCTCAGATTCGGGCCAATCCAGTGCGCATCACTAGTGCGCAGTTTGACAGAGGAAGTTTTTCGCACGTGTTTCGGCTCTCGAAAATTCTTTTGCTTCCATCAGAATTCAGTCTATACCTCATTTTGTTTACTTCTATCATAAAGGGTCCATATGCTTCTATTCATCTTGTTAGCTTATCCAAAATGGTGTTCGGAAGTGAATTTCAGCTTAGATCCAATTTGATATTGATACTGTATACTCAACAACAAATGAGATCATTGTCTGTCCAGTTAATTCATTTACTAGAACTTGAAGTTGAAGACATGACCAAAAAATGAAAAGTAGTGGACGATGCGATGACCAACACAGAACTTGAACATGACAAGAAATGAATAGTCATGTACATACAATGAGCATATATAGAGCGCGCCTAGAGCTTGGCAAGAGTCGAACCGAAAGTAGCCCGACACAACAGTGAGGTCATATAATCATGATTGTAATCACGATATCGTTTATTCGAACATTTTCGACGTGATTCTGCAGAAACGTCTTTCCAAACGCCCCTTTTTTCGTGTTTCATGTTTGTGATTCTAATCATGATTATATTCAATTTCGACTAAACGCAATCGTGATTCTGCAGAATCATGATTTGAATCATGATTCTAGGGTAAAAAATTGGCGGATAAACGCACCCTTAAACCACTTACATGTAGATAGTGATAAGCTTCACTTTGGCCAATTGTGTTTACAGACTTCCACTTGATTATGTTGTGTTGATTGTACGGTTCTCTCTAGTTACAAGTGCTCAAAACAAGAACTTAATTCTAAACATGTGAACTCCAGGTAGGAGGAATCAGCAACTATTCAAAGCCTTATCTGAAGTATATACTCCTACACATGTAAAAACTTTTTTAAATTTTTATATAATAGTGTTTACTACTGTAGGGGGAATTTCCTGGTGTAGACCTAGAGGTCCACCTGCATCCCCTAATCATTTATATCACAAAGAGAGACCTCTGGGTCATAGTGATTCAGTTCATTATTAGCCTCCCAGGCACAGGTGATGCCGAACATATGATAATAATGAATTTTACAGTAGTTGCCTATAAAAGGTTTAAACAACAATTCTTAATTATTTAAAGATTAAATATCAAAATTTAAGTTTTGCAGTTTAAAGGGGAATCCAGCCTTGGCTATAAAATGTTGTGATGGGAAGGAGAAAAATAAATTAAACAGAATGGTGAAATTTTGAAAGAAATCAGACAAACAATAAGAAAGTTACAGCTGCTTTAAAATTGAGATCACTAATAATATGTAGATTTCAAATTGGCAACTGGGTAAGTAAATTATGACAAGGGGCAAGGACAACTTTCCCATATAGGCCATGTACTTTATTATCAGGGATTTGTGGTTTTCTCTAAAGTACCCATTCCCCTGGGGCAGTAATCTAAATTATACAAAACAGGTAGTGTATTGTTTTATGTCCTCATGAAAGAAAAATATAATTTGAAATAAAACTTTTGGGAAAAATGACATATTAGCCATAATTATGTATTGGAGTACATGGAATAGTAGTCCTTGCCTTACATCACTATGATATCCCATATGCGGCCAATTTGAAGTCTCCATGTGTATAGTGATTACGAATATTTACAACTTTTAAAAATTCATAACTTTCTTGTTGTTTGTCCAATATTGTTCAAACTTTCACCTATCAACTTGTCTGATTTTTCTTTTCCTTATAAAAACAAGTTTTTATTTGGGTTGGATTCCCCTTTAAAGATTTTAACACTTAACAACTACTGGAAAGTTCATATTATGAACATGATGTATTGAAATTTTAAACAGCATTTACTGTGTAATACATAGCTAGACCATTATATAATTTTAAATCCATGAATTTAATTATTTTATTATTTTTGATAAGAATGGATAAAGGCAGCTATTAAACAACAAAATCTGAAACCTTTGCCAATGATTTCCAACCATCATTTGTATAAAAATTCATTAATTTCAAAGTCTTGTTCGTAGGTACAACTATGGTATAGAACGGTGCTGGTCGCACAAAAACGTTGTTAGCCTAACAGAGCACAGTAAGCCCAGTCACATCTTTCAGATTTTGAAGTCAAAACATTTATTTCAATGTGTAAGTAATGCATTATTGTAACATTAGGCATCACTGTCACATTACCGGATTAACAGGGCCTCAGTTAGCGCACTATTAGCGCTAACATTTCTGTGCAATCAGTACAGCTCCACAGAGCACTCCTGCAATGTAAATCTTCAATGTATGCAATATTTGAAGGACAAATACTCAAAAGCTCTTACAAAATAAGAGTTGAAGGGTAGAATCTACACAAAAATGATTCATGTCTTTAAATCATACATTCCGTGAATGGTGCATACAGGTACCAAAGTTTGATCAAATATTCAGCAATTTACAACATCGTCTGCCATACTGATTGTGAACATGTTTGCTAACATTACATGGAACATACTACATAATTGCTTTACATTGGAACTTCTCTTCAGATTTTGATCTTGTTCCTTGAGGGTTTCAAAGCTTAGGAAAAATTTTTATGAAGTTTCTGAATAAAGTTCCTTACTTTCTGTTGATTTTTTTAATCATTTGTGTAAAGGTATTAAATTCTATCCAGATTTGTGGAACATAATGTTTTAAAGATGTAGTTTGTTAAAGGGGAAATGTCAAATTGAAGGAAACTACAATAAAACAAAGTTGTACAGTCATTATTTACAGTATGCACGTTTCTTTTTTTAAAGAAAAATAAATCATTGACAAAAATGATAATAGAGTGAAACTATTGTTCAAGGTGGAAGTAATTGGGTGTCTTTTATGTATCAGCTATCAAGTATAGCTGGTGTGATATGGTTTAATTAAAAAAAAATTGTAGCACACTTAACCATCCAAGTTGTGAACGTTGCAACATGTATCATTTAATCCTAAAAAGAAACCACTTTAAAAGAGGAATTGGTTTTGAGTAGATACAATTTATATTACCGGTACTTTATAAATGTATCCATATCCATGTATCAACTCTAGAAATACTAGTATAAGTATACAGGTACATGTTTGAATTCATAAACAATACAAGGAATTAAATTCAATAATATATGTGCTATGCCTTTGAAAAAATAGAACACAGCAACTGTCTTCAGACACTTGCTATGAAAACAAATTGTTTACACCACAGTATGGTGTTAAAGATCAAAAGTAACTTACATTTGGACCCTAAATTGGTACACAAAATAATTACAAATAAATACAAATAGAAAAGAATCAAGATACTAACTACAAGAACCCCCCCCCCCCCCCATATCCATCACTTGTGGATTAAAAATTGCAGTGTTCGCATGCTCAGGCGTGCAATGCATGGCAACAAGCACATGATGTAGTGCACATCAGTTTTATACAACAAAGGAGTAAACTGCTATTTCACTAGAGAAAAAATAAAATATTAAACATCCAGGCTTTTCTATGGTACAGTATCTGTACACTTTGAGTTCTATAGCAATGTCAATTCGGTACAAAGTTATATGAAATATTGACCATTCTGGCATTAGACAAACAAAATCCTACTTCACCCTGGCAAAGCACACTGGCAAAGCACAAATATATAGGCAGATCTATATGGACAAGCTTAGTCATTCCGAAGAGCAAAAGGAGGTCTTTTTGTTGAACCCCTCAATCATTAACCAGAGCAGTAAACATTGTGATGTACGTTTCCGCTTCTAGGAGAGAACGCCATGGTGAATCCTGGAATAAATTGACCCTTTGGATAATATTCCTGATCCAAATCAGTCCTGAATTTGAAATTTGCCCAATTTCTTTTGACAGGAGGCAAGATTTTGAGATAAAGCAGTCCAAGTTTATTCTTTCATAATTTGTTGTTTTTTTATAATAGAAATGCCTAATGAATAATGATTATTATCATTTTCAGTAGGATTTTTTATTCCTCCATTTTGGATCTACTTGTACATGTAGGCAAATAAGAAAACCCTAAGGTTCAATATGAAGCACCTAAGGCTGCTGGCTTTAAATATATGCTGGAATAATGAATGGGGATAATTATCCTTTGTATTCTAGGTATAAGAATATAAGAATTTGCAGATATTTCTGTGTCCTATTTAATAGCCAATTTTATTTCTATATTACTTCTACATTGTATTTCTATAATTTTAATTCTATTTCTATAAATCATAATTCAAGAACCTTACAACATATTGTATGTACGTGTACATGTACATGGTACCATAAATGGTGATTTTACATACAAATAAGATATTGCAGATATATGATCTGTATCCTATTTCTATAAATCATAATTCAAGAACTTTACAACATAAATTACGGTATATGTAAATGTAGATGGTACCATAAATGGTGATAATACATAAATATATAAGATGTTGCAGATATTTCTGTGTCCTATTTTCATGAAATAATATTTTAAGAAATTGTACCATGCAGATGGTAACAGGCAGTGGCAGATCAGGGAATGTGGTGGTGTTGTTTTTCATTTTTGTTATGAATAATTATTATTATTATTTTCATCATATTCCAACTCTACAGTGCGTATAAAAAAAAACGGGACAGATTTGAAAAGTCTATAAAATTTTAGTTTCAAATAATGATGTCTATATTTTGGTGTTAATAGATGCTCTAAGGTCTTATCTTTGAAATGCAATTTAAAAAAATAAATTTTATTCATGCTTGACCGAACACGGGACGTTTTTGTTGGGGGTTCAAAAAGAGGCTTGCGCCAGAATTGCAGAATATGTGTAATACAATGATCAGACTTCTTGCTAATCAGGAGACTTCCTCTTGACCTTTTCATTATCTGTGCCACAATTTTCGAATTATGTTGTCAAATTTCATTTACAAAGTTATTTATTTAATTGAATTATTTTGTTTTTTCATTTAAATTTCTCTTACCTTTTAATTTTCCTTCATAAGTAACTGAGAAAAGAAGATTTTTTTTGTTAACCCAAGCAAGAAGATTTGAATTATTAATTGGGAAAACTTGTGATTATTCAAATCGTTTTATTATGTGAAACAAATTATGTTATGTACCTTTAAAAGACATGAATCTATTTTTCAATGGGTCATTTATTCGTTGACCAAGTTTAATTGCTTGACAGGAAACACAGGAAGGGATTCATGTCTTTCAATGACAATGGTGTATTGAGTCAATTTTGAAGGAGCTAGATATGGCAGATCGGGTAAAATGTATTAAAAAGTTGTGAGCGAGCGAAGTGAGCACGCAAATATTCCCAATTTTTTTAATTACAATATCAAATTTTGTGATAGATTTTGACATAATATTCAGCAAATAATATCATATTTTACTTTCTATCTTTCCTTTTATTTCCTGTCCACTTTTTTTCTTGGTCATGATTTTTTTTTTAATTGAGGGGGGAGGGAGCAACCCCCGAGCGCCCGCCCATCTGTGTGGCTTTGTTCAAAAGGCACCATAACCTTTGTAGCACATAATGAAAGGATTTGAATAAAAAATCCATGCTCTCCCATAATTCGGTTGAAAAAAATAATTTTAGCTTGAAGAAGGAATATTCAAAGCTAACAGAGAGCATATTAAAAAGAAATAACAGAATAATTCAATCAAATAAATAGATCTGAAAATGAATTTTGACCGCATGATTTGAAAATTATGGCAAAGATAATGAAAAGGTTAAGAGGAAGTCTGCTAATTGGCAAGAAGTCCGATCATCATATTACTCATATTCTGCAATTCTGGCGCAAGCCTCTTTTTGAACCCCCAACAAAAACGTCCCGTGTTCGCTCAAGCATGAACAAAACTAAATTTTTTTAATAGCATTTGAAAGACAAGACCTTAGAGCACCGATTAACACCAAAATATAGACATAATAATTTGAAACTAAAATTTTATAGACTTTTCAAATCTGTCCCGTTTTTTTTGATACGCACTGTAATAAAGACAGTGACCTCTGTACATGTGGTCAGATTCAGATTAATTGATGTTAAAAAAAATTCATATCCAGACCCTTTTAAGAAGTTCAATAAATTCATTATCATCATCATCATTATAATCAATTCATCATCATTGTTCATTATAAGTATTTCTATCATCATCATTGTTGCTCTCATAATCATCATCATCATCATCACCATCATCATTCACGTATACATCATTGCATGTTGAGAATACATGTATATTACACATCAGGGAAAAAATTATGTGGGAGCTGGGGGTGAATTTTCCCTCAAAATACTCAAAGGGCCTTGGAAACTAAAAAATAGGGGGGAGCCCTGGAAATCCCCATTCTTCGCAGTGCTAAAGCTTATCCAATGTTGCAGATTTTAATAGGCAGTAAGTTTTGAAAAGTAGCCCCAAAAATAATTTTAAAAAAATAATTTATTGCCTGTTAGACATGTGAAGTTTGATGGGATGAGATAAAGCCATTTCCTGGTGTGTGTGTTTCCCAATGTTTCCTTTTTGAACTTTTTTTTTTTACATCAAAACTGATTGTTTTGGGAAATCCCTTCCAAAACTGATTCAAGGAAATAAAATCTCAAGCAGGCAATATTTTTAATGACTGATGACTTTATAGTCAACAAGCATTTTTTTCAATGAAATTATTTAGATTGTAAAGTAGCATTGAAAACATGTGATCATATTACAGTGACGATCCATATATGTATATACATGCAGTCTAAAATCAATCCAGCCTACTGGAATTATGTGACACATGTCTGAAATGGAAGAAGGCAATTCTCAAATACACTTCTTAAGAGATTTAAAATTAATCTTAAGTTTTGAATTTGAATATTTAGGAATTTGAAGATGATTTAAGAAGAAGTATAAAGAGAACAAGAACAAGGAGAATATGACAAAAAAGAAATAGAGGATGAAGGGGGAAAAGAGGGAAAAAAGCAGAAGAGCAGGAGGAATAGGAATGAAAGGAAGGAATGAATAAAGGAAGGAAAGGAAAGAAAGAAAGAAAGAAAGAAAGAAAGAAAGAAGGCTGCACATACAAATTGCACATTTCTTTCTTCCCAAGTTATTAAAAAAGTTGGAACTCTTTTGAGATCTAAGTTAGATTGAGAGCTAGTTTTTTCTTTTCATTTTGCGAGTGTACCCGACCGATTAGTTTTACACGGGTTGCTCCATCGGTTTCGCGAGCACTCCCAACGGGGCAGCTCCCGCGCGCCAGTACCTACATGTAGCCGGCAGTGTGTGCAGTCGAGAGACTGATCCCTTTTGAAGATCCCGGTTGAAGATGGATAGCGCTGTTCCTTTCTCTCAATAAGAGGCTGAACAATAATCGATTATTCCGGCCCTTTGTAATTCTTATTCAGACATATATGTAAACCAATCAATTGCTTGAATTATTGATTTACAAGAATTTGTTCATAGTAAAACCCTAACGTTTATTTTAGATCTAGCCTGACTCAGTTAATCAAGATTTTGTACTGATCGAAG